>NC_037091.1:1861666-2192500 GCF_002994745.2 Rosa chinensis
GGTCAGCTTGTCCTTATTGTTCAGGTTGCACAATTTCTTCTTCAGACTCAGATTCTAAATCATTATCAACAACTTCACCACGTGGAGCCCTAACTCGCTGGCCTCCTTCCCCGCCTATATTTCGATTGTTGTTGTTGTTACGTTCTCCCACCAATCCACGAATTTCTCCAATCTGATTGTTCATGGTGTTGATGGCAGCAGTAAACACTGCAGTAAGAGAAGCGGTAAGAGCATCAAGATCTGCTTTCGTAACTTCACCCATTGCTACCAAGGTAAATAGGAGAGACAGGGAAGACCTGCTCTGATACCACCTGACGCAGTCGGAACAGTAACTAGGTTTACAAGCAATAAACCTAAACAAAGAGTTCTGGAGTCCACCATAGATAAAAGAGAAAATTCTCTATTTGATTGATAATAAGATGAAAGATAGTTCTGCAGCCATTTAAGGTTGCTTATATATGAGAAAAGAAACCCTAGGGCGACTAACAATGAAACCCTAAAGCCCACGGGTAAAAATAAAACAAACCCAAAACAAACTAGGAAACTGAAAATTCTAAAAAACAGTAAATTGCATTTTTGAGGCCCTAAACGACCCCGAAAGCCCGAAAAAGCCCACACGTCGTGGCATAGCGACGAGTTTTGTTCCTGGCGCGATTCCTTTTCCGGAAAGCTATGGCACGATTGAATCGGACACTAAATGCGAAAGTTGCAATAGTAACTTTCGTTTTCCTATTCCTCCTTTTGCACAATCGAATTGTTCTTCAAATCGGGCTGCCATTCGTTCTACATCAATTAGATCCAGGAGGTTGAATATCACATTATTAAACATAGTCGATCATTACCGCCTAATAGTGTGAGGTTTAAATTTGTTTACCTCCTAATAGAGTGCAAGAAATTTATCCCGAGAAGACACCTTGGTCTTGCTGCAGGGTAACATGATGTCAATAAAATTTCAACCTACAAAGTTGTTTGTGTTATTAACATAATAGGAAAAGTCTAAGATGTTAATTAAACTTGTTTACAAACCCGACCAAAGATCCAGCAATTGAATCAACATAAATGATATGTTTATGCCACCAACAACAAATGGGTATTCCTAATTAAGTTGCTTGACTCCCACCTTGCTTGAACAATAATCTCCGGAAAGATGCCTTCACTTTGAATTTTATAAAATGAGTATCAAATTATTTTTTATGCACTTCAGAAATAAGGAAGGTAAGAGCCGCAAAACAGGATAGAGGCATACATGGTGAGTCTCGTCAAAAGGTACTTGTAGTCCTTCTTGAAGCCTCAAAAGTCAATGCTCCTGTTAAGTTAAAAACACATTTTGAATCCCCAATGTCTTCACCAAATTACAAATGCAAAGCTTAGCAACAAAGCATGTACAACTTGCAAGTATGAAGTCTCTTTTGGTGGGATACTTGTGCTAATAAAGTATTACATTAAAACATATCTCTAGATGACCTTAATCCAGTGAGCTATATGGCTACTGGAAACTTAAACTAATCGCCTGGTACTTTGGCTGATATTTTGTGTCACTTTGGCCCATATGGCTACTGGAAATGTGAGATCTTGCCTAAAAAAAAAAACAGGGGTCTGGATCAATGGACACACTATATTTGACACAAAATTTTACACTTTATGTGAGTCTTTAGATATAAAAGTATTTACCCTTTCAAAAAAAAAAAAAGATATAAAAGTATTTAATGGTCCAGATTAGATATGACAAATGACATGGAATTAAATTTCTTCCCAAAAAATTAGATTAGTAATTATTTTCTATAAAGTAAATAAAATAAAAGGTTTGAAATGAGATTAGAACAAAGAGAGACGCCATGAAATTAAGGAGGAAGAACAGAAGAAGAACTCATCTCTTGAACAAGAACGCCCAAAAGCCTTAAAATAATTAGGGCTAACTACTGTTTAGTCCCTGAAGTATGTTTTCGTCAGTTTCAGTCCCTGACTTTATAATTTAATCCCAAAAGTCCCTGAACTCAAAATTTGAATGCCAACTAGTCCTTTCCGTATATTTCATCTGGTTGCTTGATGAGGTGTCAGTTTTATACTTGCCAGCTCAGCGCCACGTAAGAGACTGAATGTTGTGTAGTGAGGAAAATGCCCCTGCTTCAGTTTCTTCCAAAATTTCCTCCAAAATAGTAAGTCCGACTACCATAACAAATCACGAACACGAAACAATCAAAAGCAAAGCAAAAAGAGCAAAGCCATCATGGGTGCACTTCGACAATCAGAGTAGCTCAATCTGAGCTAACAGAAATAGTGAGCAAGCATAAACTTGCAGCCACTGTGAACGTCGAGCAGAACAGAGCACATCCTAATTCTCTCCTTAAGTCAGAAGTGCAGCATGGACTCGATCGAGAGCAATTTTCTTCAACAACCAACAACAGATATTAAAATTGAAAAAACCAAAAGGAGTTCAAATAGCCACCACGAATAGTAGTACCACGGTGGCGATCTCTACCTGAAGTCACCAATTCATCCAACTCCACATACCGAGCTCTGCTACACATCAATTCATGTTCCAGGACGTCACAAACGAAACCAAAACTCCAGAAGCGCCGCCGTGCATGCTAACCCCGACGATGGCCGAAACACCCAAAACACCCGTCCATCAAAACTGAAATTTAATTATACCAGTGTGTAGAGCACGAAGAAAGGATCAATTTTGGTACACCTCATACAACCCCGACATTCGCCTCAAGTTGTAGAACCACTACCGAAGTACCCAAAACTTTTCTGCTTTGATTCTTCTCCCTCATCCAACGTATGGGTGATCCATTAGGTACACGAGCTTCAAGTACAAATACGTCGGTCGCGACCACACTCTTAGCGCCCTAAAAGCTCACGACACCAAACGCACTCTTCGATTTCTCGCCGGCTTCGATCTCCCTCTCGGCGGCTCCGGCCCCCCTGACGCAGTCGGGTACTCATCTCTGATATATGAAATTATCTAAATTTGCGTCAGAATTTAGCGATTAGTTTATTGAATTTCTTGTTCTTGTTCTTGTTCCCGATTTCTTTCTCTCCCATCCTCTCTCCTCTATGAACCCAATACCATGAAATTTGCAGGTTGAAGAAATTCACGGTAATGGGAGGTGGTGGTGACAACTTGGAGAAGAGAAATGTCGTTGGTGGCTACTTGGGTTTGCTGGGTGCCAAAAGAGAGAGAAGTTAGACACCCAAAAAGGTTTGGGTGTCCAAAGCAGTTCTGGGTATTGCTTCGTCGGCGCGTGAGTCATTTTTCGACATCTCCGAACGATGTGGGAGCTGAGTTTGAGTCGCCCGAGACTGGTGGACACGTGGAGGTGAGGCACGGTGGTACCGAGATATTCACTGGTGGAGGAGAGAGAGAAATCTAGATCTACTTATCTCTCCTCAAGTTCTTGTTAGCCAAATAGCCACCCTCAAGTATAAGGGGTACAAGTAATAGTATAGGGATTTAAGAAAGGTTGTTGAACCCACGAGAATTGGATTCCTTTCACTAGCTAGGGTGTGAACCTAAGGAGAGCTAGAATATGCAAATGTACAATCACAAACCTAAATTCACAAGGAAATTTAGGTTCATGGTGAGTATGTGCAAGATGGAATAGTGATTTGATTTTGGTTTTTGAAGATAGTTTTGAATTGAAAACAACTAGATGCTCAAATGTAAACTAAATTACTCTAAACTAAACTAGTGATCAAATAGATGAAAGTTAGGATTTAGATTGTCTACCACTAACCTCCCTTGCAAGTATTGATGCATTTCAATATGAATGATGCTAAATTAATTAACCAATTTCTCTCCTTGCATCCCTCTCGGGTATGACAAGGGACATGCTCCTTTTGTGATATCAAGCAACCCCTCTCGGGTGTAGAACTTAACTACTTAAGTCATGCATTTCAATCCGGTTAGGTATCTAGTGCATTACCCTAAGTGCATAAAGTTTGGAGATGAAGAAATCATGCAAACCAACCAAGCTTATCTCTAAGTGATTGTAATTCACAACCCCTACATGCACACCTAGTGTGCTTTCATGCTTTAACATTCAAAGGTTACCAATCTCTAAACATTATATCATGACATAGCAAACACACATACTCAAAGTGATAAAGTCTAAGCATATGCATTCAACTCTTGAACTAGCATGTAGGCATGTTAAAGAAAATTGCATAACATCATATTATAGCATCAATCCATACAAGATTGGCTAGGGCTTTCAACCCTAGCCCCAACAAAGTAACTACTCACTCATATTCATATAAATTAACACCAAATCTAAAATACATCAAGGAAAATTAAGGAGTTTAAGGAAAGAGTGAACTAGTTGAAGCTTGACAAATTGATGACTAGCCCCTCCATGGTTTTCCTCCTTCAATGCCCTTAGATCCTCCTTGATGGTGGAATGAATGGATTATGAACTTGTTGATATTGATGATGAATGGAATGGTGATGAAGATATGATGCTTCTTTGGCTAATTTTGAGTGGTAATTAATGATGGAGTTTATGGTGGTGGAAGATGGTAGTTGTGGTGGTGGTGATGGAGGAGATGGAGTAGTAAGGGGAGTATGGATATTATGAGTTTGGATTTTGGGAGGTGGATATGGAGGTTTTATGAAAGAGATGAAGAGAGAAAGAAGATGTAATGGGGTGGAAGGGGTGATGCCTTAAGAGTGTAATGAAGGGATGCTTATATAGAGGAGAGAGAGGAGTAAAATGGGAGGAAAAGCAAAAAGGAGCAGCTAGCTTCATGAATGGAGCATGGAGGTGGAGTATGAGAGTGGTAATAGATCCTAAAAACAAGGGAAAGGGGTATGGAAGAGATGGAGTAAAAAGAGGGAAGTAATGATGAGCTATTAAAGAGAGTAGAGTAGAAAAATATGGCTAAGCACTACGTCAATAAACCTATCAGACGACAGAGCTCAGACGACAGAATGATTGTTTTCTGTTGTCTAAATAATTTTAATGACAGAATGTAAAAATTCTGTTGTCTGAATATAGTGTATATCATGGTAAATCAGTTTTCTGAAAAAGGTTCTATTTCAGACAACAGATTTCTGTTGTGCATTACATTGAGATTGATTTAGTTTTGGTTGTTTGGATTTTTTTTTCTTGAAAGGAACTGTTTGGAAAGGGTTATGTTTCAGACAACAGATTTCTGTTGTGCATTGAACTGACTTTGGTTTTTTTTTCCCCTCCTTTCGGTTTGGTTTTTTGGCACAACGGAAAGATATATCCGTCTAACACTTAAAAAAATTTTGGCCCGACAAATTTATCAAACTGAAAGAAACCTAAAAACCTTCTCTTAGCTCGCTCTCACTCTCAAACCCATCTCCTCTCTTGCTCTCGCTTTCGTTCTCGCACCCAATAGAAATCTTCGAACTGAAAACCTAATCCAACATCAATTTCTTTGAATCCGACATGGAAACTGAAAACCCAGAATCATCTCAACCATCTCACCTCGCAAAATAGAAAACCCCATTCCAGCCAAAGGATTTCGGTCTCAATCTCAATCCGTATCTTGGTCTCAGTCTGAGTTCGCATCTATCACTGGTAATCCCTTGGTTAAGTGTTAATAGATTTAAGGTTTTTGTTGGATTGGGTATTTAGGGTTTTCTTGATTAAGTGTTCATCTCACTTTGCCTAGCTAGGCGATTGCATTGGGTAGCAGCACAATCGATTCAGGCTGAGGCTGTTATCTCTTTAATCCAAAATAGGAAGAGGAAAGTTCAAGGGCAAGCCCACGGGTCACTGCGACTTCTCCACTCACGAAGAGATGGGTATTCAATCTCTCTCTCATTCTTTCATTTTTTCCTCTATTTCTATATCTATTTGCAAGGTCTCAGTTGCTTGGTGTTTTCTCCACTCACGAAGAGATGGGTATTCAATAGATGAATTTGTAAATGTTTTGCGTATTCTAATTTGGAATTTGGCGTCGTCATCTAAAAGCTCGTACTTCTTTCACTGAAATTTTGTTCCTTTATTGAAGTTTGGTCCAGTAAAGCAGTGAAGATAAGTTATAGGCTTCTGGTAGTGATTTGGCTTGAAATCTGGTAGTGATTTCTATTCACAACAGTCAATTTGAAGGTATTGAAGTTCGATTCGCAGCAGGCCATTTGAAGGTATGATTCCAATTAATTTCATTATAAATCTGGGTTTGAGTTGTGTTAATGTCTAAAAGTCTAGCGGTAGCTAGACTTTAGTTAACGCTGATCCGGCGGGCGGATCGATACTTCTGTTGTTAGTGGTTCCCGTTACCTGTCAAGTAAAATACAATGGGCGTCAGAGGGAGACCGCGCTGGGCGGTCTTCAACTCTCCGATGCCTAAGTTAGTCAATGTATTTATGTTGACAAAGTAACAGTAGGTAAGTATTGAATGCGTAATAAATGAGGAGAGAGGAGAGGACCTTTTATAGGTGAGGAAGAGGATGATCTTCTCCTTGTTTTCGATGTGGGACTGATGTGCTTCAGTTCCCAGTTTCAGAAGCTTCTGATGCTAACTTGACACGGTGCGTGGCGGCGCGTCGGCGGTGCTTTGGGGTTGATCCGGGGCTCAGGCGGTAACCCGGCTAGCTGTCTTTACGCCAGTCACTTATATGGTGGGCATTGGTACCCTTGGCGGTACAATGAGCGTGGCTCATTATAGCTAATTATGCTTGCAAATGCACATGTATGTACAAGTCCCCCAAATCCCCAGTCAAGGAGGGCAATCTTGGTTGGGGAGTTGATCGGCGGTTTGAAGCGTTTCTCCCGCTAGACTTTGCAGAAGCATAATTAGCGTCAGTGCGTCGTCAACCATGGATTTACTGAGCAAACGCTTTGTGCCCTTTCGGGTGGGCCCCTGCTAGGCCCCCCAGGGAGTCCCCCACTCCCCGGCTAAGATGGACCTCCGGATGGTCGCTATTATTGTTTGTTGAGGGGGAGCTGCACGGAGCAGCGCTGCACGGAGCAGAGGGTTTAGCCCGCGGCAAGCTTAATGCGGCCATCAGGCGGGACTTGGAGAGGAATGAGCGCGTCTCCCAGTTGGAGCAGGAGATCGCATTGCTGCAGGAGCGGATAGCCGCTAAAGACAAAAAACTCATTATAGTGCAGCGGGAGTCTGCCGATAGGATGGCCGAAATGAAGCGGCTGGGGGGTGAGGTTACCCGCCTGAGAGCTGAAGGGAGTACCGCTGCGGCCGCCGCTGTCGAAGCGTTCAAGCAGTCGGCAGAATTTAAGAAGACACTGACCGAAGCGGCGAAGTCTGGGACCCGGGCCAATATAGACATGTTGAAGCGGAAGGGCGCCATTGACTTTGCAAAGGCGTCACAGCCTGACGTGCCGGCGGCCGAGAGTGTCCCGCCGGAGACAGAAGTCGTGCCTGCCCCAGCTGCGGGTACTCACTCGGGCAGCGGGGAAAGTGGCCCACATCCGCCGGAAGGGTCCCAGCAGACTCCCCAGCAGACCTCGTCGGAGGTGTCACGTGCCGGATTTCTGGAGGCACACACCCGGGCGGATGGTACTATAGAGACCCCCAGTCCGACAGCTCGAGGGTCCGATCAAGCGAGCCGATCGGTCGCGCCGCCGCCTATTGAAGCCGCAGAAGTCGAAGCCAACCGCTGAAGCTAGCTGAGACTTCCATAGTTTTTTCCGCTTTCCGCTTTTTTGTAGCCGCTGAGGCATATCAGTTTGTAAAGAATTTTGGGGCGTAAAATAAATTTCTCACTTGGTTTGCCATGTAGTGTTTTTAAGTTATATTTTTCTTTTGTCGATCAATGAAACATTAAAGGAATTAAGATTGGTCCAAGTGCACCTCGTAGCGGACGAGGTCCGCCGACGATTGCTGGCGTTGCCAGTTGCCCTCAGTGCTAGACTTGGTAACAATGGTTTGAATAATTCCTCGTTTCATTGATAGCTGACTGATCAGTGTACAAAAGAGGGGTAGTACCCGTTGGGTAGCTTCCCTTAGCTAAATATTTGAACAAAAAAAAATTTAGCTAAGTCAAGATGCTCCTGGGTAGCGGTCTGACTATTTGTAGTAACACCGAAGGTGTTCAGTATTCCAAGGGCGGGCCGATGTGACGCCGTCCTTGTCCATTAAGTAGAAGGTGCCTGGGCTAACGACTTCCACAATTTTGTACGGGCCTTCCCAAGTTGGGCGGAGTTTTGTCGGCGGCGGAATGACTTCCTTCATGACCGAGTCCCCCAGCTGGAGGTTCCGGGCCTTGACTCTGGCGTTGTAGAAACGTGATACCCGTTGTTTGTTTTGTAGATTGTGTAAATGGGCCTTGCGTCTTTTCTCTTCTAGGAGGTCCTTGTCCAAGTTGACGCCGGCGCTGTTGGTCTCTGGGCAGTAGCCTTCGACTCTGGCGGTAGGTTGGGTAACTTCAATGGGTAAGACAGCCTCTGTGCCGAACATCATACAAAAAGGAGTTTCTCCGGTGGCGGAGGTTGGAGTTGTTCGTATGGCCCACAGAACCTCTGGGAGCTTTTCCGCCCATAAACCCTTGGCGTTGTCGAGCTTCTTTTTTAACAACTTTTTGATTATCTTATTTGCCGCTTCGACCTGGCCGTTGGTCTGGGGGTGGGCGACAGATGCAAACCTCAACTTGGTGCCGAAGTTGGTGGTGAAGGAGATGAGCTCGTCATTGTTGAACTGTGTGCCGTTGTCTGTAATGATTGTGTGTGGGACACCGTAGCGGCAGTAGATATTCTTCCAAAGGAAGCGAATTACCTTGGCGGTAGTTATTGCCGTCAGTGGCTCTGCCTCTATCCACTTGCTGTTGTAATCGATGGCAACAATGATGTATTTGAACTGACCCTTGGCAGTTTGGAATTTTCCCATCAGATCAAGGCCCCACGTGGAATGAATCCATGGGCCCACGATGATTGACAGTGGTTCCGCTGGTGCGTGTGGGAGATCTGCAAACTGTTGGCATTTGTGGCAAGACCTCGAAATCCGCCGGGCGTCATCACCAAGTGTGGGCCAGAAGTACCCTTGTCGCATTGTGCGGTTGGCCAGGGATCTGGCGCCCGAGTGGTTTCCGCATTCCCCGCCATGGATTTCTGCTAGGACAACCCTTCCTTCCTCTGGGGTTAGACAGCGGAGGTTAGGATGGGTGAACCCCTGGCGGTAGAGCTTGCCGTGCTGGATGTTGTAGCGGGTTGCTCTTCGCTGGAGCTGTCTTGCCTGTACCTTATCTTCTGGCAACGTTCCGTTGCGTTTATATGTAATGATCTCGTCCATCCAGCTGGGGTTGACCTGAACGTTGAAGATTTCCGCCAGGGTCTTTGTGATACTTGGCTTGTCAAGATACTCCACCCTTGTGTCCGCTGGACTCTGATGCGGTTGGGCGGTTGCCAGCCTCGCCAGTGAATCAGCCTTGGCGTTCTTTTCCCTGGGGATTTGTGTGATTGTGTGAAATTTGAACTTCTTTAGCAACGTCTTCACGTACCCCAAATATGCCGCTAGCTGCCGGTCCTTGGCTTGGAAGCTGTCGTTGACCTGATTGACGACTAGTTGGGAGTCGCTGAATATGTTGACGTTGTCAGCTCCGGAGTCAATGGCGAGGAGTAGACCGGCAATGAGCGCCTCGTACTCCGCCATATTGTTTGAAGCTTTGAAGTTGAATTTCAACGCGTACTCTGCGTTCAGTCCCCCGGGTCCGGTTAAGATGACTCCGGCGCCGCTGGCCTTGGCACAGGCGGATCCGTCCACGTGGAGGTTCCAATCGGACTGTGGGGGAGTTGCCTCTGCACTGGCTACTATTTCTGTTTGAGTACTGGGTTCCGGCTGACGCTCGGTAAGTTCAGCGATGAAGTCCGCTACTGCCTGGCCCTTCTTGGCGGTTCTTGGCTTGTATTCTATGTCAAATTCGCTGAGCTCAATCGCCCACTTACTGAGGCGCCCCGAGTGTTCAGGGTTCTGCATTACCTGCCTCAGCGGTTGATTGGTTAACACATGGATCGTGTGAGCCTGGAAATATTGGCGGAGGCGTCTGGCGGCAACGATAAGTGCGAGAGCCAGCTGTTCCAACGGTGGATACCTTGTTTCCGCTCCGTTCATACCTCTGCCGGCGTAGAATACTGGGAGTTCATCCTGGCCTTCCCGCCGGACTATGGCGCAGCTTACTGCTGTTGCCGAGACCGCCAGATATATGAATAGTGTCTCTCCTTGGACAGGGACAGAAAGGAGAGGGACTGCCGCCAGATATTCCTTTAGGCCCTGGAACGCCGCCTGACATTCTGGGTTCCAGTCAATGACCTTCTTGTGAGTCGTTTTGAGAAGTTTGAAGAATGGGGCGCACTTGTCAGTAAGTCGAGAGATGAATCGAGAAAGGGCGGTTAACTTGCCCTGGAGGCACTGGACGTCCACCTTATACTTGGGGTCCGACAGGTTAAGATGGCCTGTACCTTATCTGGGTTAGCCTCGATACCTCGCTCGCTGACGATGTAACCCAGAAATTTGCTAGCGGTGACTGCAAAGAAACATTTTTCTGGGTTGAGGCGCATACCGTAGGCCAGGAGGATGGTTACTATGATCCTGAGGTTTGCCACATGTCCACTGGCCTTTATGCTCTTAACTAGCATGTCGTCCACATAGACCTCGATGATTTTTCCCAGATGCTCAGCGAACATGGCGTTCATCAACCGCTGATAAGTTGCACCGGCGTTCTTCAAACCAAAAGGCATGACATTGTAGCAGTAGAGGCCTTTGTCGGTGGTGAAGGTGGTGCATTCTTGGTCGCTGGGGTGCATCTTGATCTGATTGTATCCGGAGAAGGCGTCCATCATGCTGAGGAGTTCGTGTCCGGCGGTTGCATCGACCAGTTGATCGATACGAGGTAGCGGGAAACTATCCTTTGGGCATGCCTTGTTGAGATTTTTGAAGTCGACGCACATCCGCCACTTGCCGCTGGGCTTTTTTACCATTACCAGATTTGAGATCCATTGAGGGTAGATGACTTGGCGGATGAATCCAATGTCCCGTAGTTTGGCGACCTCCTATCCGATTGCCTGGTACTTTTCCTCATCAAAAGCCCTCCGCTTCTGCTTGATGGGAAAAAAGGAAGGTTTGATGGTCAGCTTATGAGTGATTATTTCAGTAGAGATGCCTGGCATGTCCGCATAGGACCATGCAAAGACGGCTGCGTTATCACGTAGGAATTGAGTGAGCTCTGCCTCCACTTCTGGATCTAGTTGGGCGCCTATGCGGACCGTCCTCTCAGGATGCTCGTCTGAGATGCAGACAACCTTCAGCGACGTGTCCGGGTTGACCGGCTCCTTCTTTACATATTTCTCCTCCTCATCTCTGGGATCCTCAAAGATATTCGGTGGTGGTGGGTCATTACCCACTGTGAGGATTTCATGGCGGCGCGTTGACCGTGCCATAGTCGTTGAATAACATTCTCGTGCCAGCTGTTGGCTTCCCCTCACACACCCTGTGCCGTTGGGCGTGGGGAACTTCATGAGAAGCATGTATCAGGCAATGATGCACTTGAGCTTATTAAGCGCTGGTCGACTAATGATAGCGTTGTACGAACTGAAACAGTCGACAATAATGAACTCCGTGTGCACTTCCGCCATACAGGGACTAGTGCCGATAACTAGTCGCATGTAATCCGACCCTAGTGGTTGTGTGACGTCACCGGAGAAGCTGAGCAGCGGCTCGTGATCCTGGAGTAGTTTCTTGTTCCGCTTGAGATGGTCGTAGCAACCGCTGAAGATGACGTTGACAGCGGACCCGCTATCCACCAAGATTCTCCCCACCGAGAATTTGCCAAGAATGGCATCGACTAAGAATGGGTCGTCATGGGGTAAATGTACTCCCCGCTCCTCCTCCTCTGAAAAGGTAATAGGCTCCCAACCTGATCTCGGGAGTTTGGCGGATCTTTCGTAGCGGATGTTGCAAACTTCCTTTGGGTGGTTAGCGCGTTCATAGCGCTTTCTTGCCCTGTGAGACATGTTGGTGATTGGAGCACCGCCATCGATGGTGTTGATGCGGCCCAAGGTCTCAACGTTGGCCATCACTGGTGGTGGTTGGCGCACCTTGAACTGCTCCAACTTGCCGTCACGGTACAAAGTCTCAATGGCCGTTTTGAGAGCATTGCAGTTGTTTGTATTGTGGCCGCTGTCCGTGTGGTATTTGCACCACTTGCCAGTGTTCCTGGGCTTGCCTATTTTTGGGTACTTTGGAGGGGGTGGCGGTGGGATCTGATCCTTGCACTGATTATAGATATCTTCATATGAGGCCGTTAGGACCGTGAAAACTGCGTACCGCTGTGAGGACTCCGCCTGCCTGTTGTGGTTATCCCCATGAGTTGGGCGGTTTCCCTTGTAATAATGTTGCCCTTCCTGCCGCTTGGTTTGGTGGTGGCCCTGCTGCCATTCCCTTTTCTTGTCAGCTGGCGGTGCTGAGGGGGGCTTGTCAGCGGTTACCTGGTGACTGGAAGATGGTTGGGTTGACCTTGTTGGCGTTGCTGGTGGTGGGGTCTCTCCATATGTGATGAATTCCGCCTGGGCGTGGATGACCGCCTCACTCATGACGTGGTCGTACGTCGCATTGGGATGATTGTAATTGAGGTGATAGAGGAACGGTCCCTTGAGGAGTCCTTTCCTGAAGGCTGCCGATGCCATGGTTTTGTCTAGGTCGCGGCATTGAGATGCTGCCGCCCGCCACCTTGTGACAAAGGCCTTCAGTGATTCGTCCTCCCCTTGTTTAACGCCGAAAAGCTGACTTGTATTGTGATGTCCGGCGGACAGTAAGATGAAGCGGGAGAGGAAAGCATGCGACAGTGCATGGAATGAGCCGACAGATCCTGGCGGACATTCAAAAAACCAGTTCATTGCCTCACCGTCCAACGTTTCGCTGAACAGATAGCATAAGGTGGCGTCGTCGAACCCCTTGTTGTTGGTGACCTTCTTGAAGGTGTCCATGTGGACAAAGGGATCGATCATTCCGCCATATTGCGACATCTTTGGGGTTTTTGCATATGTCGGTCTGACAGCCTGCAGGATCGCGGCGGAAAAGGGGCCGGGTCTGGAAGTGAATAGCGGGTTCCGAGTTGACGCCGGGACGCCCGTCTCCGCCCGGATCAACCTCTGCTCCATTTGGTGCATCCTTTCCAATAGCTGGGCGGTTGCATCGCCGGCGGAATCGGCCTGACCGACCTGCCGAGTTGGCTTGCGCCTAGGTATGGGCGGATCACCCTCAGTCCCTGCCCTGGCATTCGAGCGGTTGGTGTGTGGAAGTGATTCCGCCACCTGTTCTAACATTAGTTGGGGTATGGGCGGCGGTCCCATTCCCGACAACCCAGGTGGGTTCAGCGGTACATGCATTTGTACGACCGGCCCTGGCATCGTTGTGCCGGCGCTGGGTCGACTACGCCTGGTGCTGCGTGACTGCTCGCTCTGTGCCGGGCGGTCGGTGGCCGCCAAAGTGTTTTTTAGTTCCTCAAAGCGCGTCATGAGCGCGGCCATCTGTCTTTGGGCTTCGGCCTTCTCCTTGCGCTCCTCCTCACGCTCTCTGTTTGCCTTATGAAGATCTGCCAGTGCTATCTCGTACATGGTGACGAGATCTTGGCCTGATGGGCGGCTGCTGCCTGGATTTGCCTCACCGCCGGGGTTGGCCGGGGTTGTGAATAGTGCGCGGTTAACTCCGATCGCGGGGTCGGAGGGTTGGGGAATGGCGGGGAGCTCTGCCTGCTCCTCAGCGTTTCCCCCGCTACCGTTAGTCATGGTGATTGTAGTGGGATGATCTTTAGTTCAAGACTTCCCACAGACGGCGCCAATGTTAATGTCTAAAAGTCTAGCGGTAGCTGGACTTTAGTTAACGCTGATCTGGCGGGCGGATCGATACTTCTGTTGTTAGTGGTTCCCGTTACCTGTCAAGTAAAATACAATGGGCGTCAGAGGGAGACCGCGCTGGGCGGTCTTCAACTCTCCGATGCCTAAGTTAGTCAATGTATTTATGTTGACAAAGTAACAGTAGGTAAGTATTGAATGCGTAATAAATGAGGAGAGAGGAGAGGACCTTTTATAGGTGAGGAAGAGGATGATCTTCTCCTTGTTTTCGATGTGGGACTGATGTGCTTCAGTTCCCAGTTTCAGAAGCTTCTGATGCTAACTTGACACGGCGCGTGGCGGCGCGTCGGCGGTGCTTTGGGGTTGATCCGGGGCTCAAGCGGTAACCCGGCTAGCTGTCTTTACGCCAGTCACTTATATGGTGGGCGTTGGTACCCCTGGCGGTACAATGAGCGTGGCTCATTATAGCTAATTATGCTTGCAAATGCACATGTATGTACAAGTTGTTTCGTTTGGACAATCATATAGAGTAAGTGTCTATGCTTTTCTAGGGAATCCTTGTGGGGTATTCCAGCTGCTATCCTTTCACTGATGAATGGGAAACCTCTGATCTATATGAAGTTCCTCTCTGCTTCTGCCAATGAAAAAGTCGAAAAAGTTTTATCTGGTCATTAGAGTATATCATTATAATTTGATATATGATGATATAGAACTGTAAACCTGATAGTAATTGCTTTGAAATTGTTGTCGAACTGTGCTCTGCGCCTCTGGGTCTATATAGTTTCTGATCCTCAGTGTAGTTGCTAATCTCAAACTATCTAACCCACTTCTGTGTCTATATAGCTAGTATAGATCCAAATATGTCTTAGATTACTACGATGAGAAGCTTGTCGTTTAGTGCTGCTTATAAAAATTTGATTCACTTCTTTCAACTTAGATTGCGTATTTTTGGTTGTTTTACTTGGCTTGGACTGTAAGACCAAAAGGACTTTGACTCGGGAGAAAGGATCTCACAATACTGTGATAATGCTTGATGTTTTGTATTAACCTCCCTTCACTTAAGGCTTTTGCGAATGCATGGAGATGATTTGAAAGTGAAAGTGAACAAATTGACATCTACAGAGACTCAGCGTCCTTACTTATATTACTATCTCCCTTACTGCTTGCTCTCCTTTGAATCTGTGTAGTTTAAAAAGCAGGAGCCACAGATGTGCAATATTGTCTGTCAGTTTACACCTGATGCCAAAACTGTAAAGCAGTTTAAAGAGAAGATAGATGATCAGTATCGAGTGAACATGTATGTACTTTTCAAGACACTTCATTATATATAGTATTTGTGATTGAATTTGCATATCGTAACAAAAATCTTTTCCATTGATAGGATCCTTGATAATCTGCCTCTAGTGGTTCCCATTCAAAGGCCATATCAGGAATCACCTACCATTTATCAGCTTGGCTTTTCACGTTGGGCTTAAAGGCCATTATGCTGGGGTACTTAATTCAATACATAACTCATATTAAACTGGTTGTTCTTTTAGCATCTTTTATTGGTGTACAGGAGCTTCTGTAGCTTGCATATGTAGTTTGAATGGACAATACTTAAATTACCAAACATGAACTCCCTTTTCATCAATACTTTTATATATTTATTTGCTTTTAAGTGTCCATTGTGAAATAAGTGGTGAGTGGACATCCGTTACCTTTTGTGCTGTCAATAATCTCATTTTTTTTTCTTTTCATGTGTATTCTTTAGGAGAGTGATGTAAAGTGGGCTTCTAGATGGGATGCTTATCTGTTAATGACTGGCAACAAAATTCACTGGTTTTCAATTGTCAATTCGGTGATGATTTTCCTCTTCCCTTTCGGGATGGTAGCAATGATAATGCTAAGAACACTCTACCGTGACATTTGATAAATAATTTATCGTGGGATTGGTATATACAAATTTTGAATATGCAAGCTATTTGATTGTATGGTCTGTAGAATTGGATTATTTACTTTGTTCTATTTTGTCATTCAATTGCGAACAATAATTTTAATGTGTTAACTATGGAGTTTCTTTCACTATATCAGGGAGCATGATACTGTGTGCTGATGGTACCATCTCATTTTGGCTTTATCTTG
Organism: Rosa chinensis; assembly: GCF_002994745.2. Taxonomy (NCBI): domain Eukaryota; kingdom Viridiplantae; phylum Streptophyta; class Magnoliopsida; order Rosales; family Rosaceae; genus Rosa; species Rosa chinensis. The sequence goes on from NC_037091.1 coordinate 1,877,572, forward strand.
TGACAAATAAAAAGGCCTCGTGAGATGCCGATGTGACAACTCTGCCATGCTTGGTGAGAGAAAGAATGTTAATCTTCCAGAGGTCGTTGTGGATCTCCCAACCTCAACAGAAAAAGACAAAGAAGATATTATCAATTGGGGGATTCCAAACAAGATTGACATGATTGCTCTGTCTTTTGTTCGAAAAGGTTCAGACCTAGTGGAGGTATGCAAGCTCCTTTGGAAAGCATGATAAGAACATCCTTCTCATGTTAAAGGTATGTTCGTTTCCATGAAAAGATATATCAAATAGTTGTGGATTCAGTTGTTTTACCACTTTGGAGTACAGTGAGGTCTAAAATAAACGTTTATCTTACCTAGATCATTTAGAGATTGCAAATGGAACTATATTCTTGTTTGTTGGTGTGTTTCAGGATCAACAAACATTTGTACAGAGACCCAAGTTTCATTTATCTAGTGTGGTTCGAGTTGTTAATCTTGAGGTAGAACTGTAGAAGACTCGGCACTGCTCTTAATTTCATCTGGGTAGCATTTGTTTTTGTTTGTTTTCTTTTGTTTTTGATTTGAACAATTGGGTAGCATTTGTTTAGCAGAGACCCAGATAAAAATAGGGTTCTAAACAAGAAGGGGTTTTTGGTGGAAGCACATTTTCGTGTTGTCCCTTTGTGTTATTGCTGCTGCCCTTTTGTGGTTTGAAAAGAAAGTTTTTGGGCTAAAAAAAAAGTGTTTATGGATATATTTGATTTCAAAGAAGAAGCAAAGTGTCAACCTTTTTTCAGAATTTGGAAACCTTGTTGGGTAAAAGGTATATCCTATTGCATTTCTAAGCCATTTGTCTGACCTCATTGATTGAAAGGTCTCCCAGGTTTCAAAAGAAACACACATTATATGTCCAAACTTTCACCAGGACTCACACTCTGCTTTGTGTAGTAGATATTAGGCAATAGTATTATGAGAGATTTGTTTAGCCTTTGCCCCAATAGTAGATAACTGCAAAAATCTTGCTATAAGTTGATGGAGGGATATAAAGTATCCTACCATCTTAAGGTTTACATGGTAAGTAGTGCTTCTGATATGGTGCCTTGTGTTATTTTCAGGGTATTCCTACTAAGGAGATAGTTGAAGACAAGAATTTGGAGTTTGCTACTAAGGTATTTGAGCAGCTTCCAATGCTATAATACACTTTATTTAATGATTTCAATGTAATCTTCATCAGTGGGATATATCATACTATGGTTTTTTTGCAGTGGGATAGAAGAACAAATCTTGTTTACACAGGACATGATATTGATGAAGTTCGAGCTGAACGGGCGAAGCATGTTTTGAAGTTTCCACAAATGTAGTGCACACAAAGAGGGTCTATGGTATATGCATAGTTAGGGTCAACTGTGATTTTGTGCATATTGACATTGCATGCATAGCTAGATTATGGAGAGTTTTTTAGCCTAGCTAAGATGATCGACTTTTGCCTTTATCGATCATTATTTTAACCTCCTAACAGCTTATCAACTTTAGGATGAATTGATGGAAATGTTGAATGTTGATGTAGTTACTGGTTGATTGAAATGAAATGACTTTTGACTTGTTATAGTTAGATGTTGTTATTGTACGTGCCTATCTGTTAGCACAGGTTTTACAATATATGCTATGGTTATAAGACAACTCAGACAACATAAGTATTAAAAGAAGCAATGTTGCACTAAACATCACACAACAGAAAGGTATGGTTTTAAGACAACTCAAGCAACATAAATACCTGGACAAACTGATGTTGCACGAAACATCAGACAACAGAAATATATGGTTATAGAACAGCTAAGACAACATAAATAACAAAGAAACTGTGGTTGCACGAAACATCAGACAACAGAAATATGTGGTTATAAGACAACTAAGACAACATAAGTAACATAAGCAGCAAATATCAAACAACAGAAATCTGTGGTTATAACAGAACCCGAACAACATAAATACCAAAGATACTGATGTTGCACCTAACATAAAACAACAGAATTTTATCAAATATCTGTTGTCTGAAGCAATTGAAGACCACATAAGAAACAAACCACCTATAATCCTTATGACAATCAGACAACAGAAAACTTCAAAATTCATTGCTCAAAGTTAATTACCACAACAAAACCTACGAACCAATGTCGTTGAAGCAAACTCAGAACCACAGAAAATTTCCAAACTATTGTTTGTTAGTATTGTACATCGACATATTTTTGTGGTCTGAAACATAGTCAGACAACAGAAAATAGTCAAGATTGTTGTATTCACACCACAGATTTCTATCGTCTCAATTAATTACATACGAGAGAATTTTATGAAAATATGTTGTGTAGGGTTCTGTATAAGAACATATAAATGTCGTTTCGTTACTACTTCAACCACAGAAAGTCATAATTCATCATACCTCGACATAATCAGACAACAGATTATTGGTAGCCTCTGTTGTTTGAGTGAAATATAAACCACGGGTAATATCTGTCGTCTGAAGGCCTAAGAGACATCACGCCAGGAGACAACAGAATTTTTCTGAATTAGACGACAGATATAATCTGTCGTCTGATAGCTTTGGTGACATAGTGAAGGGAGAAGAGAGAAGCAGCTAGCTCTCTTTATTGTGCATGGGAATCATGAATTTGAAGAGTGTTGGGGTGGTTTTGAGTCACCAAAGTCAATGACAAGGATGGAGAGAACCCTATGCACCATGCTTATTGTCCAAATGATAATATGATGGATTAATCTTGTCATAATCTTGTAGAATTCTGCTAGAACTATCCTTGAGAATTGCAGCAACATAACCTTCCAAAAATGCATAACAAATCCGTCCAAAATGGATTCTCGGCCAAGTTACCCTTATTCGATCAACTAGGATTCATTTTCTGCTTCCGAAGCTTCATTCAATTGAATCTTTACCGAAACTTTGGAATTGGCCTTCGACTTATTCATATCAAATGTTTCTTGATAAGTGTAGATAATTCTGGTAAAATTTCAGAGCTTAGTTCACCGTAGTTTGGCCGGAAATGTTGCCGGAATCAGTACAGGTCTGGTTTTGCCCTTTTCGTCTTTTAGTCAGAAACTTGGACCAATCTTTTGAAGGCTTTTCACTCCAAACTAACTCTTAAACTATTCATAAGAAATGATCCTTAGGATGTCTAGAATCGATCTGGAAAGTTTCAACTCATTTGGAGTTCGTTTGATCAGGCTGTCGATCCTCATTCCTTGTCTAGCTCGCTTTCTTCTAGCCGGAGTAGGAAAATGTGCTAAGGTTGCCATGCTTCTCCATCATTTCCTAGCATGATAAGGAAAACATAATAAATATATATAAATAAACACAAAGGTTAAGCAAAAGTACAAGATTAGAGGAATAATGGAATTGAATTAGTCAACATTAAATTGGACTTTAGAACAAGTAATTTCCATGTTTTAGGGCATAAATATGTATATGAATTATGATCCAACAGTTCTCTCAGGAGACTTTACCATTTTGGAGGAAATTTTGGAAGAAACTGAAGCAGGGGCATTTTCGTCACTTTACAAAATCAGTCTCTTACGTGGCGCTGAGTTGGCAAGTATAAAACTGACACCTCATCAAGCAACCAGATGAAATAGATGGAAAGGACCAGTTGCCATTAATTTTGAGTTCAGGGACTTTTGGGATTAAATTAGAAAGTCAGGGACTGAAACGAAGACGAAGGCATACTTCAGGGACTAAACAGTAGTTAGCCCAAATAATTTTATATATGCTAAAGTTGCTTATCAAAGGATTTTGGGCGTTCTTGTTCAAGAAATGAGTTCTTATTCTTTTGTTCTTCCTATTTTCATGGCGTCTTTGTTCGTTCTAGATTCTAATCTCTCTCAACCTTTTATTTTATTTATTTTATAATTTGGTTGGGAAGAAATTTAATTTGATGCCATTACAAACACATATACAATTAGATCAACTAGGTCAAACTACTTTTATTTTGAGCTAATTATTACATATAATGTCATTTTGGTGACTGTTTCTTTTTAAAGTTACCATTTTTTTTCCTCACCAAGACCACTAAAATATTAGAAGTTTCAATATTTACAAAATGACACTAAATTTTTAATTTTGATTATTATGAAACTGCTATGACATTTGAAAAGTTAACCCATTTTTTCCATAAGCTACTGTTATTCTCTAGAAAAACTACTGACTTTTTTTTTCCTTCTCGGATAATCTATTGTCATCTCTCAAATATCTGCTCTCACCCAACGAATCGAAAAATTACTACTTCAACCCAAAAGAACTGACCCATTTTCAAGCCAAACTCGACCCGATCGTTCTTCGCCATCCGCAACTTTTTCGGTGGTGGCCCGTGTTAGCATCAGTTTACACATGCCAATAGATTGTCCATCCGTTCAACAATGACAATATGTTGGGCCTCAAAACTCTCATACATCTCCTACAGTCTTTCACCATTTTTCGGCGACTCCGTCCATTTCTAGCACCTGTTCAAGTATGAAAATTGATATTCCCGTCATGGTTTACATTTTTGGGGGAGGTAGTGGGATTTTTGTCTCAATCTATGTGGTGACCCGAGAGAGGGGTCCCACAGCGCCGCCAATGAGAAACCAACATGTCATGAATGACATCCCGATGACTCATCAACCCGAAATCGCAAGGCCTTTTGGGTTTAGTTTGGTAGTTTACAAAACATTTTATTTGGCAAATCATTCTAGCAACTGAACAACGTATTTTCAAAAGCAGAATTTAAAGTGGGCTAAAGGATTTGAGCTTACAATAGGAGCCCAATTTGGAAAATAATAAGTGAACTTCAAGTATGAGAGACGCGCCCCAGGGTTACGGGCCTCTTGAAGTTTTTAAATAGTGAGTAGGAAACAAATAAAAAGTAAATAAATGACTTCAAAATCCGATAAAGGACCAAAACCTTTTGTTGGTAAAGTCAAAGAGAAATGCGCCAAGCCGGGCCATGTGCCTCCCTTATGCGCTCCCCCAACCACATGCTCGAAACCTGCACACTGCTGTAGGGGTGAACTTTCATCCTCACATGCCCAGTAAGGGCCGACCCTACGATGCTAGGTTTGAAAATAATATACTTGAAAATATCTACTACATAATATTGTGCATGTTTATCGAAAATACTTAAAAAAAGAGCCAACCACAAACATTTATTCTCTTTTATAAAACATATGCAGCATGCTTCACTCAACTTAGAGCTTCGAGATACTTACCTGCTGGCTACTCTAAAACAATCGTTGACCAGCCCAGTTCGACATCCTTCGAGAACCGGCCAACTACTCTGTAGTGCCTGTGACTACAAGTAGCAAAAGTGTCCATTTCCTGGCCTTGAGTGTCCTATGACTGGTTCACCGTCGGTACTTACCTTTTCTATACGCACATAGGAGCAGAGCCCCCTCCGAAGGTTCACGGTTATCGACACCGTGGGATGTTTAGGAATCAACGCGTCTAGGTCCCATTCACTTTCAGGTTACAAGTACATACATACAATGGGGTACAATATCTCAACATACAAGTCTAGCCTCAGTTTTTGCAATCAGCAATGATCAGTTATGGAAACGCGGATATCTCGAGGCATCAACTAATGAACAACCAAAAACGTACTTGCAAGAAATATATTATTATACTAGAGCATTCCACATATAGAAAAGTCTTTAACAAGGAAGGGACAGCTCACCCTACCTGGATATGGAGTCCACAATTAGATTCGTTCTTGACTTTCAATACTTTGTCCAGTTCCAAATGCACACGCACGAGTCATTTATAATAAAATTAACCAATGAGTAACTTAACATCATTAACTTAATTAACCGAGCACCTAAATCACTCACTTAATTCCCTTAAAGCCCATCAAATTATTCTTTAATGGAACAGTGATCTAGAACTTATGTTTGTAGAGATCTTCCTTTAATAGATAAAACCTATTATCCATTCTCAAATAATCCAAATGATCGACGTAGCATTTGAATCATTCAGGATATGGCGATTATAATTGACACTTTCACCTTCATTTGTTTAGCATTTTTACTTTAAGAAAACAAATCACAATTACCATTCCCAATGGATTACGATTTTGGGATATGGTAGCTTTAAAGTACTTCACTTGTAATTTACTTCATTTATTGAGATCGAATGTCCTAATTTCACTTAACTGCATAAAGGTCACCAAATTAACCATTCTTTGCCTACCTTGTATTTACGACAAATCCACAATTATAACAATTTCATCTCCTTGATTAAACACAAACAGATCACAAACATCTTTAGTAATCACAAAGTCACCATAGATGCCATACCAAACCTTTAAACCACCATATCACCATTTTCACTCTTTTCCATTCATGAGGCAACAGACAATTTTCTGCTGATTTTAACAACTTCACTTTCTAAAATAACTCCAACAAATCCATTTACAACAATCAGAAACAGAACACCATCAATTTCACAATTCAGAATAATTAGGCTCTTACCATTCTTCTTTTCCAGATTAGAAATTAAGTCGTCGCTGTTACAATCCACCGTCGACAACAGTTTTAACACTTATCGATCATAACAAAATTAACAACCTATCTCTTCACCAATACTTATATTCAAAACAGAACTTGTGAGTACTCCTTACCTTTTTTCGGTCTCAATCAAAACCGACGCAATAGCTTCCTCCTTTCCAAAACTCCAAAAATGCAGAAATCCGTAAACCTCAATTCCAAATTAAACGGTAGTGGGTTAGGATTTCTGAATCCACATCGAAAATCGGGGTTTTAACTAAGAGAGGGTAAAATGATTACCTAATCGAAACTATCTGGAGGCATCCATGAGAGGCGGAGCTGTGGTGGCTCACGCGCTAGCGGCGACGCGTGTACCGCGTGCGATGGCTCTGGTCGGAATCGGAGGTCAGAACTAGGGGGCTTTGGAGGATTGTGAGGTTGCTGATTCTATCCTTGGAGGTGACTTTGCTCGTTTCGAACTAGAGGCTGAAAAACGAAGACATGCACAGCTACCGTTTCCGGCGAGCCTCGGGTTTTGGTCGGGTTTAGGTGATGCGTCAATTGGTGGTGGCGGTGACGTTGTGTGGTGGCCGGAGATGGTGTTCTCCGGTGGTTGCAGAGGGAAGAAGAAGAGAAGGATAGGGGACGGGGAGAGAGAGAGGGATGCAGACGAGAGAGGAGAGAGGAAGAGAATGGGATTCTAGGGTTTTCTCCTTGTTAACTTTCTATTTATACTTATGTCTATGAAATATCCATTTTGCCCTTGCGACGAGTTACGAAACTCTCCTAGCTAATTGCTTTCGGTTTTGGGCTCGTAACTTTTCTTTTATTCATTTTTCGTTGGAAACTTCCTAATTTATTTCTCAACTGCGTCCTAGGCCCAAAACTCTATCTCGTAAAAAATCCAAAATCCAAAACTTTGTTACAACTCAATTTATCGTCTTTGAAACTTTAACAAGCAGTCGCCTCACTAAACTTTTGTAACCTTCTAGGCCCAAACGAAAGAATCTCGGCCCAAACTTAAATCATAAGGCCCAATAGGTGGTCTCGACATCAAAACAATCTCCGAAATCGATTTCTTCACTTAAATTACCTTGCGAAAATCCAAAAATTACCTTAAAAAATTAAACAAAATTTTCGGGGGCTCACAAATCTAGGCAGTCTGTGTGCCCTAGTCAGGTTTAGCTTTATTTTTGCCTACATTGTTCTCAACTTGTTAGTTTGTTAGGTTGTTTCACATTTATAGTCTCGTTTAAGCATAAACGAGTTCAGTAGACTTAATGATCAATGTTGTTCAAGTTCTTGTTGCTTGATCTAGAGGCTTATTCCAAGTCGGAAGTCGATATAATTCATCATTTTTGGATGGTATCGATAATAGTTTTCTTTTATCTCAATTTTTTATTTATTTTTATTTTTTTCTGACTTGTTGGGTAAGTATGCTGCTGTGGAGAAACTATTTAGTATTTATAAAAAATTTGGGGCTTTAGAAAGTAAAAGAAAAGAAAGAAAAGCCCAGCAGACTCCCACTACTGCTCTTCTTTCTCTCTCTCCGTCTCCTCTATTATTCTACTCTTGCTGCTTCTTAGGGTTTCGAATCTCCCAAATCGATTGACCCCAATTCGAATCTCACCTAGGGCTCCTGCAATCGGTCCCTTTCAGTCCAGCAATGGCGACCTTAGTGAGCTCGGCAGGTGGTCTACTTGCCATGCTGAACGAGTCCCGTCCAGAGCTAAAGCTCTACGCTTTGTCCAACCTCAACAAATTGGTTGATGGGTTTTGGCCCGAGATCTCCACCAGCGTCCCCATCATGTACTCTCTCTCTCTTCCTGCTCCGTTTTCTCTTCTTTTCCTGAAATTAGGGTTGCGTTTTCCTTTTTTCTTAATCTGTTTGATGTATGAGGAATCAGCTTGATAAACTCTAGATTGAAATTGTGTGGAAGATTTGAACTTGGCTAAGGGAATTAGGTTTCTTCATGTAATTGGTTGGATTTTGTTGCGTATTTTGGAGTGTTGAGTAATTGAGGATATGTAAGATTGGGAATTTTGTGCATATGCTGTAATTTAGTGTTTTTCGGCTTGCACTGAAAGAGGATTTCTTTGTATGTATTTCAAAGATAATGGTGAAGATAAGAATGCAGATGGGGGTTTATGGTATTTCTGAATCCCTGAGATGCAACATATACTATGATGCAATTTGGATTTCCTTTACGAATATTGAATGTCTTAAGTATTTAAGAAAAGGACACTACTTGGGGATAGTTATCGGGCTATGCTTTCTCAAAGCTTTACCTGACAGCTGCTTTAGGATTGGTCATGACTTTAGGTGTCAGTGTCTGGTGCAACTGTAAGGGGCTGTCCTTATTTGACATCTTCTATTCATTCCGCCTAGATTAGTGGAGGCCTCTCCTGAATCTGAATTCTAGAAATATATGCTTGGAATAACTGGATTAGGTGCATAAGATTCACAAATAGTTAGACGCAAGAACCTTGCATCATCTCCTTCTGAATCTATTTGACGAGGGCTATATATCAGAAATCTTAGTTTGATGGTATTTGCACTCTATATTTGTTACGTCTGGTATGTAAACTCTAAAATATGTATTTAGAAGTATGTTTTTCTTTTTCTTTCCCGGAAACATATAAGTAGAAGACTTCATGAGGGAGTAAAATAATGGGATTGTGCAGTGAAACTGGAAGGAGTTACTGGGTTGTAGTTGTACAGGTGGTTTTGATGAAAATTTGTTGAGATATGTTACTTGGATGTCTGTTTTTCATTTTTGAAGTTAGCTGTGGGTAGTTGGACACGGTCTGTGGATTGTTGGCTCTAGAACTTCTTTGTCTTTTTTTCATAGCTAAAATTATGACAATGCATTTTGAGTTACAAATAGTTCAGTTATAAGGAGAGTATCAGATATGGTTATAACTAGAAATGAGGCCATGCTTGGCTAGGATGCAAGATACCTGTTGCATTGTAAAAAAGATTGGTGTCTTCTGTTTAAAATGTTGCAAGAGTATTTGATGCCAGATAATAAGCGCGATTTAGTTCAGAATCTAAGGGCTGACTTCAGCCAAAACAATAAAGTTCTTTCTAATTTGAATAGAACTGCTGTATATGTCTGAAAAGTGCGTCTCAGTGATTTTCACCGTTCGATCTCTCTCTTTTTCTCCTATTATGTTGATGTGCATTTAACAGATGGATGGGCAATTTTTTGTCTGTTTTATTACTACAAGTTTTTTATTTTTATATTTTTGCTAGTGTGCCTTCATAACCTAAGCTATCCTCTCCTTCAAAATATGAGATTTTGAATACATTCAGTTATGCTTCTTCAAATGCTTATATTTATGTCATTGTTTTTCAGAGAAAGTTTGTATGAAGATGAAGAGTTTGGTCAGCATCAAAGACAACTGGCTGCATTGCTTGTTTCAAAGGTAAAAGTTTACCCTGTTTTCTGTCAAAACTAATTTTGGTTGCAAATATATAAGGTCAGGAGACCACTTAACACCACTAAATCCTGTTGGCTGAATAGCTTTAAGTTTGCGTTTTTGCTTTGTGACATTCTAGAAATTATGAAAACAGTAGTGAACTAGTAATACAAATTAAAAACTGCTACCTGCAAATTTGTCAGGCAGATGTCAAGTCTCTTTCGTCACTAGTGGGTGTAGATTTCCTACTTTCTTCTTGACTATGCAGGTTTCACTACTTTGATTTTTCTTCGCAAGGCTTATGTTTTTCCTCACCCTCAGGTTTTCTACTATTTGGGTGAACTTAATGACTCACTGTCCTATGCCCTTGGAGCTGGATCCTTATTTGACGTGTCAGAAGATTCTTATTATATTCATACTCTTCTTGGTAAGAACACTGTTATTTTTACATTGATATAAAAACACTGTATGATCACTCTTAGGTATTAGCTGTGTCTTAGAAATATGGTTTATGCCATTATTAATCTATAACATCATTTCTGATATAGTACTGTTAGAACTTAGAAGTGAACTAGTTATATGGAAGTTGAAAGAGTATATATGTGACATGTTTTGTTGTTTGCTCCTCTTCTCAGCTAAAGCTATAGATGAGTATGCCAGTCTTAAGTCTAAGGCAGCAGAATCAAATGCTGAAGCAGCAAATGTGGATCCTAGGTTGGAGGCTATCGTGGAGAGAATGCTGAACAAGTATGGAAGCTTATATGCTTTTAAATGTAAAATTTGTTCTTTTAGCTTTCTGACTATTTTTTCATGTCAGGTGTATCCTGGATGGGAAATATCAACAAGCTATGGGGATTGCAATTGAATGTCGAAGACTAGATAAACTTGAGGAAGCAATCATAAAGAGTGATAATGTTCAAGGAACCCTGTCATATTGCATCAATGTCTCTCATTCATATATTAATCTTAGAGAATACAGACGTGAGGTAAGGCTTTGCTCAATCACTCATGATATGATGGCATGTATGATTTTGATACTTGCGACTTGGTATCTGTTTATTTAATCATTTTGTTGCTTAAATTTTTAAATATTTATGCTCTCCATGTCCAAGATAATTTTTACAAATGCAGTGATACAGTAACAAAATGATAAACACATGTACTCTTTAACTGATATGCTTCTTCTTTTTCTTTTATTTTTATCTTTGAATTTTATTTTCCTTTTGGTTCTTGCTATAGAACAATGAGGTATAGATAGCTTAGTCATGCTCTTACAGTTTCATTTTCTAGTTTATATGTACCTCTTCTACAGTAATTTTCATGTTTGAGAGAATTGTAACCCTTAAGGTTTTATATATTAAAATAAGAGTTATATTGCTGCTGTTTTGATATGGTTTCTTGGGGTTCCAGTGTAGAATTTTTGAAAGAGAAGGCTTGTTTTTAAACAAGACTGAATAAAACAAGACTGAATAATTTGACAGACATGTTGAATGAGTGCTTCGCTATAATTTTGGCTGTTCTCGGTTGAAGTATTGTTATTATGTTTACTAAAGATTTTGGAGTACTTTGTTCCGACACCGTGGTTGTGCCTAATCACTTATGATCTCTCCATGATAGTTTTATTAAACAAAATTGACTGAGGTGTTCTGGTTTATGGGTGCACATATATGCTGGATTAGAGGTGTTTACTCACATCTGTTTTCTTGATTTCTTGCTCTAATTAAGTTATTTGATGTCAAAGTAAGAAGGTGATATTGTTAATTTGGAACTAAAACCAAATACTTTCAGACAATTTTGTTTGAAAGTACTGTTTGTTGTTTATGTCACTGCCCTTTTATCACGCTTATTAAGGTTTTTCTTTCTATACATGCATGCTGCTATTATCATTGATTAAAGATAGTCATGGTCTGTGAAAATATATTTTATCAAGGGGAGTGACAGACATCTCCTTTGGTTCTCTGTGCAGGTGCTTCGTCTTCTTGTCAGAGTGTATCAAAAGCTGCCTTCTCCAGATTACTTGAGCATTTGTCAGTGTCTCATGTTCTTGGATGAACCAGAAGGTGTTGCAACCATATTGGAGAAGCTCCTGCGCTCTGAAAACAAGGAAGATGCACTTTTGGCATTTCAAATAGCCTTTGACCTTGTTGAGAATGAGCACCAAGCTTTTCTCTTAAATGTAAGAAATCGCCTTCCAGCTCCCAAGACTAAAACCTCAGAGCCGGTGCAACCAGAATCCAGTGAAGCTGCACAAAATGAAGGTTCTGCTTCAGGGGATGTTCAAATGACAGATGGAAGTTCTACTACCAGTGTGACTGTGCCTGAAGATCCAAGTGAAGTGATGTATTCCGAGAGACTGACAAAAATCAAAGGAATTTTGTCCGGAGAGACGTCGATAAAGTTGACCTTACAATTTCTGTACAGCCATAACAAGTGAGTCTGCTCTATACTTTCCACTTATCTCTCTTTCCATTCCTTCTGAAATTGAGTGGTGGAGAAGTGCTTACGCTGTTTTCTGTGACTTGCTTATAGGTCCGATCTGCTTATTCTGAAGACAATAAAGCAGTCTGTTGAGATGAGAAATAGTGTATGCCATAGTGCAACAATTTATGCAAATGCAATTATGCACGCTGGAACAACTGTGGATACATTTCTGAGGGAGAATCTGGTGAGAACCAGAGATCTTGATTTTCCCTTTACCACCCTTTGCATTTTATCACTTTTGCTGACAACATTGTTTCTTCCAATCCCCAGGACTGGTTAAGCAGAGCCACTAATTGGGCAAAATTCAGTGCAACAGCGGGGCTAGGTGTTATTCACAGAGGCCACTTGCAGCAGGGAAGATCTCTGATGGCACCTTACTTGCCTCAGGGTGGGGCTGGTGGTGGTGGAAGTCCGTACTCGGAAGGTGGTGCTCTGTATGCTCTGGGACTCATTCATGCCAACCATGGCGAGGGCATCAAACAGTTCCTTCGTGATAGCCTACGCAGTACTAATGTGGAGGTGTGCGCTATATAAATTGTTGATTACATCCATGTGTGCATAATTTTATAACCAAATCTTTCTAATGAGTTCCTTTGATGCAGGTTATTCAACATGGGGCGTGCTTGGGTCTTGGCTTGTCAGCTTTAGGAACTGCTGATGAAGAGATTTATGATGACATTAAAAGTGTGCTGTATACTGACAGTGCTGTTGCTGGTGAAGCAGCTGGTATTAGTATGGGTTTACTCATGGTTGGAACTGCAAGTGAGAAGGCTAGTGAAATGCTCGCATATGCACATGAGACACAACATGAAAAGATCATCAGGTATAGACAATTGCCTGACCTTGTTGATTCTGCCTTCATTGGAGTCTTTTAATAAATATGTAATACATTGAGGAAAGTTGTCTCTGGTAATAACACTATTATGCTTTTCTAACTGTGAATTGTATGTTATAGAGGGTTGGCATTGGGGATTGCCCTGACGGTATATGGAAGAGAAGAGGAAGCAGACACGCTAATTGAACAGATGACAAGAGATCAAGACCCCATATTGCGTTATGGTGGTATGTATGCATTGGCATTGGCCTATAGTGGGACAGCAAACAACAAAGCTATTCGCCAGCTGCTGCATTTTGCTGTGTCAGATGTGAGTGATGATGTTAGGAGAACTGCTGTTCTAGCCCTTGGTTTTGTCTTGTACTCTGAGCCAGAGCAGGTAAGTATTTGCCAAAGAAATTACGTGTTACTTGCTGCCTTTTTATTTTATTTTTTTATTTTTTTTATAAGTTGGTCTTTTATCTCTTAAATTGCTCCGGTAAACTGCAGACGCCTCGTATTGTCTCCCTGCTATCTGAGTCCTACAACCCACATGTTCGATATGGTGCTGCTCTTGCAGTAGGAATTTCGTGTGCTGGTACTGGCTTGAGTGAGGCCATATCTTTGTTAGAGCCTCTGACTTCAGATGTTGTTGATTTTGTGCGCCAAGGTGCCCTCATTGCAATGGCTATGGTCATGGTCCAGATTAGTGAAGCTAGTGATTCTCGTGTTGGAGCTTTTAGGTACTGTGCTTATTGGATTTTGCAACATTTACAAGCTCCTCTCTCTCTCTCTCTTTCCATATATATATACATATATATTTGTGTGTGGGTGGATGTGTTTATATGTATATATCTATATATCATATATCTGTGTGTGGGTGGATGTGTTTATATGTATATATCTGTGTGTGGGTGTGTGTTTCTATCGATTTTTTAACTAATGTTTTCTACAGCACATATATATAGGTGATGCCAACTCATACTTCTCGTGATCATTTTTTTTATGTAGGCGGCAATTGGAGAAAATAATTCTTGATAAGCATGAGGATACCATGAGCAAAATGGGAGCAATCTTGGCCTCTGGAATTCTTGACGCTGGCGGAAGGAATGTGACAATAAGACTGCTTTCTAAGACAAAACATGATAAAGTCACTGCAGTGGTTGGCCTTGCTGTTTTCAGCCAATTTTGGTACTGGTATCCCCTCATATATTTCTTGAGCTTGGCATTCTCACCAACAGCTTTTATCGGACTGAACTATGACCTTAAAGTTCCGAAGTTTCAGTTCCTGTCATATGCAAAACCTTCTCTGTTTGAATATCCTAAACCGACCACTGTGGCAACCACTACATCGGCCGTGAAACTCCCCACTGCTGTTCTGTCAACATCAGCAAAGGCCACCAAAGCTAGGGCCAAGAAAGAAGCTGCAGATCAGAAGGCCAATCCTGAAAAGACAAATCCTGGGGGAGAGACATCTTCAGGAAAGGGAAAATCTTCTAGTGAGAAAGATGGGGATTCAATGCAGGTAACCAAAATGGGCATAATAATTCCAGCATTTTCTGTACTTACTCCTTTCTGTTTTTGTCCGCATTTACTTGAGAGATTGCTCTCAATTTACTGTTCTCTTCATTGAAAAATATTAAAGGGCAGATTTTAAAAGATTGCTATAGCTTGTTTTAACTGTTGCATAACTATTTCACCAATGTTTTTGATGTATACACATAAAGATGGTTCAAACTAGTCACATGTGGAAGAGAAGAAACTTTTGGACCTAACCTGTACGGATTTAGTTAATGACTACATAATTGTTCGTAATTGAAGTTCCACCTTCCTTTTGGCAGGTTGATAGCTCAACAGAGAAGAAATCAGAACCTGAACTGGCTTTTGAGTTTTTGACCAACCCAGCTAGGGTGGTTCCTGCTCAGGAGGAATACATTAAGTTTCTGGAAGAGAGCAGATATGTGCCTGTCAAGCTAGCACCATCAGGATTTGTTCTCTTGAGAGACCAAAGACCTACTGAACCAGAAGTGCTCTCACTTACGGATACACCCTCTTCTACAGCGTCACCTGCTGGTGGATCAGCAACTGGACAGCCAGGATCTGCATCGGCCATGGCAGTTGATGAAGAACCTCAACCTCCTCAGCCTTTTGAGTACACTGTGTGATTCTGTCTTGGCCATCGACTAATTTCACCTGTGTTCAGTCAGCGTGGTCTGCTACTGGTCTGAATATGCCGTGGATATTGTTGACATGTTTGTTGTACTCTGCTAGATTGTTAAGTTTTCATGTATACCAAGTTTAATGAGTTTCAGTTCAGCGTCATTGGTGATACTTCAGCTGTCTAGATTTATTTTTTTGCTCGGATGATTGCTTACATACATTATCAGGTCAAGATTTATGATCTATAGCATCTTCGGTTTAATTTTAAGAAATTTCTTTACATAACTGGGATACTGAAATGGAAGTCTCGTTGGAGGGCAGGACATAACGTTCCAAGTTCATATGTTCAACAGTTCGAGTCTTTTGCTTGAGAATGCAATGTTAGATTTGCCTTTTGTCCCATCCTTTTTATTTTGTCATCATACTATATATGGGTTAACTGTTCATCACTGTTTATTTGAGTTCGCAAAGACGATTTTTCCCTCATTTTAATATTTTTTAACGGCTTTGCTACTGTCCTGCTCTTCCTCCCTTCTACCTTTCATGTTAATTTTTTTACAACTCTGCCATTCACTCTCTTCCTCCCAAATCAAATGTTTTTGACCATGCTTAAATGCTTTATATGCGCTACTATCTTCTCTTATATCATTCCTCAAGCTGTGTGTTCCTAATATGGACAAAGTCTTGGTGCAATAGGGTCTTACTTGGCAGGATACCACCAGGAGTTTTTTTTTTTTCCCCCATAGTATATACCCTTCAGTAAGGTAATATGTTTAGTTTACCTTGGATTGTTATAATTTCACCATAGATGAAACACTAATGTAGGTTGACGATTATGACCTCTCAGTAAGGTCATTTTCAAATTGTTATAATATCATTCCACCATAGATGAAACACTAAGTTAGCAGATCTAATAATATGTGCGTTAGCATACTAGATTCTAAGAAGATACTTTATAAATAACTATTTTGAACGGCTGTAGTTCTAAAAAGATACTATACTTTAGTTATTTATATTAATAACGGCTGTAGTTAGACATATAACATACCCGCAGGTCGATTAAGTTGAAATTTCTTTGCATCAATACCCTTGGTTTCGAATATCTGCAGTAAACGTAGCTCTTGGTAGTTACCTCTTTTTTTTTTTCCATTCATTATCCATATATTATTTGATTTCAAAAATAGTATAATCAAAGTTGCTAGCCAAAACGTTTCTTTTGCGCCGCTGCAAGAAGGCTAATAATATCCTCTAGAGATCGTCTACTCAAATATTTGGATAACTTGACCATTTTTGAAGGATTTTAGCTGCTCTTCGCCTGGAAATAGATTCTCTTGGAGGAGGAAGACTTAAAACAGGACCAACACCACTCTTGGCCTGCAAAACACCACTTCCTACTCTGGGAACCAGCATGGAGCTATCTAAGCTCAGGTTACATCCAAGTTTGGACCTGAGGGAACTCAAAGCAAGCTAGCCATGAGTTATTAAAACTGGAGCTAATAGGGAACTATTATCTCAACACTAGCAAAGCCTATATATGGCAAGTACTGTCGGTCTACATAGAGTTATTATTGCTGCTTAGAAGTTCCAATTTAGAAGCCTGCAGAGTCCAAAATTGAAGCCAAGCCCTGCTGACCCTGCTGGCCTTGCTGACCTTGCTGACCTTGCTGACCCTGCTGACCCTGCTCTTGTTGACCTTGTTGCTCCTGTGCTTGTTGCTCTTGCTCTAGCCGCTCTTGTTCTTGTTGTTCTAGTTGCTCTTGTTGTTCTTGTTCAATTTTCACCCTACACAGTGTCTGACATTGCTTTACTTTTCGTTTCGATTTTCCACTTGGTTGCTTCTGGCAACTTAGCCTGCATTGCTTGTATTGCAGTGTAAGTTTCTTCTGGCAACTTCTCTCACACACTTCCTGCTGTTGCTGATCATCCGCACCCTCACCTAATTGCAACAGACAACTCTTCTCGCACATGTCCTCACGCATCTCCTCCCACTGCTCTCCCTCATCGTCGTTAATGTCTCCGCCGCCTTGCAGTCCCTTACCTTGTTCTCCTCCTCCTTGCTTCTGTTGTTCAAAATCCTCCATGCAACTTCTTTCGCATTCTTGAAATATTTTCGGGTCTCGCTCTTTCATCTCGCTGCGCTGCTGACAGTACTTCTGATATGCCTCGCGAGGGACAAGGGGCTGCATTCCGCCTCCTCCGTGCTCTTTCTGCTGCAGACAACCCATCTGGCATCGGAGGTCTTGCGCCGGACACTGCTGAATGCATTAGTCTAGCTCATGATCAGCGAAGGATACAGAGGCAAGGAAAAGAGTGGAAAGGAACAGCAATGAAGGGAGACTAGAACTAGCTTTGAACGCCATGGTTAATGTGTTCTGTCACTTGTTTTGAGCCTACTTGGAAGCACAGAAGAGAGTGTTGAGGTATTTGTAGAGGCATGCATACATGATCGTAGATAACATGCAAGGTGACTAGTGTCCTACTGGACCCAAACTTTTGTGTCATCAAAAATGGTAGTTTGCAGAGTAAAATAGACGTATGTGAGTAATGTGACTGCATGATAATCATGTGACATGGCGATGGACTATATACTATTATACTGTGAAGCTGTGGAGTTCTGGTTTTTGAGGAAGAGAAGGACAACTCAGGTTGGAACGTGTTCAAGTGCATGGAAGGGAGTAGCCAGGACTTGGAAAATGGAAATGGGTTGGTGTATCGATAACCATAATGTGAATGTGAAAAAGGGCTAGGTGCAGTGTAGAAAACAGGGATGCTGTGAAGTGTGAACAATATAGTAACTGCTCCTACTGATCATTCATTCAATTCAAAAGATGTGTAATTTTCTCACCAAGAGGTGTGTTTTCTTTGATCCAGTTTATGCAATATGAACAAATTAACCAATAGATAAAGTATCGTATATCTCAACGACTCAACCCTTCAGGCCAAACAGCTGCTGGGTTCCCTTCAAAACAAAAGTTCAAGAACCCTGGAGGCTTAGTCCTATACAAATTCAATAATGCTGAAAATTTTACGGCGTCAATCGATCATTAAGAACGAAGTTTCTAAGGAAAAAGAGAGCTGCAAATCTAGAACAGTACCTATTGTGTTTCCTTTTTTTTTTTTTTTTTTTTGCGTTAATAAACTACGGAGTGTTGCAAAACCACAAAAGTGAGTTTTTACTTCGGGATGCTGCAGCTTACTGAACCAGAGAAGTTCTTCGTTGCTTTGGGAGATGTTGCTTACTTGAACATAGCATGCTTAATTATACTTAGCAAATGGATCTTTGTTTACTTAATTTGAGATCGAAATGCATATCCATAAGCTAGTGATAACCATTTAATAATCTCTAAACATCTATATCAATAATACATGCTGGGTATGGAGTATAGTCACAGATACGTATAGAAACTTTTCATTCATTTATTAATTCAAACAAAGAGCTCTTTCCAAAAACAAAATGAAAGCTCACTGTATATGAGCTAGCTACTTCAACGCTCGACACACCGTACGTGCATGCTACTACATCTACAGTCATGCAACATTATTTCTTCACATTTTTGACCCCTCCAGAACATACATTTCACCTTCTTCAGATCGCAATTTCGACTGAAGAATCTGTGTTTCCCTGTGTGGGTTCTCGCCCCCTCTGCCTATTTCTTCTTGTTGTTTCCTTAGTTGCTCTTCAAGTTGCTGCTTACATGTTCTTTGGCATTGTTCATGATCACCACGTCCCTGCATTTGGCAACTCCGCTGGCATTGCTTTTGCTCCTTCATAAGCTCCACGCAGCGTTGGTGACACTGCAGCTGCTTGTGTTCGCCAAGTTCCAAGACACAGCGCTTCTCGCATTGTTGCTCAAATCTGTCTTCAGGATCTCTACTTGGGTTAATCATGTCTGGTTCTCTTCCTCTGTCTCCATATAGTTCCTCGCACCTTGTTGGGATGGTTCAGTTTTAGAATGTTGGTTACAGCATTGACGTTGGGTAAGTGGGCATATACATGGATCAATAAGCATTATAGACTCTGAGACGCATTATCATACGAATCTTTAAAATTAATCTCCAATATTTTCAACCTTATATCGGAAGATACTGAGGTGCAAATTCCCAATTATGCAAAGTTAAATATTACAGTTAATGGAAATCTAAGTTGGTATCAATATCATATTTTTGTTTGATGTAGCTAAATAACTAAAAGATGTTCTCTTTGATTAAGAGTACGTTTCTAATCATAGAAATACGTACGTGCGTACACCATCGACTGAAATTATATAAAACAATCTAGATGTACCCATGGACGATCTAATTATTAAAAATGTCTAATGTTATGTGTTTGTATCATCTCGGCCATGTTGAGTTTACTCATTGTTTTTTAGAATTTTCATTACGACCAGAGTATTTAACATCCAAAAATTCAATACTATCTTTAACGAATTCCACAGATGAAGTTTAGCTCATCAGTGCCATGCAATGGTAAATTAGAGCTCGACCGATTTACCACTACATGAAATTGGTCTACGGCTATTTCGTAAAATTGATTTATGATAATTTATTGATCGATAGATTAATAGCTATACTTTGAGTTTTGTCTAGATTTAAATTAAGCATTCTCATTTGTTTTCGAATTTATGTCACCTTTTTCGGCAGCGTTCTCCAGTCTCTTGCCTCTCGCAACGCCGCCGGCATTGCTCAATCTCGTGACGAGGATCAACTGGCCTCACGTCCGGGCGATGACGACGACGACTACAAGCCGCAACACATACTTGACGTTCATGCGCTGGTTTGTCCGCACAGCGCCGGGCACACTGATCGTAATCGTAGCGGTCATCACCGAGAGTGAGAGACTCAGAGCCCAGCAAAAGAGAGTAGATGAGGATTGAGAACACCAAAGGAACCCTGGCTTTGTTCACCATCGTAGCTAGCAAGCTTGGCTATACTAGTATTAATCGAAACAACTGTGACAATTAGCTAAGTAGACCAGAGATATGTTAAGGTATTTATGGAAGGTGACGATCGAAGCGGTGAAGGCTGATATGGATGGGGCATGCATACAAATAATGTACATTTGTCAATGCAGATTGCATGCAAGGTGACTAGTGTCCTACATGACAAAACCGACATTGTCCTTACTTGTTAGATTCGAGACACCACGTCCCAATTCATCTTCACGCGTGGTAGCAGTGGCACAATGTATAGGGACGATTTAGTGCTAAATTGCGAATTGTCTGGTGATTTTGTTTCATTTTCAGGGAAATTCAAATTATTATGTACCTGAATAGGTGGGAAGGCTTCACATAATATAGTGGTACGTCAACTCCGAATAACTTAATAATTTATGAATGTAAATGTATTTCTAAAAGCAAATGAATTTATTTCAGTCCAGAGGAAATTTATTGAAGAAAATAATACATCAAAATATGTATAGATTACAACTCTGGTTAGATGACAAAGGCTTTTAAATTAGAAGAAGTAATGGGATGCGTTGCTTGATTGGTCAGGCAGCTTGCTATAGTATTCAAAGTTGCGAGTATTGGGAACTTGAGAAGTTGGTACTCCACGTTCAAGTCGGGAGTAACTTGATTTTCAAACGTCATGAGATGAAAAATCCCCTTGTTTCTAAATTATGGGACATAAGCAATACTTTTACACTGATATTGTCACTGATCTGGGGCAGATAATTAATCAAGGTCATCATCACTTATACATCTACTTGTACCCTCAAAGGTAAATATTAGGGTTCCTCCACTACCATGATGATCGGCGAGCTCGAGCTTTGCAGTGTCACCTCAACAACCTTTAACAAAGGGAAGGTCCGTTGCTAGAGGAGAGTGCAACTCTGTCCATCCTTTCTCGAGTCGGCTTACGTCAAAGTGGTAAACTCTGCCCTAACCCTAAACTATATGCCTCAAGCCCTCAACCCGTGAACATAGACCCCCCAAAACTTTCTTTAAATAAAAAATAAATAAATGTTTAAGGAAAAATATGATTTGAGAATTGTAGAGAGAATTGTGTGTATTCTCTTATTGATAATAGGAGCCTTTATATAGGGATTTACAAAGTACATAATTTTGTCATTCAAGGAAATAGAATCCGAATAATTAGGAAATCTAGAACCTTCTCTCCTTTTACAACTCTAAAACTAAACCCTAGTTTGAAGAGGCACACTCAATGTCGATATCCTTCAACACTCCCCTTTGTGCCACTCAAACTTGGTAATGACGCTTTGATCATTGCCTCGTTAAAAACCTTGCTAGGTTACAAAAACCCTGTGAGACAAAAATAACCCTGGTCGAAGGACAAAAAGAGCACAACACGTCCTTCACTCTTCGAGATTGATCATGTCGACATTATTCCTCCCCCTGATGTCGACATCTCCCCCTGATTACTACAATAATGGGAGTTCGGATAATTTTCTCAATCCGACGCTCTTCACATGTTTCTCGAAGGTAGATTTAGATAACGACTTAGTGAATAAGTCCGCTACATTATCCTCTGATCGGATTTGATTCACTTCAATCTTTAGAAGTGATTAATGTTGTTGCTGATTGTAAAAGAACTTAGGCAATATATGTTTGGTGTTGTTGCCCTTGATGAAACCTAATTTCATTTGCTCAATTCATAAATGCATGTAGGTTCATCTGTGGTAGACTTCAAACCACAAGCTCCTCGAACGTGTCTAATTACAGACCTTAGCCATATGCATTCACGCACGGCTTTATGTAGAGCAATAATCTCTGCATGATTTGAGGAAGTAGCAACAAGGGTCTACTTTGTAGACCTCCAAGATATCGCGGTGCTTCCCAGGGTAAAGACATAACTGGTCTGGGAACGAAATTTGTGAGGGTCAGAGAGATAATCTACATCAGCAAAATCCATCAAAACATCATCATCGTTTTGATGTAAGGGAGGAGGATGGGTGGTCGGCGGTTTTTGCCGATCACAGCGTCTTGGACGGTGCCACTTGAGCTAATGAGATCCATTCTCATTCTACCGTCATTCTTTTCTCTTTGTAGGGATAGAACAAGCCCATATCTATCGTACATTTTAAGTAACGAAAGATTGTCTTTATACCAGTCTAATGGAGTTGCGTTGGCGGGGGACTATATCTAGCCAACAAGTTCGTAACAAATGAGGTGTCCGGTCTTGTATTGTGTTAAGTACAATAATGCGCCTATTGCACTTAGGTAAGACATTCTGCCAATTAACACGTCTTCGTCATCATCCCTGGGACGAAACGTATCCCTCTTAGGGCCAAGACTACGAATGGCCATGGGAGTGCATCTTTGAATTTATCAAAATGCAAAGCATTTATTGACATGGTATACAAGTTCTAAATTTAGACAAAACCGTGTTCTCCCAAGGTCCTTCATCTCAAACTCGGATTTCAGGTGTTCAGCGGTTTCCCTCAAGGGTTCCAATTATGTTTATCAACATAAACCGTGACAATTGCAAATCCAGAACTTGTCATGAAAACGTAGGAGCATAGTTCATCATATCCCTTCCCAATCAAGTAGTCACTTTAGTGACGTTTCAACCTCGTTGAAAACACTTGTGGTCTAGAGCCATTTGACTTGGGTAAATGAAGTTCGCAAGAACCTTTATTATATTCCGTATCTAGATCCCCATAGAGATATGTAGTGACCACATTTGTAAGCTGTATGTTCAGTTATTTGGAAACTACCAAACTGACAAGGTAGTGGAGTGCAATGACATCCATTACGAGAGAATATGTCGTCTCGTAATTGATTACAGGGCGTTTTGTGAGAAGCCTTGCCCCATAAAGCGAGATTACCATCTCTTTTTCTCATCACTCTATCTAACGAAGACCTATAAATGTCAATAGGTTTTATGTTAGGAGGTGTTGGCATCTTAGGCCTGAAATCCTTCCTCTTCGTTAGTGAATCAAATTCAACGGATCACATCTTTCCATTTAGGCCAATTTTCTCTACGTTGGCATTCTTCAACGGAGTAAGGTTCGATGTCATTGGTCTCAATAATTCCACGTCCTCATATACACTAGTGTAGTTCGTAGAGATCTCTATATTCTCAGGAATTGGTTCTAACATTGAGGCATCCCCCAACGATGTCTCTTGGACATAACCACGATCCAGAATATTCTTATGAGAAAGATTTTGAGTATCAATGATCAATGGATCAAGTTGTGCCAAGCTCGTTCTCTTCCTAGGGCAAGAATCCATCAAACCTATGGGTCTCCTACGCTTTCTAGCGGAACCCATGGCCTATGACCCCATTATGCAACCTTTGTGGCATCACCATACCACCATCCATGGTAGTGGTGCCGTACCCATCTCCTCTGGGTGACACTATGTCCTTTTGTGGGGACATCAATCCTTGCAGACATGTTTGCAGCAGGTATATATGATCTCATCACTTTTAGGGGATCAAGATGAGACATAGTGGCACAGACCACGACAATTCCTGTCGTTCATGTTGAACATTGACGTTCTAATCTCCCCCTAACGACGGGAAGACTGTCTCATCAAAGTGACAATTCGCAAATCCAGCGAAAAAGTGATCGTCTGTCAAGGGTTCTACATAGCGAACTTACAGTTGGAGACTTATGTCCAACACAAATATATATATATATATATATATATATATATATATGTATGTATTTGCATTCGTTGCAATGACTCATACTGATGAGCTATGGCGGCGCAATTGGCACATAAACCGCACACTCAAATATGTACAAGTACGAAATATTAGACTCGAACCCAGTCATTAGCTGTAACGCAAATAAAAATTGAGTGGCTGCTATGAGTCGTAGACAAATTAGCATAGCTTCATGTGATATTGCATAACCCAAGCAGAAATATTGGTGCGCATTATCAATGTCCAAACTACCATCGTAGTCTTTTGATGGTGGCTTTTTCGTGAGACCAATTGGGTGTGTACATGGGAATATGATACTTGATATCAATACCCAATGATATGCAATAGTCATCGAAAATTTTCGATGTAAACTCTCTAGCATTATCAAGTCAAATTGACTGAATGGGATGATCTGGGTAGTGAGCCCATAGGCGCCATATGTTCTGGGCTAGGAGTTGATCATAAGCAGCATTACGAGTGGATGATAGCGCGACACGTGGCCAGCATGTCTGCACATTAACCAACACCATAAAACATCTAAGCAGTCCGCAAGTTGGTTGATTCGATCCACAAAATCCCCTTGGATTCTATGTAAGAATGGAATTGCATAGGATGGTCTTGATCCTAATAAAAATAGGCTTTACAGAACAAAAGGTTGGCCTTATAATCAACCAATGAAGGTTTTGGTTGAGCTACAATGTCACAATTTACTTTGACAAGTAGAGAGAGGAGCCAAGTCTCCATACATGGAGTCAAAGCCATGATTTTGCCGCAGGGGGATCACGGCGCCGGCGTTGGCCGGCTAGTGGAGCATAGCGGCAAAGCCCCAAGGCGCGGCGGCAGTGCAATGCTTTCTTTGAATCGACCTTTGATTCTCACTTCTCTTCGTTTTGAAGAAGAGATATCCGTGTGAAGTTTTTAGTATCACAGATCATCATATCATGACCTGGGTGTCCCAAACGGTTGTGCCAAAACCTATACGTGTCAGAATCCCATAAGTCATCTCTCATGACATGGTTGGATTCAATGACTCGAATTGTGGTTGAATACAACCCACTAGAGCAACACATAAGTTTCTCGAATACTCGTTTATGTCCGTAGTCATTAGAGGTGATGCTAAAGAACTCTTGTCCATTCTCACAATGTGTTTCCACATGAAAACCATTGGCTTTTATATCTTTCAAATAAAATTCAAATTAAGGTATGTCCAAGACAATAAGTAAAAGAATCGACACTTTATTAATAGCCAATGATTACATCAAAGTTTCTTAACCAAAGTCTAATCCAAAATAAAGATCAAACTTAGACAAATCGTAGTTACTCAATCCATTTGGTAACTCCAATCAAATATGACCAGGAAAGTAGAGAGAGATGTCGATGGAGAAAGGCTCTCTTAAGTACCACTAATCTCAATCACTTTCCTAGACATCATACTTCATTGGATGTGCCACTTGAGAAAGAGTTAATACAAAATTGTCATTTATTGATTAAGGCATAATTGCCATTACATAATTCTTGGAAAAATAAAAGACTATTTGAAATAAAAATCTACGGCATTTTGTCTTCATCGCCAGATTTAAAGTCTTTTTGAACTCGATGTCTTGATCACCATTGATCAAGTACTCCATAAAACATAATGTAGAGGATGCTCTCTTGATTGAGGCGTATTGACGCAATATAAATGGTCCCTAGGACCATTGGCGTTGGAATAGTGTTACCATGGCCAAAAGTGGCGCCATGGTGTCCAACCCCCAACCCTCAACGTCATGACTCCTTTGGTCATGTATTTGCCAACTTTGGCGATTACCTTCATGAGCATGTTGATCATATCATCCATGTCGACTTCTTCTAGCCATTGAACAGTGCTCATGGTAGCCATCTTGAGGCCTACCATATTTTCCATTCACAAAGTTCGTGGTTGTGCCTTTCAACACATGCCATAGCTCTAATTAGCTGATGGAAATTTATGATCCGTCTTGCATTCACATTAGTCCGGAATAAATCAGAGGACCTCATAGCATAGACAGGGAAGGTATTGAGGGTTTTCTCAATCAATTGTTCTTCTGTGATAGTTTTTCACAGGCATGCATTAATGTCTGATGCGGAGAGATTCCGAACAATATTCCATAACTTTGTCAAAGTTAGAGAAGCAGAGATAATTCCATCATGCTTCTAAGTTCGGAAAATTGTGAATGTTGTTAAAACATTCACGAAGCGCTACCCAAAGGTTTCTAGCGCTATCCTCATTCATGTACTTAAACTAGAGTGCCATCTCCATGTGGCGCTTCATCAGGATAAGTGCCTTGAAATTATCTATCTCAGTTTGTGAGTCTTGAGCGGTTCCTTTAGAACAAGGCTCTTAGATTGTAGGCAATAAATATCTCGTGCCCGTAGAATCCAATGGAGTAAAATCGAGCTCGTTCAAGTTTGACATCCTGAAAAAAGGGTGAAACAAGAACAAATTAGTTTCGGAGTCAATGCTTCCATGAAAACTTATATAAATAAGATTTCCGAGCTATGCTACCAAGAAATTGATTTCCAAGAATATTTGGATTAGACCGAAACAATGATGTTTAATATGGTCACAATTTGATGCTTGCAGACGCTCTTAGTCCAAATATTATGAACACTCTTAGGTCATTGATTACGATCACTCTTAGTTCGAATATTATGAAAACTCTTAGTTCATTGATTACGAACGCTCTTAGTTCGTTTAGCGTGAATCCCCACAATTCCGCTTAAACAATCGAACCCATTTCATATATTGCAAATCCTGTAGCAAATAAAGAAATTTAAAAGACAAGAAAGTAGGAACTTTAATCACAAAAACTTACTTAATGATTCGGGACTTGAGAACATGCGCGTGTTGATGGAGGCGTGTTGGAACAGTAGCAGCAACCATTGGCAGCAACAAGCGACAGCCGCAGCAGTGGTAGCAGCAAGCGGCAACGGCAACAGCAAGGAGGGGCAGCAGCAGCAGTAGTGGGTGACATCAGCAGTAGGGACAGTGTGCAGCAGCAACTGCGGGGCAGGCAACAGCGTGCGTGTGAAGCAGGCAGGCGCTCGGGTTGCTGCGGGGCAGATTATGTGAGCAGAGGGCAGGCTGTGGGTTGCAGGAAAGCAGACGCTAGCGTGGGCTAGCAGGTGGTGCGTAGGGGCTGCGGGGCAGCAGGCACGCGAGTGCACAGACGGGGAGCAATTAGCGCAAGGGCGCGTAGGAGGTACGGGGGCAGCGAGCACAGGGCTGGGTCGTTAGCTCGGCTAGGGCTTGCGGCAGTTTTGGTGAGGAGGGTTTTTAGGGTTTTGTTTTTCTTTTCTTTTTCTTTTAGGCTAGGGTTAGGGCTCGTGCTGATAACGTGTTTAAGGAAAAATATGATTCGAGAATTGTAGAGAGAATTATGTGTATTGTATTATTGATAATAGGAGCCCTTTATATAGGGATTTACAAAGTACATAATCTTGTCATACAAGGAAATAGAATCCGAATAATTAGGAAATCCAGAACATTCTCTCCTATTACAACTCTAGAACTAAACCCTAGTTTGAAGAGGCACACTCAATGTCGATATCCTTCAACAATTAAAAAATTTCAAGACTAGGTAGATCGTAGATACCTAAAATTGTGGATTAGACCACACAAATTTTTTTGCTAAATTTGCATGTTCTTATTTTCTCTCCAAAAATTTTCCTTTCAGCTCTGATATAATGATTATTAAACGATTCTCGAACTAATAGAGAGCTCTGAGGTTTTTTTTAATGATTTTTCAGTGATAAATAATAAAATTCATAAAAAAAAGTCGTTCGAGGTTCTGTTATTATGTCAATTGGAGCATGTTTCAAAAATCATGCATGCTCTAGGAATGGTGATACAGAAGAATTTCAAACAATTATTGTTATGACAAAGTTTAACATGTTTGAGCATGCCATTGTATTCCACTTACAGATGCTCGATCCCATTACTTCTTCTAATTTATAAAACCATGAAAAGTCCTATTTCTATTCAGAGACAAGCTAGTGTACTGGTGGGTATGAGATACCCTCATTTACAACTATTTGAACCAAAATTACAACATTGAGAACAAAAGTTACCATATTCATTTACACTATTTACATATAGTTAAACAAAAATTACAACATTGACAACGAATTTGTTCAAAAGCTTGTAAAAATGTCGTAAGAGGTGTAATTACCATTATTAGAACTAAAATTACAACATTGACAACGAATTTGTTCAAAAACTTGTAAAATGTCGTAAGAGGTGTAATTACCATTATTAGAACTAAAATTACAACATTGACAACGAATTTGTTCAAAAACTTGTAAAATATCGTAAGATGTGTAATTATCATTATTAGAACTAAGATTACACAAAGTATAACTCAAATTACAACTTTGACAACAAAATTTATTCTCACTTTTGTAAATGTGGGGATACCCACCACTACACTAGAATTTCCCTTCTATTCAAGTTGTAATGTTTCTAAATCTCATAATTGATAAAACATCACATCCAGTTTTGGGCGTTGCCTGTTCACGAACTGCTCCATCCCATAAGCTGAGTCAATAGTTTTGTAAGTTCTAAAAGCGATCCTAACAGTCATCTAAAAAGGAGTCTGGGGCCTAACGGATTCTCAAGAAAATTAAGCAAAAAATACTGGAAATGCATGCGAAAGTTTTTAACTCTCAGTGTCCCACTAAAACTCTATCTCCCTCTCTAAAGCGTAATTCAGTCCTAGTTCTGATTCTTTTGTAAATCAAATTCCCAGTCCTCTTACAACCAACGGCTACCCAGTTCTCGTATCGATCCATAGAAATCCTAATCCAACCCCTTTCTCGTTTTCTTATTCTTCTTCTTCAATATCGATCAAACCTGCATTACCAAAACCCTAAGCAATCCCATGTGAAGCTTTGTACGCAAAAGCTAGTGGTCCAACTACCGTTCAACAATTGTTGAACCACCATTAACTGTTCACAAAACCCAGAACCCTTCAGTTGCAACTAAATGGCCTCGAAACGGACCCGTATTTTTCAATCATCGAGTCACGGTAATATCCGCATATTCAACCAAATGAATCGTTTAGAGTCGCCTGTGGCTTTGTGGCACCAGAAGCACAAGCAAGCTCCATTAGTCATTGACGACATGCTGCCTCGAGTACAACAACCAGCCACCACGAAACCAAGTGTCATACAACCTCGCCGGAGTATCTTTCAGTTGGCTTCACCGCCGGGGTCACCGGTTCGGGAGAGGCAACGTAAGGAAGGGTCTAAGGATTTTCTCAAAGCCTGTTCCTTGTGCAAGAAGGATCTCCCAGAAAAGGACCTCTACATGTATGGGTATGTAACTCTTGCTAATTAAATTACTTTCTTTCTTTTTCATTAACCCTATTTTTGTCAAGATGATCTTGGAGTTCATTTTAGCAATATTTTCCATAGAATTGGAATTGAAGTTTGTAATACACGTATGATGATTTTTATTTTGAACTAATTACTAGCTCAATGTGGCAAACTAGAGGGAAAAGCTGATCGGTTATTTGCTTTTGAATACTTAATTAGCTATAGCTAGTTAGTTATACATATGTTTTATAAATATGTTTTATGAAGTGATTCACCTAGCATTACTCTTTTCATTGTCAAGAATTGAAAACCATTTAAGTAGGTTTGCACTGATCA
Source organism: Rosa chinensis (assembly GCF_002994745.2). Taxonomy (NCBI): domain Eukaryota; kingdom Viridiplantae; phylum Streptophyta; class Magnoliopsida; order Rosales; family Rosaceae; genus Rosa; species Rosa chinensis. Next base: position 1,907,231 of record NC_037091.1, read on the forward strand.
GTAAGCAATTAACTCTTTTATCTGAGTTGAAATTCTGATGTGCCTGCAGTGACCTAGCCGCATTCTGCTCCATTGAATGCCGAGATCATCAGATGACTTTGGACGGGTTTCACAAAAAAGCTGTAGTAGATTGTAATAATGGAATGCTTAAGGAAGCTATAGCCCTAGCAAAGGTACATGTACTGTACCTAGCACGGAAGAAGAAGATACGTGATGCCATATTAGCCCAAGAAGAAGCTACGGCAATGCCATAGTAGCATCGAAGAAGAAGCCACGAATGTCCGCAGCTGAAAATTTTGATCAGTCAGCTGCGGCCACCACTGAATTTACAAAGTACAGTAGTGTAGGAAAGTTAGTACTATTCCAACTATCTTCTTCCACCTATTTTTTGGTCTGAAAAACTTCGTTCATACCTAATACTGGCTTTGAGAAAAGTTTGACTAAATTGTGTCTGCAGAAAATGGAATCATTTTTCTGCTTTCTTAATTACAAAGATCTGCTGCTATCTATACGCATTGTTCCATTCTTATTTGACTTTAGGAATCTATCTACAGAAAATGGAATTATGTTTCTTCTCTTCTCTGCTTGTACATTTTTATTGTAAAGTACAATTATAATCTTGTTAATTAGGCTTTCATTTCTCACCACAAGATGGTTTGGTAGGTTATTATATAAGCTTATGTTTGTGTTGTAATAGATAAGAATTATAGATCTCAAAATCAAGCACTCATCAACTCAAGTTTAGCTGTTTTTCTCATCTGTTCTTGTGCTTCAATTGCACTGCAATTTAATCAAAGCATCCAAGTTGTGTTTTTAATTATAGTTTGTTAATCACAAATTAGAAGCTCAAATTCTAACAAAGAGGTCATCCATCTCAATTAAGGAGTCAAATATAACACTTTCAGGTTACTAAAAAGACATCAATGTAAATACTATACGTTGGTCGAACTCCAACACCAGCCGTTGCCTTATTTTGATTCAATTGTGAAGTCATCGTGGGAGGTCTAAACCAACTTGTTTAAGCATATCTAACCACAGAGATCCAAATTTACTGTGGAGACTCTTTTGACATTCCCCGATTTCTTGATACAATTCCCAGGGATTAACCTTCCAGACCTCTAGTAACATAGCACAGCTGTCTATGTTTTTTGTCTTGAGCTTCTCCAGATGATTCCAAATCTGTTTTGGAACTAATTCTAATGGCCTTAAAACAATAGTAAGAGGAGGATCTCTTGACTTGCTAACAGGTTTTAAGCAAGGAAATACTTGGCCATCAAGCAAAGCAAAAGCGAAAGCTTTCACTCGATCTTCAAACTCACTAATTGCCTGAGGATGCGGTGGAAGATCACACAAATGATCACCAAAGGTTGGAACGACATCATGTACTACCTGGTCTGTTATTGGATCATAACTATGTCTGGTAACTTTTTTGGGGTCAGGTAAAGTGCATAAAGACCGAGCATACCCGACAAGCCATTCTTTTTTGATCCCAGGCCTAATAGTAAGGAGCACTAAATTAGGCCTGGGATCAATTTTTTTCTTATGCATGATTTGAATAATAGTAAGGAGCATCCTTGACTGGCGAGGACTTATGGGGTACCAAGCCATGGCTTTCCCTGAAGATGTCACTCTTTTGTTTTCATCAAGTGCTCCAAGGTGATTTAAGCAAAGCTCTACTTCAACCACACCCTCTGGAGGAGTAGGAAATGGAAAATTTGATCCCAGGGATGCAACGTAAAATATGAATTCATATACTATAAAAGCAGTTCATAAGTAAAAGAGAAAGCACAAGCTCCTTACTGTGAATTTCATGGTAAATTGTCTGTACATTTAGACATCTTGAAAATTATACAAAAAATAAGCACCAAAATACTTTTTGGATGCACCTCGTGGATATCCATGGACTTCAGTAGAAGAACAAGACCATCAACAGGGACTTTGGATATTTCAGGTACGGAAAACTCAGGAAAATTATCATATACTGCAGAAGAATACAGGCGGTGACAGTGGCCAGGCCCTGTTCTTCCAGCTCTTCCTTTACGTTGATCAGCCGATGCCTTACTCATCCACTCTACTTCAAATGTCTCCATGCTATTTGAGGGATTGTATTTCTTCACCTTTACTTTTCCAGTATCGACTACATACTTGATCCCACGTATAGTTTTAGAGGTTCCGGCCACATTGGTGGCCACAACAACTAGCCGTTCTCCCTCCTTGACCTTTTCAAATGCATGTAGCTAAGCCGCTGCAGGCAGCATGGCATAAAAGAGGGAGAACACACAGTGCACCTGGCATTCTACCATCTTTAACACTACCCTTTTTCCCTATGAGACAATTGGATTGATTAGAACAAGCATCTAGATCAGTAACTGAATTAGGTTGTTTGCCATCTGACTTATTGCCCAATGATGTTTTTCTGACTAAACCTTCAAAAGCAGCCTTCAGTGATACAATGCTTACTTTCTCTTTTAAAATATCTGCAACATTACCATCAATTTCTGGGGCATCTTGCCACAATGAATCCACATCGTCATCAGTCATCACTAATTTCTAACTCACTCTCTAGTTCTGAATCATATGAAGTACTACACTCATCCTCACCTACCTCATAATGATATTCATCGTCAGAGCAAAATCTGTCGCTGTCAGTTTGATGGTCATTTAAGTTGTCATGCACATCAAATGCTTCACTGATCTCATTCCTAGTTATTTCCTGACCAGAGTTTATTTCAGAAACTTCAGCGCTGTCACTCCCAATTGACATTTTCATAAACATTTTACTCCAAGCTCTAAGTAGCTTTTGACACAACGACTCTATTTCCCTCTTCCCGGTGACAAAAAATAGTATGCTCCCATGCATGTGGCATACTCTTGGGAATTTTCAGGACTTTTTATATGCCGCATTTATATAATTAGCTTCAGTTTTCTTTGAGAACTGAGTGCTTAGTGCTTACTTTAAACTGTCTGCTGGAAACATCTATAACCGGTGGGGGAACAGGAAATAGCTTAACGAAGTCTTCCACTTGCAAGGTGGCACTCATCAGCACAAGCTTTAGTGGAAAAATCCGGTTTTCAGAACTTATAGTTACTCTCTCATGCAATAAATTTTGCTGCTCGTCATATAATTTCTGCCATCAATTGCAAATTAGTATGACATATGAGTTATAAATTTGCTTAGTATGTATAACTTATAGCAGTAAGCACCACTCTTGAGCATCACCTGACAAAAAGGAATTGCACGTGAAAGCATTCCGATAAGTATGTCTGTGCACAAGCTCCACTCATGAACCTCATCAAGAATGATGACAGAGTACTGCTTCAACCAAAAATCACTCTACACAATAACAAGGATTCATTTAACTAGATAGATTAGAGAAAAACACTCCTTTTAAGTAACCATATTGCATAGAAATCTCATTATACAACTGGCAATTACTAGAAGATATATAGAAAGTTAACATACAAAGGAAGTATCAGTTGCTTTAAGAACCTGGATTTCTCGTAGCAATATTCCTTCTGTCATGAATTTGATGGAGCAATTTTCTTCAATCCTTTTTTCATACTTGACTTGAAAGCCAACCTCTTTACCCAAATGCAGACCTCATATGTTACGCGCTTAACAGTCGCACGGACTGCAAGGTCGTGGGCTTGAGTACTTGAGTAACACCTATAATAGCAGTTCTGGCAAAGCAAGCTTCATAAAGAAACTGCAAAATGCCAGCCAAATGACAAATTTAGGAGGTTCAAGGAGAAATAAGATAAAAGAACAAAAATAAAGATAATCACAGTAATAATAACCAACCTACCTGAGGAACTTGGGTTGTTTTACCTCATCTGGTCTCTCCACGTATAATTACAACAGAATTTTCTTTAATAGCCTCCATTATATCCATCTCCATATCTATTATTGGAAGATAACCCCTTGCATTTTCAACTTCATTAGGCCTTGATACATGTACAACATTCTTGCGCTGCTGGAGTTCACTTGGCCTGCTGAAATTTACTTTTGGACTCCCCTTTACTTTATCCTGGCCAGTATTCAACCCCATTCTTCAAATAGTCAGTAAATATAAGTGATAGTCATCAAAACTGGTAATATGACAGTTCTCACTACTCTCTGTGTGTATTATATATATACTATATACATATATATATAATCACTTGAGAAACAATGTCATGATCGAAGTTTAACTTATAGGCATTGAGCTCATTGTTCCCCTATATACCAAATCCATATTCCACATGTGATCTCAGAATGTTCATCTTCATGTATCACCTAGCCTAGATATATTAGTTCACCAGTCATATTCTTATATTTCACTAAGGGAAATCCCTACCGAGATAATCTTTTATTCAAATTACAGATCTAAGTATGAACTTACCATTGACTCTGTGCTTTCACTGTCATCATTCATGCTTGAAGTTGGCGAAACATTTACATCTTCGTGTAAAGACAAGTCACATTCGTCACCAATATTAGCATTTCCAGATGGTGAGGCAGCTGTGAACTCACCATTCATGCCAACTCTTTTGCCACAGTCTAGCCCCTGAGAGGACTCCAAAGTAATTGATGTGTTTTTTTCAACTTCCTTTTGTACCATCACTGGTTGGCCCTGCTCATTTTTGTCAAGACTCTGCATCTCTTCCAACTCAGGTTCACTTCCACTACACATTTCGTCACAATCTATCTTCTTAATGGTTGGTCAGCATGGGAAACTTCAATTCCAGCTTTGGAGAATGCTAGGGCTCTGCTTCGTTTTCTCTTTCTTGATTCAACCTACATGAAGAATTATAAAAATGCCTGGAATAGAGATATGTAACAAAAATTCATTATATGAATAAACAACAACTACAAAGATACAAACCTGGCCAATATTTTGTGATGACTGCAGAATAGCATATGCACCTTCTGGAATCGTATATTTCCTGATAATGCAAATCTAAGATTTCATCAAATGTCACTAGGATAGGCAACAGATCAAACTAGTAATCAACTACCAAGGAAAAAGTAGTTGGGGGAGATGATAAATGGACGTACACTAAAGCCACGGTGCTTTTTGATAGCAGAAGTGTGTTTTCCTTCTCCTCCTAGAGAAATTCAAAGCAAAAATTCCAAGTCAAGTAAGATGTGATCATCTTTGGTGTGTTTCTTGTCTTGATTTTTTCAAAAACCTAGATAATAACAGAAATTCCTCATTACAAATACAAAGAAGAATGAAATCAAAAATTTAAGTTCTGCACGCACCTCATTGGCACCCTTCTTTTTATTCCTTCTCTTATCTGGCAAGATGGTTGTGTTGCTATCAGCTGATTCAGCTCCTCCAGAGCTCCAAGGTGATGAAGGTTTAATTATTAGACAAGATTAAAAAGAAGAGTTCGTGGCCAGTAAAAGTACAGTACGTAAATTATCCCACTCTGATGTGCATTTTTCACTACAAGTTACTTTTATAGGAACTTGTTTAACAAGCAACTTGTAGTACTTTAAATTAGAATCACTAATTCAATATAACTATATATAAATGAGAAAAACTTAGAGGGAAATCCGAAAAAATATTTAGGTCCACACCTCAAGTCCAAATTAAGGCTGTGCAAAATTTTCTATACACAACTCCATTTTTCTCCTCTTTAATTTACTTCAATAAACCTGCAGAGCCAGCCCTGAGGTTGGGATTGGAATCAATCAAAATAATCGGGAAAAAAAATATAAGTTGCAAAAGAACCTCAGCAAACAGACTAAATAGAAACATATATATAGTTTCAACAGTGTATAGATGTATAATATGAGGTGGAATACGGTATTATCTTGAACATATACCTGCTTGAAAGACAATTGCTAGTCATTTCTGATATACATGCTTCTTTCCAATTGCTTTTCATTAGTAAATGATCGTCAACTCTCTGCATCTTTCATTCTATAAGAATACGTATGTCCAATTTCCCAAAAGCTAAAGCCAAACAAAAGTTTTACAAACTTAACTCTAATGAGCAGAGTTTAAAACATGAAGCCGAGCATAATTGACCTAAAAATAACACTTCAGTGAAATTGAAACAATCGAATAAGTACTTGGCCCGAGCATGGCGATCAACGGTAAATGGAAATAGGGTTCTTGTTGTTAGCTAGGTTTAGGGTTGAGGTGTACACGGTTTGGCTCTGCTTAGTTCAATTGGTATTGTGTTTAATTGTTTATCTTCTCTTCTCTTCTTTTTTTTTTTGCTTTTTTTTTTTTGAGTTAAAAAAACACTTAACAATGAATTAAAACATATTGACGGTTTGTTTCAAAAAAACAAAAACGTATTGACGGTTTCATTTTGTTGTTGTTCACTAGTTCTTATTTTCGCTTACAGAAGGGTCAAAACAGTTGAGATGATTGGCTTGCAAGGTGTTCGGATTCTCGATAAGTTTCAAGTTCACACAATTTAGTTCCTCACATAGATTGGGATAAATACTCTGCTACTCTACTGGTTTTGATTTTTTTTATTTATCCAATCTTGTTATAAGAGGGTACGTAATTGATTGTAGGAAGATATATATTAGGCTTGTGAAGTGTGACAAATAAAGTTCTGCTATGTCTACTTCCGTCATAGTTTGTTTTTGTTACTGATAGATCGATCAGTCATTCAGTCTGCATATAGTAACATTCCTCTGGATCTCGTGCATTTAATTTTATGGTGAATATGGCTTTTCTTTCCATATGGTTGATTGTTTGGCCATCTTTCATGGTGGCTGCTTGGTTTTCTGAAGTAGACATAGTCCAAATCAAGAAATCTTTGTGGAATATATTGCCGAGAAGGAAACAAGGGCACCTCAAAATTTCATTTTCTTTCGGCATTATGACTTTGCCTCCTTGAAAACTGAAAAAGGAGTTTATGATCATATATTAATGTAGTTGTGTTGCTGGGTGGGTTGGTTTTGGGATCTTTGTTGTTTCGGACTGAGTTTGTGTATCTGTAATTAGCAACATAAAGAAGTGATAATAGCTTAGGCTGATAGCAATCTGTCCATTAAGAAAAGAATCTCTAAATCATGACTTCCCGACATAAAACTGTCGAACCTGTAAATTTTGGTTGTGCTTGTCAAGTTCATTGAATATGAAGTATATTGCCTTTTTCAGTAAAATAGTTACCAACACCCCATGTATACAACTGTACACCTATCAGCAACTTTCTTTATTCTGCGTTTCCTCTCTTGCTTTAATAATGACTATTGATCAATTCTTTCTCCTTAAATTTCTAGAACAAAGCTAGAAAATGTCTTTTTGTTTTCACATTTTATTTTTTATGCCGGTCCATGATTGTAACAGAGAGCTTGAAATGAGTGGTAAACTCTAATGTTCTTAGTTTGAACGCTAACAATAGAAAACACTTGAAACTATCTAAGAACGTGTGATTTCTTTGTAATTTCATATATTAAGTGTTTACCCAAAGATCTTATACAGTTAAATAGTCTTAGCCTTTTTTTTTCTTCCTTAAATAGTCTTAACCTACATCTGTTGAGAAGTGTACAGTTAAGTTTTCTTCGATGTTCGTTCCATGTGATCTTTGAATTGTCTCACATATCTAGAGTTTACTTCGAGCATCTTTAACAATTTCCTAACAAAAATATACTACATGTGATCTTTTTTTTTTAGAAGCACTACATGTGATTTGAGTGGTCTTATATACCATTTTTCTCTCATAAACATCTCATGCTTGATTGAGCTTTTACTTTGGTTTATTTACTATTTAAAGAGTTGAAATAACTTAGAAACAAGGAATCTCAACGATAATAATGCTTTGAAGACAAATTGATGGCATTTAAAACCAAAAGACTCTAACATTTTTAGTAATTTTTTGTATCTTGGGTATGGTTTCAAACACATGCGAGCAAGATTAAACGCATGCAAATGACCTCAGTGTTCCAAGACTTTATGGAAAGAGTTGAGGATAAAGATAAGACCAGCCATGAATACTTGTGTTTGTATTGTCGTACATTGATGAAGGATGAGGTTGGTTGAATCGACTATCTTGCATTCTCTTCTGATTGGATGAAGGAACTGAAGCAGTTTAAAGACTGGGAAGATAAATACAGCAAACTCATTATAGAGTTTAGTCATTTTTTCTCCTAATTAAGTGTGTTTGGATGAGGGAAAAAATGATGGAATTTAATTAAAAGTGAGGATTTCATAATTCCTAAAAGCCAATTCTCTCGTTTGGCATTATCAGATTGAAAATTTTAAATTTCTCTGTAGAAAAAAAAAATGAAGGAATTCATTATTTAGATTTCTTACTTCAATTTCCACCAAAATATGTGTCATTTACGAATTCATTTGCAGTATTCAATTTTCATTTCCAAAACAAGGCTTTTTCTATTTTTTTTTTAACTTTCTTAATTTATTACATATTTCAAATCCTAAATAGATACAACCAAACAATAGAAATTGTAATTAATGGAATTTTAGATTGATGGAGTTAAAATTCCATCATTTATAAATTCCTACAGATTTCATAATTTTTTCATCCAAACGCATACTAAATTTCTAGTACAAAACTAGAAAATTGTTGAAGGAAAACCTAATTTGTGTTTAGCCCAAACTCTAGGTTACTTGACCTAGTGGTAATAGGATTTAATTAGAAGGATCTAGAATCCTAATCAATGTAGAATTACTTTCCTTGTATGATTGAGATTCTATGCATTGTAATCATCTATATAAAGAGGCCCCTATTATCAATGAGAATACACAGCAAATTCCTCTCAAATTCAGTTTCTCTACAACAAAAATGTCTTTTTGTTTTTACACGTTATGTTTTATCTTGGCTACACGATCGTAACACAACATGAAATGAGTGGTAAACTCGAATTTTCTGAGTCCAAATGCTGACAATAGAAAACACCTGAAATATATTAGAACGTGTGATTTTCTTTTTCAACAAATGTAAAAGTGCACATGTTAAGTGAAGACTCTAAATATAACTCAAACAACAAATCAGAGCTACAAAGACTTAAGTTTAGGTTCAACCAAAGCTAACTGCAGAGAAAGATTGGAGTCCAATATATCTGAACTTTAAATTTGAGCAAAGCTAATTGCAGAATGTGATTTTGCTTGCTGGTTTACAAGAGAGCAACACGATGGCAAGTGTTATCCTCCCTGAATATTCCCTTGAGAATTTGCCTCATCATCATTTATTTTTTGATTTTTGGAGGAGTCATATACACAAAACCAAGAATCATACTCGCATTAGGACTTTGTTAATCCTCTTGAGACGAGCAAGAAGAGTCATGGATCTTTTTGCATTTAAAGGAGTCACTCGCAACAAGCTCTCTTGAGATTGCTGAGAACTATGAGGAGTCATAAATGTGTTTGGGCTTAGAGTTATACTCGCAGCACGACTCTTTTGAGACTACCAAGATTCGTAGAACTAAGAGAAATCATGGATGTTTTTGGCTTGTATATTTGTTTAGTCAGCTGACTACGACTTTGTTGAGCTTTCTGGGAACTTAATTAGAGGAGTGATGGATGTATTTGCCTTGTTAATTTGGTTTTTTTTATTCTTTTCTCGTTTTTTAAATACCACCTCATTCAAATTGCTAACATCTGTTTCCATTCTAATCTTCATGGACGCAAGCACAAGTACTCACCATTCATTTCACAAGCCGCATATTTTGTTAACCGTTCCTTAGCAAATTCTATCATGACACAGCCAAGAAATTTCATTTTGGCATTCCTCAAGAAATGTATGCACACAATCTCGTTACAGCCCAATGCAAATTCAATAGCATTTGATTCTACGATGCGTAACATATCATCGATCACAATAGTATTGATAAGATTCATCTCATTAGTCCCCTAATGGTTGCGGGACCGACCGATCTAGGTTTCTGGATTATCGCATGGTCATGTGCCAATACAGAGGGACCGGGTTGCGCGCACCTTTTCACGCTTGAGATTAGCTCACCAGTTATACTCGCAGCACGACTCTTTTGAGACTACCAAGATTCTGAGAACTAAGAGAAATCATGGATGTTTTTGGCTTGTATATTTGTTTAGTCATCTGACTACGACTTTGTTGAGCTTTCTGGGAACTTAATTAGAGGAGTGATGAATGTATTTGCCTTGTTAATTTGGTTTTTTTTATTCTTTTCTCGTTTTTTAAATACCACCTCATTCAAATTGCTAACATTTGTTTCCATTCTAATCTTCATCGGATGCAAGCACAAGTACTCACCATTCATTTCACAAGCCGCATATTTTGTTAACCGTTCCTTAGCAAATTCTACCATGACACAGCCAAGAAATTTCATTTTGGCATTCCTCAAGAAATGTATGCACACAATCTCGCTACAGCCCAATGCAAATTCAATAGCATTTGATTCTCTACGATGCGTAACATATCATCGATCACAATATAGTATTGATAAGATTCATCTCATTAGTCCCCTAATGGTTGCGGGACTGACCGATCTAGGTTTCTGGATTATCGCATGGTCATGTGACAATACAGAGGGACCGGGTATGGGTTGCGCGCACCTTTTCACGCTTGAGATTAGCTCACCAGTTGCCTTGGGGAGGAATGAGGAAGAACAGAGAGGAAAACTGTCTAACATCGCAAATGCAAAGCTCTACCAATATGAACTTCAACTGCTCAGAACGTGTGATTTCTTTGTAATTTCATATATCAAGTGTTTACCTTAATATCTTATATGGTTAAATGGTCTTAATACAACATACGGCTAGAATGTACGGTTAGATTTTCTTAGATGTTTATTCTTCCACAATTTGTATCTAGTTTGTTAGGATTATCATCAAGAAGAGAGCATGAAATAAGTTGTAAACTCAAATATACTACATGTGATCTTTGAGTGGTCTTACACTTTCACGTACCATTTTTCTCTCATAAACATCTTATGATTGATTGAGTTTTTATTTTTGTCTATTTATCATTTAAAGAGTTAAAATAACTTACAAATAGGGAATCCCAACAATAATAATGCTTTAATTTGAAGACAGATTGATGGCATTTAAAACCAAAAGGCTTTAGCATTTTTAGTATTTTTTTTTTTTGTATCTGGAGCAAGATTAAACACATGCTAATGACCCCAGAGTTCCAAGACTTTATGAAAAGAGTTGAGAAGAAATATAAGACCAACCAGGATTACTTGTGTTTATATTGTCATCCATTGTTACAGGATGAGGGTAGTCGAATAAACTATGTTGCATCCTCTTGTGACAGGTTGAAGGAACTGAAGCAGTTTAAAGACTGAGAAGATGAATACAACAAACTCAGAATAAAGTTTAGTTATTTTTCTCCTTAAATTTCTAGTACAAAACTAGAAAATGTCTTTTTGTTTTTTACATTTTAATTTCTATCTCGGCCACACGATTTTAATACAAAGCATGAAATGAGTGGTAAACTCAAACATCTAATACGGTTGAATAGTCTTAATACAACAAACAGCCGGAGTGTACGTTTAGGTTTTCTTAGATGCTCGTTCTTCCACACTTTGTATCTAGTTTGTTAGGATTATCATCAAGCAGAGAGCATGAAATAAGTTGTAAACTCAAAAATGCTACATGTGATCTTTGAGTGGTCTCACATACCATTTCTCTCCCATCAACATCTCATGCTTGATTGAGATTTTACTTTTTTTATTTACCATTTAAAGAGTTTTTTTTTTTTTTTTTTTTAATTTAAGGAGGTCAGCCATTTATTGATGAAAATAAAACTTACACATTACAAATGTCAGCTGCAATGTGCCTAAGGGAGCAAGCATGGTTAGCCAACAGATGGGCCACCATATTTCCTTGCCTACCAACATGACAAACATGAACAACCCCTTGAGCTTCTCCCAGAGCCATTACATCATCATAAAACCTGCCAAGCAAGGATGTATTGGCAGATTCCTTTGTTGAGAGTTGTCGTTGGACTTCCCTGGCATTAGTCTCCAAAATTGCAAGACCAAAACCATGTGCCAACGCAAACTCTATTGCAGCTTTGCACGCCAAAATCTCTGCATGTTACGGCGATAACAGACCATTCAACTGACTAGCGCCACCTCCCAACATGATCCCATGCTCATCCCTAAACACAAAACCCAGTCCACCTTTCCGAGTAGCATGATGAAATGCACCATCCACGTTGATCTTCACCAGACCTACCGGAGGAGCTCTCCACACTGCCCTTAGCTTTCTTCTAAAACTGGATGGCTGCAGATTATGGAACCTAAATTCCTGCAATCTCGACACCAGACCCACACTAACATCCCCAGCTGCACTCTTCTTTTGATTCCATATCCTGTCGTTTCGCTCTTTCCAGATTCCCCATAATGAGAATAGGAATTTTCCCAACTGGGATATAGACAACTGCTGTACACATTGATTTAGCCAAGTAATAACGTCATCAGCCATATTACTAGGATGATAACAAACCTGTTGAAGCATAGCATTTTTGTGGAGTACCGCTTGAGTGAAAACACAGTCCCGACAAAGATGAAGAGTTGTTTCTTCGTGAGTCTTACACAAAACACACATATGCGAGGCCAACACCACTCTCTTTGAAACCAAACTACCCAAAGAAGGAAGAATATCCAAACACACTATCCAGATATGTATTTTAGCTTTGTTTGGGATAATCACTTTCCAAAGTTTCTTCCAAAACCTTGCCCCAACTGGAAGCTGCAATGGATTATAACTAGAAGAGTGCAAAAAAACAGACCGATAAGCCGTCTTGACTGAGAACCTGCCATCTTTCGACAGCTTCCAACATAACCGATCCTGTACATCCCTCCAACTCAATGGAATTGTAGCAATCACCTATGCTTCCTCCGTCGAAAAAATCTCTTTAACAACGGAACATTCCACCTCCCAGCTTCAAGTATGAGCTCGGTCACCTTACTAACTTCCACTGGCGCACCCAAATTCCCGTCCTCTTCTTTCAACCATGTGATTTTAGCTCGTTGCTTCCAAAACAACTCCTCTTGGAATAGTAAATTCTGAAGTTTGTCCATCAACTCCCTCTTTTCAGTTTGCACACTCTCTGATGGAAACACACTCAACAACTCCTCCAATCTAGAGCGAATGCCAACCATTTGTAATTGCCGGCCCCAGAACGCCTCTTTCTTTCATTTATTCAATTGAATTCTAGTATGCATGATCTTCTTGGTAACACAAAACATAGGTGTATCCGACACATCAGTTCCCCAAGCCTCCTTCACCACTCTATCACAATCCTCATGCTGTAGCCAAAACTCTTCGAATTTGAAACAGGGACATTTAGGCCTAGCTAGCAAAGGAACCGAACTAGCTCGTAGCAAGAGAGGAACATGATCAGAATTCGATGGTGATAAATGAAAAACTGTAGCATGGTTAAAGATGTCAATCCAAGAGGGAGTGCAAACAGCCCTATCAAGGCACAACAAGGTATCAGAATTCCACCAAGTAGCCATTGCTCCCTGAAAACCTACGTCTAGAAGATCACAGTAACCTAACGCCTCCCGGAAGCCTCTCATCTGTCTCTCCGGCCGGATCGGACCTGCAATCTTCTCCCCGCTATTCAAAATCTCGTTGAAGTCCCCAATTACCATCTAGGGAAGGGAATCCATATCAGCTAGATCATGTAGAAGTTGCCAAGAGCGATCCTGGTCTCCGGTTCTTGCATGTCCATAAAACCCCGTCAATCTCCAAGACGGGAGTCCAGATTCACCCACCACCACCGCGTCAATATGATGCGCTGATTTGGTTCCAATATGAATTGTCAAGTCCTCATTCCAAAAAAGCCCCAGGCCCCCCGCTTGTCCTGAACTCAAAACTTCCTCTGCATGCGTAAACCTTAACGCCAGACGAAGCTTTTCGAAATCCTCTAATCTGCTAATCTTTGTCTCACATAAAAAGACCAATTGTGGGCGATTCTGAGAGCATAAATCCTTCAGAGCCCGAGTTGTTGCATCGTTGCAGATACCTTTGCAATTCCAGCTTAGAACATCCAGATCCATAGATGTCAAAATTTGCTTCCTTTGCCAAGAAAGTAAACCTAGTCGAGAGCGGCTAGGTCTGATACCATTTAAAGAGTTAAAATAACTTACAAACAGGGAATCCTAACAATAATAATGCTTTGAAGACAAATTGATGTCATTTCAAACCAAAAGGCTATGGCATTTTTAGTAATTTTTTTTTGTTTATGGGGTTTCAAATACGTGCAAGGAAGATTAAACGCATGCTCATTATAGAGTTTAGTCATTTTCCCACTTGGTTGTGCTGCCATTAAAAATTATCGCACTTCTGTTTTAATTATGTTTGCATCTGTTCTCAATGGTCCTTAATGGAAAGTAAATCAGGGGAATTTGGTGCAAACTGCTAAAGACAAATGTGGATGTGCAACCCCCATTACAAAAGAAAGCAGAGCCTGTAAATCATGGCTGCAGTGTATACCTGCCAAACCTGTAAAAACTGACTCATGCTTTCCTAGATTGTTATTCACCACACAGTTAAAAAGCAAAAGCTCATAGCACAGAGCACCAACTTTTCAGAAAAATCAGTAGCAATGAGACCAGAGGCTTCAGATTTCAATTATAAACACCATTGTTTGTTTCATTATCCTTTTTTTTCTCTTCCACATTGGCAACAGCCTCTACAGAGCATCCATCAATTCTCTACTTCTTTTGCATTTAAAACAAAAAGGTTGTAAGGAATGATTATTTTGACCTTTTCACTTTCATTCAGTCATCATATATATTCCTAATTCCTAAACAAATAAAGAATCTTGAATAAAAAAAAAATCCTCATCTTCTCACTTGGCAACTTCTGGTTGGACAGTTTATCCTGCAATAGAAAAGTCTGTAATGGTAAGCTCATGAACAAGTAATTATTACTATAAGTTTACAAGTAATCACTTTTCAAAACAAAGAGTTAGTACCTAATAATTGTGCTGAACAGAAAATAGGAACACTTTGAGATGCCAAAAAGGTAAGTGTCTGTTAATTGGGTGACCAAATAATGCACTGTGCTGACCACTGAAACTGATTTTAACAGCTACCATGCTTTGATAATCAACTGTAGTTACTGTACAATTTGCTGTTGATGTATGTAGTTACTGACCAAAAATTTCAATATTAAAACCTGATGAGAGAGAAAAGGTAACAATTAGACAAAGAAACAAATGCATACAACAAAACCAAGAAAAGTGAAAAGGAAAAGAAAGACCAACCTTTTTCGATTTGTGGGATAAGGAATGTCTCCATCAGCCTTCATGAGTCCTTCAAAGTGATTCCCGCCTGCAAACGAGGACCAAATTCTTAACAACAACAAAACCAAGCAAGTATATACAGCCCAAGAAAAAAGACATGAAATTTTAAGGCACTTTCAAGTTTACTAAAAGAGACATCATTTCTCTCAAGTCTCAATTCATTAGCATTTTAGGTATAGTTCTTCAGGATCGGTCTATGGTTTGAAGGATTTGATTGAGCCTGACAACTGCTGAGGTAAACAACACTGGTTTACTGAGCCATCCATACACCTCAAGACAACCAGAATGGTCAAGATTGTGACAAATGAAAGAAAAGTCCATTTCGAGAAAAAGAACAATACTTGGTTTGCAGGAAGATAAATAAACTTAATAAACAGGATTTTAATCCTCACAAAAATGATCAAGTAACACACACTAAGATAACCATATCATTTTTTATTTTTTGTCAAACAAATCATTTACTTTTGGGTATTAGCTTTCATAATGACCATGCCTATCATCAAAGATGTAAACTTTAGTGTGCAGATATGAGAGAGGAAGCATACTTGAATATAGGACCATTGTGGGTCATCATTGTTCCCTCATCCTTCAGAAAAAGTTTAGCTCAGTATATCCATGTGAATATGGCAGAAGCTCCTCTACTTCAATCCTAGAACTAGAATAACTAGTGCTTTTCTTCAGTTTGTTGTGACTTGACTCGACCTCCGCCCAAAATATGCCATAAACTGGTCTATGATCTGAGAACCTAGATTCCCCACGGACATAAGATAACTGTTGGAGACCTTCACCATACCACAATATTCGATCACACCTTCATAAAGAAAAGTAAATAAATTAGAATTGCAAGTCTTCGGAAATTAACAGCATCGCTTCTCTCTATAATCAAATCATTTTTCTCCTCATTAGATTCTTTCTTCCATTTCAGATTAGTATACATAATTCTACATAAATTAGGAAAAATAGTCTTACCAAGCAGGTGTCCGACGTTTCTCCTTTGGGTGCATATCATCCCCTGCATATCTGTCTGAATTAGTAGAATACTTGTAAGTTGGTGGGAAGTAAATCTTCCCCTCATTCCAGCCCACAAATACACGACCACGTTTTTGCTCTATCCTTAACTGCAAAACAACCAACTTCAGTTTAGGATGTAACATGCCTTATGTAACTGGTAAGAACAAGGCCAAGGATTTAAAACAGGGTATAGAAACAGAACAGAAAGAAGTATGGAGGACTTGCAATCATACCTGGTCGTTCTCTAACAAGGCCCTCCAGTTTTGCATCTCAACTAATGCCTTAGCAGAGCGGTAAGAGAGGGAAATCCGATAATTTAAATCCCCAAGCCAAATAACTCGACTAGATAAGAAATCAGGAAAGCACATTATTAGCTAATTGAAAAGAATGCTATTTGGACAATGGTCGCAATAAAGAGACATATACCAGCAGCTGCTGCATAATTTGTTTGCATTACACACAAGTATATGATGATGTAATCAGTTGAATTATGTCTCAAGTCAGGAATCGAAATGACATTTACAGATGCTTAAACACTTTGAGTCATTGTCCAATCCCAGGTAAATTTTAAACCATTTAAATCACTTTCTTTAGAAAGAGGATAACATTTCCATGCAGTTTTTTAACATATGCTCAAGCTGTGACCATAGTTTTTAATCAATAGTTGATAAGCAAGACTCTTACTCATGCTCCAGGATTGTTTCTGGGTTTTTCAACGCGCTAGAGCCATTAACCTTTGGAAACCTTGTCTTCCTAAGGATCTCCATGACATCAGAATTCCTTCTTAGCTCATCACCCTCCTTCTGTCCTGAGGTTAAATGAGTACAAATAAAGCAAAAGGTTGTATCGTGCAAAGACATGCTGACTGAAATGGATCCCTGTAAATCCAAGCAGAATATTGTCATTTCCTCATTTAATGAAATTGAAAAGAATCAAAACAATTACAATAGACATGATTAATACCTTATTTCCAAGGTACCCCATTAGTCCTCTTCCAACACATGATACTTTCATGTTTTTAACATGATCCCTCAGTTCACTTCTGACCCATACTGTAAGAAATATGCCCACCATTTGCTTGCTTGCAACTAAGTTGTACCTTGAATGCCCTGGCATTCTATATCCATTTTCATTGGATGCAGATCCAGCATAGGACATTGGTGAGAATAAAACAGTACTTGGTGAATCGCCTGGTCCATTATCATCATCAGACGAACCCCACCTGGAAAAGTCACTCGGCCTTGAGTAGTCACTCGGCCTAGAATAATAGTCACTCGGTCCTGAGTAGTCACTAGGCCTTGAATAGTCACTTGGCCTGTGACCCCATCTGAAGTTGGGATCATAGTCACTTGGCCTGTGACCAAAGATCACCCGATCACAAACACTGAATCTTCGATCAAGTCGGGGTTGTGAAGCTGAAGGGTCATTCTCCGTTCTCCAGCTGGGTGTTGCCTGGAATGATCTCCTTTGAAAAAAAGATGAGCTCTTCTGCCTAGCAGATCCCTCAAAATCTGCATGTAACTCGACAATTGGCTGTGGGATGGGAGATGGTGTATAGCAGCCACCGCCACCACTAGTACCAGGAAGATTGTTTAAAGTCTTCCGAATGAGAGCCAACCATTTCTTGGCAGGTCCATTGTCTTCTGCCCCCAGAACATTACCAGCATTTAGTGGAACTATCTCTTGAAACCTGAAAGAGAGAAATAGACTACATTCATTAGTAAATCAAACAGTAGTTTGTTCAGAAGACGATTAGATATAAACAATCAAAACATACCCGAGAACATAAATGTCTGCAGGAGGTGAGGCATGAAGCCACTCATCCATATTTAAATTGCTTGGTGGAGATCTTCCGGCCACATTCCATGTAGCAACAAAAATGCTGGACCAAAATAAAAACAAACACAAATTGTAAATAATACATTCGAGAGAAAACACTTCTTAAGAGAACTTGGGTAAAAGGAAGATGTAGACAATTTACCTATGGTTCTGCACATCTATGATTCGAGGATGGTCAAGATTCATCTTCCGCCGACGGACCTGCTCTGTGTTCTTGCTGAATTTCTCTGTGCATTAAAGTGAGAAGAAAATGACGAAAAGAAACCAAATACAAGTCCTTGAAACACGCTGAATATGTGAATTGTCAAATTCTGGTCGGTCATAGAAGAGAATAGTCAAGAAACCTGTTTTGCTTTTCTTAATCGTGCACGGTTCCCTCTCTGAGAAGCTAGTCCTGTATTCAACCTCAGCTCCTGAAGAAGACAATTATTGGCAATGCATCAGTTTTCAGCTCGAAAACCGAAACAGAAATATACTTAGTGACCTTCTAAATTGTTTTGAATACTGAATAGTTTCATATTAGCGAACACTAATTTGGGAATTATGCAGTAACAGATAGCTACAATTCAGAACAGGGGCATTGCTGAGAGCCTGAGACATTTGAACCAAATTTTGCCAGAATTTTAATTTCTCAGGCTTCTCAGCAACAACCAGTTGAAGAAGAATTACAAGAGAGGGATCATCTTTGAGGGAGAAAAGTGAGCATTTCAGTATTGAAGTTAAGAATCTTAAGATTATGTCAACCAAAACCCCAATAATGATTAAATAATAATATAACCAACCATACAAGAAACCATTGGGAAAGAAAACAAAAACAAAGATTCTCTCACCCCCATAAACAACATCATCTGCCTGAAAGTCCTCAGTTTTGCTCTTGATATTGAACCACTTCCTGACCATTTTCTTTGACCATGAGAGCTTCACCAAACAACAAAACACACAATCAGCTAATCATTTCCAGAAACCAAAACAAACAAAAACAAATCATCAACAAATCCCATTACTATTTCCAGGAGAGTGAAAATTAAAGAACCTTGCTTTTCTTGGTATTCCCATCTCCCATTGTTTCTCTATCACTTCATACAGCTATTTTGGCCTTCTGGGTTCTTCCCCTCCTTCCCCAGTATCTGGGTTCTCACTTTGATAACCCAAAAAGTTGAGTTCTTTGTGTTTTCCCACTAATCCCAAAACCCATGAAATAAGCTTCAAATGTGGAAGGAATGAAAGCAAACACCAAATGGGTTCTCTTGTTTTGCTCTTATTATGAGCTCTGTATACACTCTTTATGGAAGTTTCAAGCTGAAAGATACAAAAGCCCAGAAGACCATGAAAGACTCGAAAGAGAGAGAAATAGAGACAAGCCCTTTAATGCGTGGAAGTGAGATGAGAGATTCTGAAGTAGAACGAGACAATGCGGCAGACATAGAGAGAGAAGAAAGCAAAGTTTCTCGTTCTTAGTAACAACAGCAAAGTATCGAATTTGAACAGTATAAAGTGGTAGCGAGAGGGGGGGTCTAGTCTTTGGGGGCTTTTCTTTATTTTTTTTTTAAGTTTTAAATTTTTTTTTTTTAAATTAACCCCAAAGCTCTAAGGCAGGGCCAACATGAAGGGGCAACGGGCATGTCGTTTAGCTTTAAGCTGTTAGCAGAACGACTCGGTCAGCAGAGCAAAGGCTGCCCACGGTCAGCAAAGTGAAGGAAGAAGAAGAAGGGTAGGAGATCTAGTGTGCCTCTACAGATAGCTGTATTCTTGTACCCATTTTGGTCTACCCAGCAAAGTTAAAGCAAAGCAGGGAAAGATGGAAAAAGATAAAGGGAATGTGTATCTGCTCTCTGCTCTCTGCTCTGCCTCTCTGGTGGTGGTGGTAGAGACCGGTGCTACCGTGCTAGTACTATATTTGTTTTTCTGCTGCTCTTTCTGTTTTTATATTTTTATTTCTTTCTTTTGCTGGCAAAGAATGTTTGGGGTTGAAGATATTAGTGTGTATTGACAAAATGATGATGTGCCTATCTGGGTTTTTTTGGTTCTTGTGAAATTGTTGGGTTTTGGGGGGTTCTGGAGGTATTCAACGAACATCTTTCGTTTTTCTGTTTACATGGGGGGCCATAGGGCTCTGTAAACTAATGCAACAACAGCTTTAGCAAGTATAAATCTTCTCAACAACTTCATATTTTGTCTTTTCAGGTTTTCTCCGGTCTATAATTTTTCGCTTTGAGCAAGGTAGGTAATTATTTTGGATAGAGATTAGCGAAGCCAATCAGAACCGACCAACTTCTTCAATCACACATCAACACACTATTTACTTATCTGTGTTCATAACACAAGTCTTTACTATTTAAACTGCGTTAAATACTTAACGTCAATATATATCGTAAGTGTATAAAACGATAAAGATGATGTTTAATAAAATATATAAGATAAACAACTACACGATTGAACATATAAAATAAGTTATTAAATAAGGCTCAGTAATTTACTTACATTATCTAGAGTTTCACTATAGAAGATTGCAACATCATTTTCAATAAACTTTCCTACCCAACAGCAATATTGGTTAGATTATTATAGGTGAAATTACATGGATGTTGAGGGAATGTTTTGTTAACAAATTTTGAGGTCTTCTTAGCTCAATTTAGGGGTTTTGTGTCTTTGGAAACCTAGGCAGCCATCCCAAATTTATGTGCTAGGCTTCTTTTTAAGTTCTTTTGTAGAAGCTATACCAAGTACCATCTTCCATATGTATTATTTATTCAGGGAGAGCTAGCTTGCTCACTTGGATGTACTTCCTAAATCCAAGTGGTCACAGAAAGTGCCCTAGTTCTTCTAGTTTGATGTGCCTCCTCCGGCCGCCGTCCACGCCAGCTCTAGTAAGCTCCTTACTTGAGCGTTCAACACTCCATGTTTGAATTGCTTTGAACAAAACAAGGAGGTCTTTGCCTTTTTGGGGTTTAGAGGCTCTCAAAGTTTGAAGTCTCAATTGATTCGTATTAAACTTCCTGATACACATGACTCCATGAGCATCAAAGAGTCCAAGAGCTAAAGCTAGACTAGCTAGGCTGTCTATCTTTGTATTTTGTATTAGTTTGTTGCAAATCCTCATGATTGTTGGGTCCTAAACCATTTTGATTAGGGGCATTACTTATATGTTAAGAGGACAAGAATTATTGAGCTGACGGCGAAACACTCCTAGTTGGGGGTACCACAAAGGCTTATACAAATCAAATCACACCCACACATACGTTCCAAATGGAAATCCTTAACAACTTCATTAGCCTCCACTAACCATTTCTGGTTCTTATGATGACTAGTTGGTCCCCAGATGGATATCCTAGATTGGGACGTATATAAAATACGTGTTGCCTTTGTTATTTAGATTTTAGAAAAGTCCAAGCGACATAACATTTTTTCTTATTTAATTTTGGGTAATGTTTCTTTTTAACCTTTCTATATTTGAGTTCAACCTTTATATAATTGACAAAAAAATGTTTTTGCGAAGCACTTCTATAACTCATCAAAACACATAACATTTTTCAAAAAAAAAAAAATTTGTTGTAATTTATTTTATCAATTCTAACGCACTTTTAAATTTTCAAAAGACAATCTCAAATTTCAAATATATAAATTTATTTACTCTCGGTGCTTTGTGACATATCAAAGAATCAAATATTGTAAGAAGGGCTTTGATTTCCGATCTTTTGAAGAAAAAATTTTGAATTTAACTCAGTGAACCAAAATGGATGGAATACTCCCTATTGACGAATGGATTGAAATGAATAATTGTTTGGAGGGGAAAAATTTATGAGGCGCTAACAAAAACGTTTTGTCCAGTTTGAAAACATGTATAATGAGTGGACTTCCATTTTGTCTATGAAGGTTATCTAATCAGCATTAAATCATTAATCTCCCCTTGATGGTGAATTATGTGCTTTTGCTTTTGTGTGGATTTTAGAACGACATTGTTTTCATCTTTGGCTTCGCTAATGTATGTGGGTCTTAGGGAATGATTTGAAGCAATAACGAGGAAAAGTGAGTTCTTGAAATAGTGCAAAGAAACTTGTAAAGACAAAGAGCCATGGGCCATCCATTGTAATTGGATATACATCTAATTCAAGGGAAGAATACTCAAGAAGCGACCCTACAATATTTGAAAATATACTCCATTCTTCTCCACTTTGAGAACCTTGACGATTTGACGAAGGATCTCATGAAATGCTTGGTATCTCAACAAAAATCAAATTCTTTACGGATTCAATGAGGTGTGATGAAAAGAGATATTTGGACATGCGTACTCATCAATATGCACTATATTAAGCAGAGGAAAGGAGGCTTAATACAAAATGTTTTTTCTACATAAACTTGTTTGGTTGTGTACAAATAAATGGTATTAAAGTGTCGAGCTCTGCTAGGGTTTCATGGCCAAGTTTTGAGGAGACGTTGATGACTTTTAGCTTGAATGGTGCATCCAATTGAAAGAAGATGTTGTCATGCCTCCTTGAGTTTCAGGTTTTTGCTTCCATAGTATATTGTACTCGAAACTCCTATATTATGGCCGCTTCTTGAGAGCTTTAGAAATGTCTCGTACTATAATTGCGTGTCTTATTGGCGAGTCTCCCAAAGTGAACAGATAGTGATGTATGTAGCAATAATTTTACTTACTATATTTTTTGGATGACTCTAGTGATGTAATTACACTCCTAATTCTTGTGATAAGATATAAGCAAAAGTAAATGATATTTTTCTCCTAAAAATTAAAAGAGTCGCTATAATACATTAATGAATTATTTAGAAGCATGCAGAAACGGTTTTAGAATTATATATAGATATGAAAGATATCAAAACTGACCGAGAGCACCGAGAAAATAGGAGAGAAAGCTAGGGTTTGGAAAGAGCGAAGGAGAGATTGACGCTCGTCCGGCGGCGCCTCCTCGTCAACCGTGGTTTCCCTCCTCAGCGACGTATGGTAGGTGTTGCCAGACTGGAGATGGGGGTTTTGTCTTCTCTTCGTTGGTCGGGGCTTTGCATGCTTCTTCTCTACTCTCAGGCAGAGGCGCAGGCGTGGAGGGGGAATTCGGCGGCGGCGCAAGCTTGGAGCAAGGGGCCAGAGGCCAGATCGTGGCTGCAGCATGCCATGGATTGTATGGCGCTGGTCTCTGTTCGGAGGTTGGTCGCTCGGCGATGTTTGCAGAGGTGGGTTCGGGCTCCCAGGCGGATGGACACAGAAGGGTGGAGCAATTTATTCCTAGGTGGAAGGGCACGGTGATTCCCTTCTTGTTTCTAGGTGGTTTGGTTTGGAGTGGATTTGTTTCCAGATCTGGATCCGGTCGACGACAGGCAGGTGTATCAGTGCGGCTTGCGGTATTGATTGCGTATCTCTGGGGAGGTGAGCTTGAAGGGCAAGTTTTGTGGAGGTGGTCTGCCGGCGGGGAAATTGGAGAGAGGGAAGTTGCTTGTAATAGCTTTGGTTTGGTCTTGTTTTGCGTTTTATTTTTGGTTAGTCTTTTCTGGTCAGTAGTATGTCCCTACTCTTTTGAGCTAGGGTTGGGTCAAATTGAGGTGCCATGGATTTGGTGTCATTCCTGGGGACGAGTTGGTTTAGTTTCGGTTTTATCTTATGGTCAATGTGCTGACAAACGATCCTTGCACGTGGTCTGGTATCATTGCACACGGTGTGGAAGAGGGTGTTGGTTTTTATGGCTGTTGTCTATGAGGTGGTATCGAGATTCTCGGGATTCTCTGTAGCCCGAGGGGTTGGGCGATATAGGTGGTTAGGGGTTGGGCTCTATCGGCTCAAGGAGGTCATTCTGGATGACGGACCCGTAACTGGTTTAGGTTTTAGGGAGGAGAGTGGGGAGTTCTTGTCCACCACCGGTCATTCCTATGTTATGTAATTTTGGTTATCAATAAATGTTTCTTATTCTCAAAAAAAAAAAAAAAAAAAAAAAAAAAATCAAAACTGCAATATGCAGAAGAGGACCTAAAAATCAAAATTCTGATCCATATTTATATAGAACAGGAGCAGTCCAATTCCGTGAAGTGGTATCTAGGGAACACCACGTTCCTGGATTCAACGAATGCATTATAATGAACGAAAATCCATGATATGTTTCTGAAGAAAAAAGAACGGTATCTCCGCTGAGTTGAGCACATCTTAGTCCCACCAATTGACTATGAGATTGAGCTAGCTAGGCAAATCCTTTCCACAGTTCCACTGAAAGGACCTGATAAGAGATTTGAGTGTTGGACTCACCATATCTCGATTAGCACCATCCATTATGCTTTAGAATTCAGATAAATGATGTATGCATGTTATGGCTAATTAAGTAGCTATGCCACATTAGATCGAGTTTATTTCTTAAGGTTATTCAAACTACTTCAAAGAGAAGCTAAATTTTATTTTATTTATCATATATAAGACTAGCTAGATGAATAGGACGAACTAAATGACACACAAAATGACTAGATAAGTTATAATTATGATTTTGATATTCTTGAGTTTGAGTCATCCCTCATTTTCTTTATTTTGATATGCTCGGATGAGGGATATCTCGAAATTACGAGTTATGGCCTCCTCTAGTCCTCTTTATGCACTAATTGGTTAATGTTTTTCCTCATCGCAGTCTCATTATGCTCTCTCCCAAAAAATGAAAAGGAAGGGTTTCGTTACGGATTAATTGTCCACTGTCAATAAATGTTGTAAAAGTTATCATACAACCAATATATAGTTTACAAATATCCCTATGTACGTACATAACTTTCTTTGCATTTTTGGTCGTCAAAATGTGTAGCTACAACATACCATGAGATTAAGACATTATCAACGACGTCTTACAATGGTATATATATATATATATATATCATCGCATACAATACTTACTTTCTAGAATATTAGTGATGAAAGAGCGCATCTGTAGAGTTATACTTTGGTTAAAAAGTATATAAAATTAACCTTGGGTTTTCGCACATAATGATTGCTTAGTCTTCTTATTAAGAGCAAAGATTGAAGGCTTCAGATTGCGTTTATCACAATAAACTATGGTGCAAAATGAGGTCAATAAAACATAAAGAACTCGAACAAAGAAGATTTGGTGCTGCTTTAATTTTTCTTTTTGTTTCCCAAACCAACCCTCCCTGTGTCTTTGAATGGTTGAATTCCATTGGTGATTCTGAGTCTACACATAATTGCAAGATTTACGAGGCAGTCAAAGGTATGCAGATGAATTTCATTTTCTTGCAGATTCTTTATCGCTTTTGTTTTTGGCTTTGAGACTTATCCCTATTCTTCTCTTTGCTTCTTTTTCTTTCCTGAGATCTTGTATCCGTTTTAAGACAATGTTTTGTTCTTTGTTTTCAAAATGTGACAAAGCTTTTCTCACATGTCATTTTCTTTGGCATCTCTCTTTCTCTCAGTACTGATCAATCTCAGGAACAAAGTTCATTTTTCCTCTGTATTTGTACCAAATATATTTATACGTACATTCGATATAGACCTTTGACATTATTATATATTTAGTAATATGTGTATGCATGCTTATTGCAATTAAACATACTTTTCTCTATTTTTTTTTCTAATATTTTGCCATAGATGTAAGTACGTAATTAAGCATGATACATATAAGATTTTGCAAGTGTTTAAGAGTATGAAAAATAAAGAGTGTAGAGTTGTAGACAAAATTCTTGCATGTATTGGAGGTGTGCATTGAGTTAGTTCTCACATATCAAATGCAAAATTTTTTTAATTTGGAGAAAATTCCACGATACATAATGCTACAACAAAATTTATGCCAAATATCTTTCAACTCTAGGCTCTAGCTACCACGTACCATCATTTTGAGAAAAATGTTTAAGCGTTGTTAATTTATGTACACTATAAATAATCATTTAAAAGTCTAAAATCTTACTTGAGTGCTCACTTACAGTTTAAGGTTAGGGTTCACAGGTCGCTATGCGGATCAAGATTATTGCCCTCAATATTTTGGGTTCATCCCCCAGGTCTAGAGTTCGAATTTCAGCTCCATCCCGTGGCCAGCAGATTTGAGGGACTTGGGTTAGTTAAAACACTCAATGGTTCGTGCGTCTGCGGTGCAGTGATTAGTCTGGCTATGCTGGGATACACTGCATGGGTGTGTGTGTTGGTTCTATTGACTGTGTAGTTACAACGCCAAAAAATTTACTGCATGATTATGTTATAACATTGAACCCACGTACAAGAGGGATGATATCCAATGCAAAATGATTCTAATAATTGTTACATAGAGAATTGAATTGATGGAATATCAAACTTTTCACCTTGGATTTTTTTTTTACTTTTCTCTTCTTTTACTCTAACCAATGCCTTGAAACAGGAAAATCTTTTGGCATATAATTATATATATGCCTATAGCTACTCTCTCTATGAATAATTAGATAATGACTATCTCTCTTGCGATGAATGTTCTTCTTTTCAGTCCTTTCTGTAGTGATCTCCTTTTGGATAATTCTTTTGTTTCTTTTGAACATTCCCAGATTCATTATTTCCATATCTGTCTCCCTATTGGTAAGTATACATACCTTTCATGAGAATGATGTCAAAAACTAGGGCATGGTCCAGACTCAAAAGAAGCTAGCTAGCTAGTAATTAATTTAGGACCGCAGTTTCAAGTTTGAACAGAATGAAATAATTTGACCTAATTTGCTGCCCCAGGAACAGTAAAGGAATAAGAAGTCTTGCCCTAGATCGAATAATTAGTGTGAGATTGTGATATTTCTAATTGATCACAGAAGAAATAATAATGATAATACGCCTGGTTAGGCCTCACGAGTCATTATGCATAGAGTGCATGCCATAATTCATGAGTCATAATGCTTCTATTTTTTAAGCTTAAGCTCTGCGGCGTAAACTTTATTTTGTTCAGGAGCTAGTTTTTAAGGTATTTAGTGATTGTTGAATTTGAGAGGTCATTT
The DNA here is from genome assembly GCF_002994745.2 of Rosa chinensis. Taxonomy (NCBI): domain Eukaryota; kingdom Viridiplantae; phylum Streptophyta; class Magnoliopsida; order Rosales; family Rosaceae; genus Rosa; species Rosa chinensis. Next base: position 1,934,237 of record NC_037091.1, read on the forward strand.
TCCTTATTAACGACAGACAATTAATCCCAATCAAGACATTGTGAATTATGTATATACTTATTCTGGACCTTGTATATATGACTATGATATGTTGCATATTATCAAGGCCAATTCTGGTGTTACGATTGACGGCATATATAATCTTGTGTGAATATATAAATATAATCTATTTTAATCATAATCGGTCCTGATTTCTATTCTTCTTCGCCACTTTAGCTAACCCTAGGATTTCATAGAAATACATATAATAATTAATTATGCTGGTTCATGCACTTGCATTAGTGCATAGTTCATTACCCTTACAAACGTGTTGCATGTGTTAGACCTAGAAACTCTTCTTACTTGACTTTATACACATGTATGTGTGTATATATGTATGCATGCATGAGTATATGTGTGTATATGTATGTATAAGGTTTCCAACGTCCAACGCAAAATATGTACGTACTCAGAGATCTAAGAATGCTACGTTCATTTCCTAACTAAATAAAATCAAGTACAAAGCAAATACCATTTTGAACAAAAATCGTGTGGATCCAAACTTTCTCGCTATCATTCAATATTAGCCATGCTAGCTGTAACGCATTAAATTGTACTTCACCAGGTTGAGCACGTCATAGTGTCGTGCGATTTTTAAGATATAAACTGAGAGTTCTGATATCCTATAAGCTCGAAAGACATTATTCTTCAATGAAATTTAATAAATCATACAGCGGAAACGTTTTGAATTGAAGTGAAAACTATAAATTCACTAAGTTTAAAATTGTTCATCTAAACCTTGACACAACAAATTAATCGAGAAGTAACGAACTTAGCAGCCAAGTTTTCAGAACCAAATAAATAGTCAATATGTTCTGGAGTAACAAACCTAGTAGGTAAAGTTAAAATCATGTTCTGGAACCTGACATTCCATTACTATTGATTGTTCAAACAAGTTACGCACACCCGGCTCCGTCAGGTATTGTTCCATCTCCAGTGCATAGTACTTGCACTGCCTTGACAGTAGTGAGGTGTAGTTTGGGCGTTACACTAGCTAGCTAATTGTCACCCACTATTGATGTTCGAATAAATTTGGCATGTAAGTGATCGATGATCGGATGAGAAAGAAGCGCCCACCAAGTTTTCATTAACTACATACATGGACGTCTGTGGTAGTCATCACTTCTCCGGTTCTTCTCTTCCAGCCTTTCAGGCATATATTGTGTCACCTTCCATATTGTCTATACAAATCAAATCGATCATCATGAGAGGTTCTGACCATTTCAATAGTCTTGTCATGCATAAAGTTCCCTACATAACAATTAGCATTGAATACAGAATAGGCCCAGCTACCTCGATATCGAAAATGGATGGTCTTACATTCAGGTCATGAAAGCTATGGCACTTGATTGATGGAGAAGAGAGGGATATAACTATATAAGGTAATAATTCGATTTGGAGGCCTTTCTTTCGTGATGAAAATGAACTTCTTCCGCTGGATGTGGAACATGGGAACGCTGGAATGGCCCTATAATGGTGTGACAATACGAGACTTCACAACACCACTAAAAACTACACACAAACACCTTTAGAACAGAGCAATTAATAATGAAGCAACCCACAATATCGGAGAGTTAGCATAAGAGAGAATCCCTACCATGTTCGTCAGTTCCTAAAGGCCTAGGTAGACTCTAACCCAATTTTCATTGGGAAAAAGCATTGGTCCGCAAATACTCCATTTTTTAGAGGGGTTTCAATCTTCTAGACGCACTCAATGATTTGCTCAATACACCCAATCCTCAATTTCATCCAACTTTGTCACTCCAATATTTACATTGCTACAACTAAATGAATATAATTGAAAAAAAGAAAGAAAAAGTAAATGGGTTTGGTTTGAACAGAAAAATGAAAAGCTAGATTTCTTTTGTGATGCTTAGAACTTCCAACATAATGGAGCCTAAGAATTCAAAGCAAGAGCTCAAACATGGAACGAGTTACATACAACCATATTACCTACGTCTAGGTCATATAAAGTTCTACAAGTATTGGGAATTATGTGAAAATTTGTAAAAATAAGTGTGTGCTTTTTCTTAAAAAAAAAAAAAAAATTAAGTGTGCTTTTGGGTCATATACTCATATATATCATACCTGGTTTGGGTCATTAGGTGTGAACTTTGGGACTTCTGCGCGGGTTAGGACCAAGCCCAACATAAAAAACGGAAGGCCATTCCTAAGCTCAAACTCTCAAAGAGAGAAGCTTGACCTCAGAATCATGAATAATCAGGAAGAGTGTGTATTGATAGTGATTTCAGAGCCAAGTATTCCAAGTTTCTACTTTTAGGACTCAAATTTGAAAGAGAATGAATCCAAGTCCACGAAATCCCGAAGAATGTGAGTTTTGGCACTTTGAGTGTTCCAGAAAATGAGACCCATAACCTTTTTCAATCCCAAAACCAATACCCAGTACCTTGATTCTTCATTGTTGCTTCTCCTAGCTTGAAGATTATAATAAAGTTTCTGCCTTTAATTGTTTTTGATTTTCAATCCAAAAACAATGGCGGTATCGTTATTGCTTCGCCGCAGAGTTTCATCTGCCGGCGTTTCTCGCGCTCTCCGAGGTTTGTTTTTCAGACCCACCTTACTTTTTTTTTTTGATTATTAGCCTTATTTTTATTTGTTGGTTTTGTAGTGTAAGGTGTTTATTTGCTGAGTGAACTGTGGAAAACAGAGAAGAGTTTTCCTCTATGGTTTCAAAATGTTGTTCTTGAAAGAATGAAACTTGACCCAATTTGAAACATTTGGTTAGAATGGCATTACTGAGCATTGGAATCTCAATTGACAATGCCGAAAATTCGAACTTTAGAAGTTATGTTGTATGTGCTGTAACATTGAGAAATCTAGTCTGGAATGGATGTTACTAGTTCTTAGGATTTTCCATTTTAAGCAGAGTTTATAGATGGATTCAGGTGTGATTGCATTGTTTGATTGTTACATTTCCACAGGTCTAGTGGGTGGTATGGAGCCCTTGTGTCTACACTTAGAATTGAAGATTGGAGCTTTGGTGAGTTTCTCTGATAAAACAAGGCAGTACAGCAGCTTCAGTGGCACCACGAGCTTCGATTTTCTAGACTTGACGTAAGAAATCTGCTTCTCAAAGCTATTGACTAGTTTTTCCTTGGATATGTACTTGTGAGTTATGTAAGACTTGTTTGACAAAGATATAGCTGCCAATCTACTAATGTGCTGCATAGTGGTCTAGATGAGTACTTTCTATGATGTTTGTAATCTTCTCTTTAGTAAGTTCAATTTTTAAACACGTAAACAAACTAGGGATTTCTATATATTTTCACTTGTAATATAGAATTGACAGCTTTTAGGATTTGATATAATGTGATTCCAAATGTCTGTAATTTCGAGCCCAACTCATTATGTTGACCATGCATACAACTGTTATTACGCACTTATCTAGTATCTTTTTGGTTTGTCCTCATTATTGAATATGGTCAATTTTCAGTTCTCCTCATACATGGTATCCAAAAGCTCGAAGTAAGCCTCGCAAGGTTATCTTGCACATGGGTCCCACAAATAGTGGTAAAACGCACAATGCTTTAAAGCGACTCGAATCAAGTCCATCTGGTAGGTTGTGTGTTCTAAGCTTGTAGTGGTTTTTATTATTTCATTTGCTTACGTATCTGATCTGTATAAGATCCTTTTCTGCAGGCATATACTGTGGTCCTCTCAGATTGTTGGCCTGGGAGGTTGCAAAACGGTTGAACAAGGCAAAAGTGCCATGTGATTTACTCACAGGACAAGAGAGAGAGGAAGTTGATGGTGCAAAACACATGGCTGTGACAGTTGAGATGGCTGATGTAACCTCCAACTACCATTGCGCCGTTATTGATGAAATTCAGGCAGGTTAATGATTTATGTCAATCCAGGAGATTGGCTTCTTACCATGTTTTAGAAAGCTTATAAGAATCATTGTGTGTTGTTTATATTGATATTGTTGAGCATGGTAGACAATGAAGGTATATTGACTAGTGTACATTCCAAGCAACGGATTTAGGTACTTGTGTCCAAATGAGTCAAGTCAATTTTCTTCAGAGTTCTAGATCCAAATGGCCAAGAAATTCTTTACTTTACAAACTGAAAGAACTCGAAACTTGATTCAGAAATTTTTCTTTGTTTTCTGGATTCAACATGCAAGTTCATAATCATGCAACATTCTTAATAGTATTGTCCTAGACATTATTTTACATATGTCATGCAGAATAATGATTTTTTTTTTTTTTTTCGTTTTTCCTTTTGTCAGATGCTGGGCTGTAGGAACAGAGGTTTTTCTTTCACACGTGCTCTATTAGGAATTTCTGCTGATGAACTTCACCTTTGTGGAGATGCAGCTGCCGTCCCACTTATTCAGAAAATGTTAAAAGTGACTAGTGATCAAGTTGAGGTAATAAGATTTTGTGTAATCGATATCTGGTCAAGGTGATTTATATTGGGTTGGTTAAAATTTTGAGAATATCATGTTTTGACATTTGAATTATAATATCTCCAGTTACTTTCAATACACCATAACACTATGATTTTATCTACTATGATGATTAACATTAATGTTCGTTAAGTGCTTTTATGAGGCTGTTAATTTGTCAATGTGTTCAGTAATGCTTTGCTGATTTTCTGCTTTCTCTGTCACAATATAGTCTCTGTTCCTCTCAAATTCTTCTTCTTTTTGTGGTGTGATCAGGTTCACTTCTATGATAGACTTTCACCTCTTGTTCCAATGAAGGTTCCTCTTGGTTCCTTTTCTAATATAAGGACAGGCGATTGCATTGTTACATTTTCACGGCGTGAAATATACAGACTAAAGGTAGTGATTACCACTTTTCTTTTGTTTTTTACGTCCTGGAGATATAGGTGTGTGTGAGGTTTTATGTAAATCTAAGACTTATTTTTAATATTTATTTTTCCTGATTATCCCTTCCCCCCCCTTAATTTTCTCATTATTATTGTTGTTTCTCGAAGCAGGAGATTATCTGTATATAATACCAACATTTAACTATTTAATTATGCTTTCATGTAGAACAATAACCATAAATAACCATGTGATCAAAGGGTTGGAATCTTGCTTAAATATGGCTTAGTCTCTTAGTTAACTAATTTAGTTCTTTTGTGTCCCATATATAGAGCAGTTCCTAGAAGTTCAACTATAAGACCTTTAGCTGGAGTTAAATAAGAAAAAGGATAAGTTGTAATATCCATCTTTGTGCAAGGCTGGGTTAATCTATATATTCAGTAAGAGCTGTTTGAGGATAAATTTGTAATTCATTTCTGTTAAAAAATTCTTATTAATATGAGATGGATGGCTTTTGTAAGATGGTTGAATGGGAATAATCGATCGTAGGATTCTTAATACTGATCATGGGTTTTAGGATTCTCTACAAATGAGGTACATTTGGAATAAGGCTCAGAAGAGAGCCACTACAAAGAAAGTTGGGATCATGGTCATTGCTGAAGAAACTGCCATTCTGTTCCGTCAACATTTAGTGATTTCAATAAAATCTGCCATTCTGTTCCGTCAACATTTAGTGATTTCAATAAAATTGTGTCCATGTTGTATTATTATCTTTTTTCTTTTATAGCTTTTCATTTTGATGCTCTTTTAATTATAACAGATCTTTTTCTTTCGTAACTCATTATGTTTACTGTGTTATTTCTGAACTAACCTGTCTAAGTCTGTATACTCTACTGTATTGCTAGAAACAAATTGAAAGTGATGGAAAGCATCTCTGTTCTGTTGTGTATGGTTCACTTCCACCAGAGACCCGAACAAGACAGGTGTGATTTCCTTCTTGCATCCTTAAGTTTCTTATTTCCTTGCTTCAAATAGGCATCCTTAAGGAGTTTCATTTAGTGATATGCTTCTTGCTACACTGTTTTAAATGAAAAGAACTGCCAGCTCAGATTTCAACTTTTGGATGTTTATGCTGTTAATTATTGATTTGTAGTTTCAACCCCTTTTCAGCACCATATGTGGTTCCTGAGGATTGGCTGAGTTGATATACACCTTTAGTATTGCAGGCAACAATGTTCAATGACGCAAGCAGTGAGTTGGATGTTCTAGTAGCAAGTGATGCCATCGGGATGGGTCTAAATCTGAACATTTCACGAATCATATTTTCAACAATGACAAAATTTGATGGTATTGAGAACCGGGAACTCTCTGTACCGGAGATCAAACAAATTGCAGGTACTTTTTATTTTGGTCACTAATATTGTAGGTACTTTAAACTTCTCAACTATGGAGCTGCATTTGAATAAATCTTTCAGTGTCTGTCACTGTATAGTTAACAAGAATTCATATGGAGCTTAAAGAATGGTTTGCTTTATGCTTATGAGATGCATGCATCATTCATAAAACCTGTATATAATAACCCTGAAGCTTCAACACATGCTTGTTTTTAAACATGTCATTATGGCCTTGAGTCCTTGAAAAAACACTTTTCAAGCAAATGTGTCCTTACTTGGTACTTCATAAATCTTATCTGCCATAGAAAAAGGATACCTAAATATGAAGTTGTAAAGTTATAGGTTGCCTGGTTATGTATGCTTGTGATGCATCTGTTGTGCATACATGTATTCTTGCTTGTTATGAAGACAACTGTGTAGCATCCACTAGCTTATTGTATATTCATAACCTTTATTTCCTTAGGTTGAAATACTATGTTATGTATTTATCGAAAGACTTACTAGTTTTTATTTTAGGAAGAGCTGGCAGGTATGGATCAAGGTTTCCTGTTGGTGAAGTGACTTGTTTAGATGCAGCTGATCTGCCTCTTCTTCATTCATCACTAAAATCCCCATCTCCGACTCTTGAGGTGATTATGCTATAATGAAAAAAGCAATTGAAATTTTCACAGAACCATCATTAGACTTTTACTTTTTAGATGCATCCACTTCTAGATCTTGGTTTCTCATTCAGTAGCACTAAGTTTTACTTGTCTTCTAACTCGGTGCACTGCTATAATGCAGAGGGCTGGATTATTTCCTACCTTTGATCTTATGTATATGTATTCACGTTCCCAGCCAAATAGGGGCCTCTACCAGATACTGGTAGGTTTTAATTGATTTATTCTATACATCCTGCATGGCTGCATCTATTCCTGTTTATTGACTTTTGTATCATTGAGGTGCATCCACACGAGACTTTTGAAAGTGATGCTCAGAATGATCAAGTTGACTAAATTTGCTTGTGGTGGCATATTTTATCAACTAAAATCAATAGTGTATAAAATCAAGTATTTTTTTAAAGCATATTACAGGTAAATCTTGTTGACTCTTAAAGCTACTGCAAAGTAAAAAACTATGAGAAATTTCACTTTGAAGAGGTATCTTCTGGTTACATTTCGCTTCTATTATCTATAAACAGTTATTTGCTTCAGGTCGAAACCAATGAAATTTATGATTTCATTATAGCAGGGTCTGTCTCTAAATGGATTTGAACTTTGAGATGATATACATATCTTTTTTGAATGATACTAAGACTTGGATCTGAGATTCTGAGGTTGCTCGTTTATTGTCAGCTTTGAACAATATTAAAGTGAACAGTTAATCACAAATTACTTTGGTTGAAATCAATTCCACTTTAGTTTAAGCCTTTCTATTTTATGATATGCATATTTATTGATCATTTTCCTCTACTTTGTTGGCAGGAGCATTTTGTAGAGAATGCAACATTGTCAGACAATTATTTCATTGCTGATTGCGAAGAAGTAATGGTATGTCTATGCCTCATCCTTTTACAAGAGTGCATTCTTGTTAACTATCTAGACTGTCAACCTCTCATTATATTATTTTATCCTCTATTGTTTTCTCCTTTTGAGCAGAAAGTTGCTGCTCTGATTGATGAGTTGCCTCTCGGGTTGCATGATAAGTACCTTTTCTGTATAAGGTAAATGATGGACAAACTTCTAAGTCTTAGTTTATCTCCTCTAAGTTTTAGAATCCAATTGGCTAGTTTGCCAGGATCTCTCTCTGTTTTTTTTTTTCCTGAGTTAATTCAGAACCATTTGTGATTCTGATGTGCAGCCCAGTTGACTTGAGTGATGACATTTCATCCCAGGGTCTTACACAGGTAAGAATATGTCGTCTTTGTTAGGGTGTACCGTGTATTCTTAATGAGAGGTTTATTGGATATATAAGAAATCTTTCCTGTGTCAGTTTGCTCAAAATTATGCAAAAAGGGGCATTGTGCCACTTCGAGAAATATTTACACCAGGGACACTTCAGATACCAAAAACACCAGGTGCACTCAAAGAGCTTGAATCCATTCACAAGGTAAATATACTAAATAAATTATTAAATTCTAGCTTGTAAAATTTAGGTTCTAGGAATGGTTTCCTGAGATATCTATCAGCTATTTATATGGTATTTGTGATTTTTATTTTACCTTGACTGGAAATACTCTGCAGTAAACTATTTATTCATCTCTAAGACTTGGTGCAAAAAGATAAATGGTTTCTTTGACTTGAGCTTCTTCAAGAAGATATAGCTTTGAGTTTCTTACTTTCTTGTAACCGCCTCTCTCTTTTTCGGTGCAAAAAACTGAAGGTATTGGATCTGTATGTTTGGTTGAGTTTCCGATTAGAGGAGTCATTCCCAGACCGTGAGCTCGCATCTTCACAGAAGTCCATCTGCCACCTGTGAGCTTACCTGCAACTGACATTGTTTTCTTGGTTTTTGCTTGCTTAATGTTTATTGTTTGTTCTGCTTTAAAATTGTAGGTTGATTGAAGAGTTTCTAGAGAGATTTGGTTTGCAAAAGCACAGGCCCAAGGCCAAGAGATTAGCTTCAAATACTACATTAACTTCCCTATTGTCCCAAAAGAACAGACCCTACTAGTGTGATATTTATCATTCCTTCAACTTGTCTATTCCTTCTCTTCTATGCTCAGTCAGATTATACAGAAGCTCGAGAAAACTTGGAATTCTTAAAGATCTCTGCCTTCAATCTGATATCTAACCATACATCAACTTCTCAGACAGCAATAAGCTCCAGTCTTTTGAGAAAAGGTCGGCGCCTCTGATTTGTATTTTATATTTTTGTTTTAGCAAAAATGTAAAGTAGCTCAAATTGTAATTATTACTAATCGTAATCATTCTATTGTTCTTGTTGTATGCAACATGGGTGACAGCAATCTAATTAAAGTAGTGGAAGAGTTTTCTTCTTCTCATGTACAAGTCTCTCTCTGTCCGGAATTTGTATTCTGTTATGATATGAACTGATTTCTTTTCTTTTTGGCTTCTGCCTATAGGCGAAATGTGACATGGTTCTCATCAAACAACAACGTTTTAGATTAACCGAGATGAAAATAACAGACCAATTTACTAACAAATTGCTCTATACGCACTATATTCCTGTTAAGAGCAACGTCTTGGGAATTCTTCGGGAATGGATTGTCTTTGATATTTGATCAAAATGAGATGCCATGGCCTCTAACTCTATCAAAATTTGATTTCATTCCAAAGGTAGAGCTGTTACAGAAAAGACATGAAATTGCAAATCTATCTAACCATTATTGATCCCCCATCTTGTTCAGGAAGGGTTGATTATACGTTACCTTGCTCTTTTGCCTGCAACATCAACTCCTCAATATGTTTCTTCTCTTTCTCCATACTCTTCCCCTGCAATTCCTCTATCAACATCTTGTATGTGCTGTCCTTGGGAACAAAACTCTTCAATACCATCTCCTCAAAGAAGGAGCAAGCGTTTTTGAGTTTACCATTCTTGCACATCCCACGTACCAAGAGCGCATAGGTTCCAGCGTCGATACTAATGTCATTCTTAAACATGTGGTCTAACAAAAAGTAGAGCACCTTCATCCTCTTCTTTCTGCAGCACATCTTCAACAACGGGGCGTATGTCTGAACATCCGGCTTGCAGGAATCCTCCTCCATTTTCTTCAGCAACTTGAGAGCAGCCTCTTCCTGCGCATGCTCGCAAGCACAAGAAATCAGGGTGTTATAGGTCATAGCATCCGGTTTTACACCCTGCTTTGTCATGTCCTCAACCACTTCTTGAACATCCTTAAGCCTTCCGGCTTTACCAAGAATGTAAATCAAAGAGCTGTAAAACGAAACATCAGGAACAACCCCATTCCCTTTCATCAACTCATAAACCTCCAAAGCCTTGGTTATCTCCCTCGCCTTCCCCAAAGCATGCATTACGATAGTGTATGTCACAGCATTCGGTTCGCAAGCCTTGCCCTTCATTTCACTAAGAACTTCATCAACTTTGCGAAAATCCTTGTCACTACAATAGGCCTCAACCAAACAAGTATAAGAGAAAACATCGGGGCGAAACCCGTGTCTCTCCATCTCCTCCATTGTGTTCCTAGCAATATCCAACTTCCTATTCTTACACCACCCATGTATCAAAACATTAAAGCTGTGAGCATTCACAGGTATAGATTCCTTAAACTCCAAGAAAGCTTCTTGGGCAAGCTCAACGCTTCTCTCCTTCACCAATGCATTCAGTAGAGTGTTCAATGCCACAACATCTTTGCTCAATCCGAATCGCTCCATGCCCCGAAACGCCTCGATTGCCTCTCGGTGCTTACCAGGCTTTGCAAGTCTCCTAAACACCTTAGTCATTGTCTCCAACGACACAAACCCATCTCCAATTTGATCCATTTCCTCCACAAAATCCCACATAAGTTCAAAATTCTTGGACTTTCCCAATACATCAACCATGGAGTTATAGGCCTCAGGAAGATGCCTATAACCTGTTCGACGTTTTGCCCAAATGAAAAACCCCAACGCCGGCACCCAATCATTGCTAAACCTCATCAAAACCCGTTGCACCAAACCGTTTGATAACTCAAAATTATACCTTTCCAACGATTCAGCTGCATTTTCCGGCGATGGGTACCGGATTTTCAAGATTCTACTGATGCTTTCGAGGTCGTCGGTATCGGAAGTTGAGAGCTTGGGAGGTTTGGTGGGGTGGTTTAGGTTGTGGGTTTCGACCCAATTGGCCAGTGAAGGGATGACGAAGTCGTCGTCGTCGGAAGCTGCGTGATTTGGGTGGTTGGTGTCGAAGAACTTTACCCAGCTTGGAAGGTCCGGTGACTCGGCGACCTCGGTTGTGGTGCATAGAGGGTTTAAGAAGTAACGCAGGGCATTGATGTGGGTTTTTGAAGTTGAATGGAGCTTGAGATTGTGGAGCCTTGTGAGCATTTTGGCTAAGGAAAGTGAAATGGGATATGGCTATTCCAGTCTGGCATATGGAGAGAGCTTAAAACGAACGAGAACCCATAGTCCATACTCTGACCTCACAAGTTGGATTTTGGAAGAAATAAGCGTGAGGTTTTACATTTTCAAAAATGAACCTATTATAGGTTTGGGTTTTCTGACCCATGAACCTCTAGTTGAGGCTTAAAAATTAAATGTGGTTTTTTTTTTTTTTTTTTACTAGCAAAGTGTGCTATCATTTTGAGTGGGAATCTGATTTATAGAAAGCTCTCCTCAAAAAGTGTTTTTTCACGGACGCTTGATCAAACGCTGAACCTTTTTTAGTATCTAGCTCCACATTTGCCCAACTTGCAAGTCTAACCAAGTTTCCGCTAGACCAAATCCTTTTGATCTTAGAAATTAGGAGAAATTTCAGTTTAGTACCCTGTGGTTTACACTTGACATCATGTCAGTCCCTGTCATTTCAATTTGATCAATAACATCCCTGAGGTACCAATTTCGATCACTCGTGTCCATGCCGTCCAAAACAAACGTTAATTGCTGACCTGGCTTTGACAAGCCCAGCAAGAAGGCCCACATGAAGGGGCAAATTCGACAACTGACAAATCTTGCCTCCAAAAACCCAGAATTTGACAGAAGCAGTTCCTTTCATTTTTTCCAATTCAAACATTATTGAAAGACATGAAAACAACCTGATTTATAACAATACAATGAAACAATAACAAGGACCAATTGAAACAATAACAATAACATCAATACCGTTAATTGTATTTTAGAATAACAGACCCAAACAAGTTACATGTCTTACATCCATCACCCAAAAAAACATTTCAAATAGGATCCACAGATTGTAGATTTAGTAGACCTAATCATCTTATCAAAAGATTAGGTCCAGCAACCTTGTACCATAACACAAGGTTGCACAAGTGATTGAAACACAAATCATCATCAATATCCCTAAACAAAAACTGATCACCTAAAAGTAAACTAAGGCCTGCTAATAAGAAATTCTTTTGACTCTATTTTCTACTTTCTCTAAGCCTCTTTGATGATCTAGTAGGTGTTACAGAGGCTGTACCTTTTGCAGCAGTTCCTTTCGAGGTTCAAGCAGGAGGAGCAGCTCTTGAGCTTGAAGCAGCAGCAACTCTTGCATTTGTAGAAGCAGCTCTTGCATTTGTGGGAGCAGCTCTAGCTATGACAGCCTTCTTCTCATCCATTTTTTTCTACAATCACTCAAACCACACCAACTTAGCTCATAATTAATTGGACCATTTTAATCATCAGATTTTGATCGATTAGCTAAACTTTAGTACTTTTGCCCTTTCCCTTGCCTTCTGCCTTAACTCAGTCTTTGTCTTGGTACCCTTTTTCTTACCAGTACCTTACAATAAATCAAGAAACAAAATCATCATTTTATTATTCGAAAAGAATGGTTATGTGGTAAAACTCATTGGTTGATTATATGAAAAATAAAGTTTGGTTGCCTGATTTGCAGATGTTCCTGCCTCTTCATTGTTCCTCTTCCTCTTGTTCATATTGGTTGCTTTTGGCTTGGGAGGCAAGTGCCTACTTCTTTGAACTCTACCAAGCTTGGAACCTCCATTTTCAGCCCTCTCTGATGCATCCTTGATCCTTGCTGTCCTTGGCCTTCCCGGCTGTCTTGTGTATTGGGGGGGGGGGGGGGGGGGGGATTGTAGGTTCTTCAGAAGTGGACCACAACTCCATGCCATTAACAGGCTTGATGGTGTGGCTGTAAGTGGCCATATATGTCTTTTTCAAGTAGCAATCATCGACAAAGTCATCCGGGTTTAGCCTCATGAAGTTAATTGCAGCAACACCATGTTTAGATGGCATACCACTCAAGTTCCATCTCCGACATGCACAACTCCTTCTTTCAAGATCAACAACATGCTTACCTCCTCTAAAACTTTCCACTTCAATTTGTGGACCTCTAGAACAATGTGGGATACAATCCCTGGCAGCTTTGACTTTGTTTTTTCCCAAAATTCCTAGAGGTTTAGGGCAGATGGTACCCTCATACTTCATCATCTTTTCCTTTCTCAACATAATCCTCTTCATGAGTTTAACCCTCATCTCCTCAAAGCTTGACACAACCGGCTTGCCTCTTGCACTTAATATGAATGTGTTAAAGCTCTCACATAAATTATTCAGAAGAATATCACACTTAGTGTGAGTCTTGAAGTGTGCTCTACACCAGTGAAGGGGAGGCCTTCTTGGATCTACAAGACAAACACATGTATTAATCTAAATAGGGAAGAAACTAACTTGTTGAACCTTTAAAAAATAAAAAATAAAAAATAAAATAAACAAGAACAATACTAACCTGTCAGCCAATCATAAGCCTTGGGGTCCATTTGTTTGATCATAACCATTTCCTTGTGAAATTGACTTTGCTATTGCCTAGAGTTGGTCCTTCATGGCTTTACCAGGAAACAACTTCTTAAAATTTGTCCAAAGGTGTTGCACACAGAAGCGATGGTCTGCAAGGGGGATAATGAACTCAAAGGCTGGTAAGAGGCCTTTATGCTTGTCACTGATAAAGGTCCATCCAGCCCCCGCAAACCATTTCCAAGAACCATTTCCAAGAGTCTGTGCTCTCCATCTCAACTTGAGCATATGCAACTACCCAGGTGGTGTTATTTACATCAACTCCCACTGCGGTTAGGAGCTGTCCACCATGAGGACTCTTTAAATGGCAACCGTCCAGCCCGATTACTGATCTGGATCCAGCTTTAAAACCAGTCTTCAATGCCCCAAGGCAAATGTACATCCTTTTAAACACAAGCAACCCACTAGCATCATTAAAATCACACTTTATGTCCATTGTGGTTTCAGGGTCTACTCTTTTCAGTTCTGATCCATAGTCCCTCACTCTAGCATATTGCTCCATGATGGACCTTTCAAGCTGCTTCAAGGCTGCCCTCTTAGCTCTATAGGCCTGCTGCACGGATATCTTCACCATTAGGGTTGACTCATGCTGCATTTTGCTAGCATACAACTCGAAGGGGCAATTGTCCGTTTTGCAAATCACTCTCACCCTCTTTTTGTCACTCTTCAAAAGGCAGCATTCCCATCCTTCCATTATTGCTTTCTCTCTTAAAGCAGCTCTCAAGATTTTTGCTGATGCAAACTTCATCCCCAACCTAAAGTGTGGGTCTTTCATGTCCATATTGGGATTGAACTCCGGAAAGTCATCCCCTATCTCACCATTAGAGTTGGCTTCACCTCCTAGCACTTCCTCATCATAATCAACTGCTTTATACATATCTTTATTGTCCTCAGCCACAAACTCTTCCTCAACAGTACTTCCAACAGCAGTTTTTACGTGTGTACTTGGGCCAATACTCTCACCAAAGACATCAAATTCACCTTCCATATCTTCCAGCCAATCATCATCCCAACCATAATCCCCATATTCATCATCCTCAAAACGTGGCCTATAATCTTCATCTCCATATTCTGCCCCATCCTTCTTATAATCAACATGCACTCTTCCTCTCTTCCTAAACTCCCCCACTTTAATGTCAAACAAATCCTCACTTTCACTGACCTTTTGTTTGCCTTTAGCCTTTGGATCCAAGGCAGGTGTTCTGCTTGCTTGAGTAAGTATGCTGCCATCCTCATTCCATTCTCTAATCACAATCCCAAGCTCTTTTTTGGCTACTCTCTCTATCCCAAGTTCCTTCCTTGGTGAATCCGGAAGCTCTTTTATGATAACCCCAGGTTTCTTTCTTGGAGAATCCGGGGGTTCTTCAATCACAACTCCACTCTTCTTTCTAGTTGGACTTACAAAATAATCTGCCTCCCCATCTTCATACATATATAACTCACTATTCGAGTTTGTTTCTTCATAGTCATCATGTAGATCCAAGTGATCCAAGTAGATGATGACTAGTCGAATTTCTGGTACACAGCAATACATTGTAATTGCATCCTTGTCTGTCTTAATCTTAGTCATACCATTATCCTCATTCCCTATACTATACCAATAATCTATTCTCCTTCCACTGTAGTTTTGGTTTAACCCTCTGACCATCCCATCAACCTCTACAAGTGACATTCGATCCTTATCTACATAGTCATAGTAGTTCACTTGACCACCAATATAATTTCTTCCACTGATGTATCCACCATGATACATCTTGACCGTAAAGTAATCTGGGTAGAGAAGGAATTAATCAGCCATGTATTGAATGTAAAACAACAACACAACCAAACAATTGAATGAATGAGAAGCACCACAAGTCCAAACAAAACAACAACTTTTAAAAGCCCTCCAGTCAAATTTCTTCTTTTGTCCACATTAGGACCACACACGCGGTACTATATTAAAGTGCATAAAGCAGCTCCCCAACAACCATCACATGCATTCTTTACACTTTAACTGACTTTACACCACAATTTCTCTAAACCACAAACACAAACAGACAACAGCTCAATTGAATATGAAAAATGCAACAATAAAGCTACACACAATCATTTATAAACCCATTCCACCCACAATCAAACCCCTAAAATATTCATTCACATTTCCAAACACCAAATCATAAGCATGTTTAATCCCTAAACCGTCAGCGCAAACAGACAAGAAAGGTGCAAACTTTGCCATTTATAAACCCATTCCACCCACAATAACACCTCCTAAACCTATACACCAAATCAGAAGCTTCGAAGAGGGCTAAACAATGCCCTAAACCCTAGCTTATAGCAATAACCCCCAAACCCATTCCAAATCGAACACCCAAACCCTCAAAATTTTAAAACCATTGTTCAACCCACTCTAATCGAAGACCGGATTCAAATTTTCTAAACAAAAATAACTCACCATATTTAGGAATTTCGTCAGCAACTGTATCCCCCCCATTTCGAGGTCTCTATTCGTCCATTGACACTTCAAATGGAGGATTTCCTTTATAGGGTTGCCCGATTTTAGGATAGATTTCAGTGCTAGATTTTGGGGAGATTTGGGTCGCTCGGGGAGGATTTTAGGAGACTGAGGTGTTTGATTTCGTTCAAAATGAATTAGGTTAATCGAGTGGAGGCTTGTGGGAAGTATTAGGGGCAGATTAGGAATTTAACCTTTCTTGTGGGCCTTCTTGCTGGGCTTGTTAGAGCCAGATCAGCATTTGACGTCTATTTTGGACGACCCACGAAATTGTGGACACGGGTGATCGAAATTGGTACCTTAGGGGTGTTGCTGATCAAATTGAAAGGACAGGGACTGACATGATGTCGAGTGTAAACCACAAGGTACTAAATTTCCTAAAAATTAAATGTTAGCCTCATGAGTTCAAAAATTTTTCCTCTCACTATTTTCTTTTAATGAGATTATATATAAATGATAGGATCGAGATCACAAAACAACAAATAAAACATAAAGAAACTTAACATCAATAATATCAAAATAAGGGTACCGAACATATCTTAGAAGCGCCAAACTAACCATATTCCCGAGCCTATCCAAGACAGACTGTCGAGAATATTGTCTCAGATTCCTTGAAAACCAAATCCTATATGTACCCAAAAAAAAAGAACGATCTTCTAAAAGCAAGAATGTTGTTCATTTGCAACAAAACATTTTCTTTGCGCGGCGGTAAAAAAAAGCATTTTGTCCTTATTCTAGGACTTCCGTCTTTGAGAAGCCAACTAATACTATCTCAACTCCCATGTTGCCATAGGACCCTGACTATTACATAGTCTTGATTGTCTACATACAATTGTGTCACGGAACTATTCATCTCTAGCCACACATACGCGAGAGAGAGGAAAACCCTACCTCACCAAAAACCCTAGTTTGGACTGCGTGGAGAATGTCAATGAGATATCTGTAAGCCTTGCAACATCCCAGGCACTGGCGGATGCATGCCGGCCGGTGGATTTGCAACCTACTCATAGTGAAGGATTACGTCGTTCTCAGACGTATCTCGTTGGAAAACTTTTGACGGCTAGAGCCTTCAATAAGAGATCTTTTATGGGGATGTTGCTGGGGTAAGTGAGATAATTTTTGTCAATTTTGGTGCTTTGGGTCAAGGACCCTAAAATATTACATTTTTTTCTTCTTCTAAAAATTACGCATATTGCCACTATTTTTTTTTTTTTAAGAAAGACGTCAGATTATATTGAGATAAAAAAACTATTGTGAACATAGAGTGGCTAAGAAGCCACTGATCTCCATGGGAACAAACCCACTCCAATACAAGTTAAATTCCGAAACTAGTGCAAACTTGGCAAGCTTATGGGCTAGCAAAATTAAATTTGATAAATATTAGTCAACTAGTTAGCATCTCCAATACCTTAGCATCTCTACAAATATTGCCACTATTTAAATCTGATAAATATTAGTCAACTAACAAAATTAACATTAAATACCTTAATTACATATTTTTTTATTTATCCCATTATTCCAGCAGTTTTCCTTGCTAGAATTATGGATCTTTTCTTTATATATATATATATATATATATATATATATATATATATATATATATATATATATATGGATTAAATACTGTTTACTCCTTATACTTATAGGGTTTCATCGTTTCAGTCCCTGACCTTCAAATTTCACCTAAAAAGTCCATGAACTCTCAATTTCCTCCCAATTGGTCCCTGCCGCCAAATTTTCTGTTACAGTTGCCGAAAATGTCTATTATGCCCTCACTTACTTTGTTTTTTTAAATTATTTTTTCTCTCTCTTTTATTTCTTTTTTTCATTTCACCTCTTGAAGGTCTGTGGATTGGAACCATCTTGATGAGGAGATGAACAGAAGGAGGCAAGAGTGCCGGAAGAAGAAGAAGAGGTAAAAAGAAAAAAAAAAAATAAGAGAGGAAGAGAAATATATAT
This sequence comes from Rosa chinensis, assembly GCF_002994745.2. Taxonomy (NCBI): domain Eukaryota; kingdom Viridiplantae; phylum Streptophyta; class Magnoliopsida; order Rosales; family Rosaceae; genus Rosa; species Rosa chinensis. The sequence continues at coordinate 1,952,333 of NC_037091.1, forward strand.
ATTTTTTTAAGTAAATGAGGGTATAATAGACTTTTTAGGGGAAAATAACTGAGTTTTTGACAGATGCTTGATGGCAGGGACCAATTGAGAGGAAATTGGGAGTTCAGAGACTTTTTAGGTGAAATTTGTAGGTCAGGGACTGAAACGATGAAACCTTGTAAGTATAGGGAGTAAGCAGTAATTAACTCTATATATATATATATTTTATTTTTTTTGGAATTCAAAGATTTTATAGATTTAAATGAATGTGGAATTTATACTTTCTATTTTAAAGGTAGATTTTGTGTTTTCTATTTATGTTTTTCATTTCCTTGCAACTTGACTTAAAGTTAGAGGTTTAAGTTTTCAACCTAACTGATAGTTTTTTTTTTCATTTGTTTTTTTTACCTAGCTTATAGATTTTGAGATTTTGTGTATTTTATTTCTGATTTCCATTCATTTCTTGCAACCTGACGAATAGGTATTTTTGTATTACAACCTAAAGATTAGACGCCTGTGTTTAGTTAACCTCACTTCTAGAAATTTTCATTTCAACCTAATTATTCGAATGATTTTTCACATCAGCCTCTTTCTTAGGTATTCTATCATTGCGACTTGAGCATATTTCTTAGGTTGAAAATCTCTAACTTATCCCTATATGCATATACCTATCTATTAGGTAACAAAATGGCTAATTTGAGAAAATACCTAAGAAAATAAAATGGCTAATTTGTATCTTGCTACACATGTTTGCTTGATTTACAGATTTGATCATTTTGTTGTTATTAACAAATGTTGTAATTTGCTCCTTTTTGTTATTTTCAATAAGTTAGTCATATTTTCCTAGTTTAATATTGACGTAGGAGCCAAGTAGCCTAAGCCTACATCAGACATTCTATTCACTCATCATTGTTGCATAAGTACTCTAGTTCCGGCAACTTGCCGGTATCAATCATGCTTCCCTTCAAGATACTTGTTTGGAATTGCCAAGGTATTAACAACATCGCGACCCAAGATGCCCTTTTGAATATGGTGCGTCTCAAATGCCCCAGCTTGATCTTTCTTTCAGAAACCCTAGCTGCTCCGGATCTGTTAACCTCTGTTCGTCGTAATTTAGGGTTTGATGGTTGCTTTTGTGTTGAGTCCAAAGATGAGTGTAGAGGTTTGGCGCTTCTTTGGCGCAATGAAGTTCCGGTGAGGTTACATAATTACTCATTGAATCATATTGATGCAGAAGTTGGAGAACTTGGCTCAGATAAGGTGTTTAGATTTGCAGGGATCTATGGTGTTGCTAGAACCAGCGAGAGAATCTTCACTTGGGATCTACTACGCACTCTTGCCCGACAATCTTCGCTGCCTTGGTTGGTTGTTGGAGATTTTAACGAAATCTTGTGCCAAGAAGACAAATTTGGTGGCCCTCCCCGAGTGTGGCACAGATGAACCGCTTTCGAAAAACCCTTGTCGACTATGCACTTATGGATATGGGGTTCGTCGGATCTCGTTTCACTTGGTCTAACAGGACAACAAAAGAGCATTTGGATAGAGCTTGCCAAACCCTAACTTGGAGAGAGATGTTTTCGTATTCCAGAACTATCACTTTACCATTGAGTAAATCTGATCACAACCCTCTTCTTATTAAGGTTAACCCTTAGCCCCCAGTTAGAAGGTTTCCTCCTAAACGCTTCCGTTTTGAGGAGATGTGGTTTCAGCATGAAGGGTGCTCTTCTGTTGTTGATCGTGGTTGGATGACCCCCTCTACTGGAGCACCATTGATTCAAGTTGGGCAAAAAATTAAACAAACTGGCAACCTTCTACTTGAATGGCATGCTGGTGTTTTTCAACGACATGTAGAAATGAGACTTGTACAGGATAAGCTTGCAACCATTAATGAGCAAACCTTTCGAACCCTCTCAGTTTGAGGAGCAGAAAGCTTTACAGTTCTGGCTTAATGAGTTACTAACAATCAATGAGACTTACTGGAGGCAGCGCTCTCGTATTCAATGGCTGAAAGAAGGAGATAGGAACACACCTTTCTTTCATCGTCGAGCATCTAATCGAAGGAGTCGAAATAAAGTGAAAGGAATCACTAATGAGGAAGGGGTGTGGACTTCTGATCAAGACTAGATTTCAGGGATACTTATTAGATATTATGAAAACATTTTTCATACTGAGGGCTCTGATAGTGCAGCCACCTCTTTAGTGCTTCAAGCACTACAACCTAAAGTCACAGATTTGATGAATGAGGTGCTTCTTGCTCCTTACACTAATGCAGAGATTAAGAAGGCTCTTTTCCAAATGCATCCTTCTAAATCTCCAGGGCCAGATGGTATGTCTCCATTCTTTTTTCAGAAATTTTGGAATGTAGTTCATCATGATGTTTGCTTGGCTGTCAAGCATGTTTTGCAAACTGGACAACTCTCTCAGGCATCAAATTTTACTCATCTCACACTTATTCCCAAAGTGAAAGAACCAAAGTTAGCCTTGGATCTAAGACCGATTGCCCTTTGTAATGTGGTCTACAAAATAGCTTCCAAAGTCCTTGCTAATAGACTTAAAGGTCTTCTCCCTCAGATTATATCTCCACTTCAAAGTGCCTTTGTCCCGGGTCGTTTAATTCCAGATAATACACTTATAGCCACTGAAGTAGCTCATTTCATGAAGAAATTAAGACAACAAGCAGATGGTTTCTTCTCCTTGAAGCTAGACATAAGCAAAGCTTATGACAGACTAGAATGGTCCTATCTTGAAGCAGTGTTATTGCGGTTGGGTTTTTGTAGCAGATGGGTTGCTGTGGTTATGGCAACCATCAAATCTGTTAGTTACTCCATTCTACTTAATGGGGCGCCTACAGGTTTCATTCTCCCTACAAGGGGCATTAGGCAAGGAGATCCCTTATCTCCCTATCTTTTTATACTATGTGTGGAAGGCCTATCAGCCTTGATTTCTTCTTCAGTTCAACATGGTGTAATCAAAGGTTTGTCTATGTCTCCCTCTGCTCCTACCCTTCAGCACTTGCTATTTGCTGATGATAGCTTCATTTTTGGGGAAGCTACTACCAATGAATGTACACAGTTCAAACAGATTCTCAATGAATATGCTAGAGCCTCGGGCCAACAAATTAATCTACATAAGTCAAGTGTTGTGTTCAGTGGTAATGTTGTCTCTCAAACTCAAGCTCAATTGGCAAATATTCTTGGAGTGCAATGTGTTTCTGAGCATGGTCTCTATTTAGGTTTGCCTAATCTACATATATAAGTCAAGTGTTGTGTTCAGTGGTAATGTTGTCTCTCAAACTCAAGCTCAATTGGCAAATATTCTTGGAGTGCAATGTGTTTCTGAGCATGGTCTCTATTTAGGTTTGCCTATTCATATAGGGCATTCTAAAGTGGCTATTTTTGCTTACCTAAATGAGGGGTTAACTAAAAAACTCATTAGTTGGCGTTCCAAGCTCTTGAGTGCAGGAGGTAAAGAAGTTCTTATTAAAGCAGTTGCTCAGACAATTCCAACCTATGCTATGAACTGCTATATGTTGACAAAATCCTTATGTGATGACTTACAACAACTGTGCAATGAGTTCTTCTGGGGGAGCATTGATCAGAAAAAAGAATCCATTGGAGGTCTTGGGAAAGAATGTGTTTACCTAAAGATGAGGGAGGTATGAATTTCAAGCACTTACATGCCCACAATCTTTCTATGCTAGCTAAGCAGGGCTGGAGGTTAGTATCCAACCCAGACTCCTTAGTGACTCAAGTTCTCAAGGCGGTTTACTACCCTAATGGTACCTTTCTCACTGTTGATATGGGTGATAGACCCTCCTATTCTTTGAGAAGTATTTTGGAAGCTCGTTCAGTTCTACAAGCTGGTTTGTACTGGAAAATTGGAAATGGCACCAAGGTTAGTATTTGGGAGGACAATTGGATTCCAAATACTCCTCACCATTTATTGAATAAACCTGAGGATACCATTTTTGAGTTAGTTTCTGATTTGATCGATCACACTTCATGCTCTTGGAATGAGGCTGCTGTTCACCTATCGCTGCAGCTGTGGCTGCTAAAGTTCTTTGTATTCCCCTAAGTTGACGCTTTAACACTGATCACTTTGCGTGGAAATTAGAACCAAAAGGTTTTTTTTCAGTTAAGTCAGCTTACAAAGTGGCTAGGGTGTTAGCTATGGGGAATTATTCTGCTTCTACCTCTACTGGAGACTCTTATGCGCTGCTCTGGAAGGCTCTTTGGAGTGCTAAAGTCCCTAGTAAGGTAGCTATTTTTGGGTGGAGGGCTTGTCATAACATTTTTCCAACTCGAGTAGTCTTAAGTACTAAAGGTTACATTGGTGATCAGAATTATGTTCTTTGTTCTGCGCCTTATGAATCTATTGGTCATGTGTTATGTGATTGTGTTACTGCCAAGCCTATCCTACAGTCTCCTCCTTTCTCAATTCCAATTTATGTCTCTCCGGCTTTCAGTTTGAAAGAATGGTTGCTGGAACGGGTACTATCTCTTCTCTCTCAGTTGTTTAATAAACTGTTGATTATTCTCTGGAGTATTTGGAAGAATCGTAATGAGAAACTGTGGAATGATAAGGAGAAGTGCAGATCCATGCTAATTGCTTCTGCTATGGCATGGTATGAAGAGTGATAAGATGAAGACGTACATTTGCATATCAAAAGCACAAGATTACAAGTCTGCACAAGTGAACAAGTAACAACACAGTATGGTAGCAGAAGACAATATTGGAGACAATTCGTGCTCTCTCACCCAAGTACAATTGACAGAGCTTGTTGCTACATTGTAGACTAAGAAGACCAAGCATGACCACATATTGAACTGCACATCTGACATTTATGTTAACTTTCACATGTGATCTTGATGTCTAATAGCAACTAGGCTTGCTCAGAATTGTAGTATAAATATGTGTTTTTTATGTAATCATCATCCACTTCAATCAAGCAATTCCATTTCTCTTCATAGTATCAGAGCATCTGCTTAACAGCTCTTGATCCTATGAACCCCAAAACCCTCCCTGGGTGTATGGAGTAATTTTCTCCGTACACCCACGGGTCTAAAACCGATTGCAGCATGTATGAATCCTTCTTCTTAGTTCAATTTCCAATTCGATCAATTCCGTTTACTTTCTTCTTTACATTCTTGTGATGTCCTCAAGACTAAGATCTTTCATATTTCACTTCAATTTTTCAGTCTCAATTCCCATTTCTCTTGATATCTTTTCTGGCACCATTATAGCAGATGCACCATGTTTCACTTCCCCACCATGCCCCAACAACCCTTCTCCTCCATAACTTCCTTCCAATTAACCTTAGATTGTTGTTTGGAAAATAGCAACCCCATCCCTCTGTTCATTTACTCTCTCACTCTCTCACTCTCTCTGCTTCTACAAGCTACCTCTTTTTCCTTTCTCTTCAAAAGAAAATCCTTTTCATTTAGACTCCTGCATAACAACTCTCTCGATTAGCTCTCTCCAAATCCCAGAGAATGATCTTCTCTCTATGCTCTCTCTACCTCCTCATGCTGCATAACAACAGTGATCTGCTTTCACCTTTCGATTGCTCAGCCTCGTTGCATATCTCTCTTATGCAACGACATCTCTCTTCTACTTCTTATTTGCTTCTTCTATGTTTCATGACTTTCATCTTCACTTATTAGTTCTGAGTTTCCCTCATCATCCTTGTTCAAGCAATTTTATATAGATTTTCTACTACCGCTCTTTTAAAAGCTTCTCCATCTCATTCTTCTTCTCCTCATCGTTTGAAATCTAAAATTTCAAGGTCAAATTCCCGTACCATAACCTGCTCACTCATAGTTTTCTTCTCATACCTACCATTGTAATCATTTCTTCGTCACCCCAAAAGAACAAAAACATTACTCATCTGCTATATAATCAAGTCCATCTCTTTTCTCATTTTCTGTGTTTTAAAATCTCTATTCCCTCTTTCTCCCCACATCCTCTATTTCCCTTTCCTTCCTTTTTCCTCTCCACATGATTACAAAATCTCTTCCTTGCTTGTTAGGAACGTGCATAATGTTCTTCTCTTGCCTTTCCTTTGGTTTCAGTATATCTCTGCCTTGATTTTGTTTCTGCCTTAACTTTGTTCAAACCTCTATGCTAAACTCAGCCAACATAGCACACAAAAGAACGTTCCAAAGCATTGTTTTCGTCATCTAAGTTCCAAGCTGATTGCTTCACATCCCACATAAGCTTGCGGGGGGATGATAAGATGAAGACGTACATTAGCATATCAAAAGCACAAGATTACAAGTCTGCACAAGTGAACAAGTAACAACACAGTATGGTAGCAGCAGACAATATTGGAGACAATTCGTGCTCTCTCACCCAAGTACAATTGATAGAGCTTGTTGCTACATTGCAGACTAAGAAGACCAAGCATGACCACATATTGAACTGTACATCTGACATCTCTGTTAACTTTCACATGTGATCTTGATGTCTAATAGCAACTAGGCTTGCTCAGAATTGTAGTATAAATATCTGTTTTTTATGTAATCATCATCCACTTCAATCAAGCAATTCCATTTCTCTTCAAAGAGTACCTAATGGCTACGCACACTAGAGAAAAATCTAGTAGTCCAAAACATGCAGTGGTTAAGGAATGGTTCCCCCTCATGGTGAGCTACTGAAAATGAACGTGGATGGTTCTTTTTTATCCAATGTTCAGTATAGAGGAGTCGGGGGGGGGGGGGGGGGGGGGGGGGGTGTCTTGCTCAACTTTATGGGCACTTTTGTTGCAGCCTTCTGCTATAGGCTGGACTATATCAGCTCTCCTTTACATGTGGAATTACTAGCTATACAAAAAGGTCTTCGATACATGCAGCAGCATGGCTACTTACAAGCTGAACTGGAAAGTGACTGTTTACTTGCAATTCAGGAAATCTCCTCCCCAGTAGGTGATCTATCTCCTCTGAGTCCCTTAGTTGCAGACATCAAATTAAGGGATTCAGATTCAATGTCCTAATATTTCTTTACACCATGTTAGAAGTGATGGAAATCGTGTAGCTCATAGACTTGCTAGTATTAGCTTTGATTCTAACCTTCATCAAGATTGGTTCACAAATGCTCCAGATTTCATCTTGGATGCCCTAGTGTACGATGTTAATCGTATGAATTAATAAACTCCTCTTTTTTCAAAAAAAAAAAAATCATTGTTGCATAAGCTTACATTAAGCGTTCTACACAAGTGATTGCATAAGATCGTACTTGAGTAATAAAATTTCAAAATAAATTAAAAAATATTATCTATCGATATCTTTGAAATTACTATTATAATAACATATTACTTATCTGAAATGTAAATGAAACGTATATAGATAAACTTTAAGAATATGTGGATTTGATTAGCTATATATATACATTTGACCATGCAATAGTCTCTATCTACAAGGGAACTTACGTAGTTTTTTATGTGAGGCCACTTGCATTTGAGGTAAGTAAACATGTAACTTTATCAAATTAATTCATCATTCAGATACATGTAGGTGATGAAGTGTTTCAAAAAGGCTTTGACGAGTTTTATTAAAAAAAAAAGAAAAAAGGCTTTGACGAGTCTATCTTTCCTCCATTTTTTTTTTAATTAAAAAAAGGAGGAAAAAAAATTACGTACAAATGGAAACATCTACAAAAACGAAAACTGAACTGATAGAAATTAAATGCAGTGAGTGCAGCCATGGGCAGATTCTTGATCCAGACAGTTGGGTTAGGAACACTATGCCCTAAATCTTAATAGTGTTTGCAACAAAACTGGCTTTTTTTTTCTTTTTTTTTTTAAAGGAGGAAAAAAAATTACAAATGGAAACCTCTACAAAAACCAAAACTGAACTAAGTGCAGGCATGGGCAGATTCTTGTTGTTGATAACTAATCCATCAAAGTTCAGCTTGGCAAACTGGCAAGGAGAAGGGAGCCACCTTATAACAGCTGGTAGACGAGTCTATATCTTTTCATGTTCCATAAAAGATAGTCAAGATCGGCACGAATAATCCTTCAAGACAATTCTAAATGAGGAACTCCATCAATTTCTCCTTTAAAATACTAATAAACAGAAAAACAAATCAATTTATATTCAACATATCCCTAAAAAACAAAGTCATTTTGCATCGCAAATTATCAATTGTTTGTTTGTTTGTTTTTTTTGAGAATAAGAAACCTTTGTTGAAAATAATCAAGATTACATAAGACGGGAATGATTGGTGGTGGACATGAAGTCCCCATTCTCCTCCCTAAAACCTGAACCAGTTACAGGTTCGTCATCATGAATGACCTCCATGAGCTGAAAGGGCCCAACCCCTAACCACCTATATTGCCCAACCTCTCAGGCTACAGAAAATCCCGAGAATCTCAATACCACCTCATAGACAATCGACAGAAAAACCAATGTACGTCTTCTTCCACACCGTGTCCCAAAAATACCAGATTATGTGCAAGGATCGCTCGTCAGCATATTAACCATAAGATAAAACCGAACATAAACTAATTCATCCCTAGGAAAGACACCACATCCATGGCACCTCAATTTTACCCAACCCTAGCTCAAAAGAGTAGGGACATACTAATGACCAAAAAAACCTAACCAGAAACAAGCATCTAAACAAAATTAAAAGGGAGCTGTCGTGTTCCTCTTCCTTCTCCCCAGATGCGCCGTTGGCAAACCACCACTGCAAACCTATCCCTTCAAACTCACCTCGCCAAAGATGCCCAAACCTAGCAACAAGCCATCTCTGTGCCCTGCAAAAATCTGAGATCGTCAACTTGAGAGCTCGAAACCCCCACTGCAAGCTTCGCCTAGCGACCCAAAACAGAGAAGAAACCAGCATCATACAATCCATGGCATGCAGCCGCCATGATCTGACCTATGGCCATCTGCTCCATGCCTGCGCCACCACTGAACGCCGATCAACCATCATCCACACCAGTGCCACTGTAACGCCCTAGGCTGCACCTCATCAGCTTAAGCACGTCACAATGCCGCAACCCTCTAAAACATAAACCGAAAGCTAGATTTACATCCTAGAGAACCGCCAGGCGTTTGGTTTGAAAAACTTTTTGTATAAACACAGCGAAAGCTACAAAATATTTTTGAGGTGAAAACATGAGTTGCTAAAATTTATTTCATTCGTCCAGAACTTGGAATGCAGGCTCACACGAGAGACACGAATCTCAAGAAGTGAGAATTCAACTGAAGTTGACATAAAGCTAAATATCAACAAGCTCCGAAACACGAAGTTCGAGAAAAAGAATTTAGAATAAAGCCCAAATGATGGTTTACCAAACTTGTTCCGCTCACCCAGCTCTGTCGTTACTGTCTCGTCACCAGTGCTTAGTACCTGCATCCATACTGTTATAGGGGTGAGCTTTCATCCTCGCTGCTCAATAGGAACTCTATCTCGACTAGGTTTGAAAATCGATAAATAAATTATTGAGGCCTCAGTATGAAAACATGCTTAAACCAAGTATTTAAAGGAATGACAAACTTTAAAATATTTTTCCGCCTGAAAATCGATGCATGTTACTTATATAAATACGTACGCACCAAATATTAACTGATGGCCGGTCCCATTGACCCACTACACGACCTTACCTCAAATTAATTATAACCAGGTAAGCGTAGTGAGACTGTCTGCTACCTAGCTACACCCATGTACCGAGTCCGACATTATAAGCAGATACTCGGACGACTGGCATAGCTAACCATCCGGAGGTTTAGGGAATCGAACCCAAGGAAGTCAGTGCCCCTTTTGCTCTCAAGCCATCACATTTCTCACGATTTGGTTAGTATGCATTGCATTTTAACATAACCAAACCATACCACCTAACCGAGGAGAGTCCTGAATCCCTACCTAGATTTCGATGTTTTTCTCACGTACTCTGAGAGACTGAGAGTCGCAAACCTTCCATTCCTCAGGTGACTGGAGTCCTAGTTTCGACATTTCTACAGTCAATATCTCATTGAACTAATAATTGAAATCTCGACGATTACAAATCGTGCAAACCAACTTTTCTTGGTTTGACCAGGAGTTGACCAAGGTTTGACCAATTGTAATAGATTTGATAATTAACCCAGATTACCGAACATTTCACTTAAATTGCGATATATATCGACCATATATATTAGGTGCACCCAAATTTTTCCAAGGCCACCCAATATATTCATTTCTTTTCTTTACTTACTATCATTTTTACAAAATACGCAGACAATGAAAGTCATAACAAATTCATGAAATTCTCGATTCGACAGAGACACCCGAACATAAATTCTCGATTCGACAGAGACACCCAAACATAAATTATGTCGAGTTGAGGCCGGCTTGATCTTTCTCCGACGAAGGTCGATGGAGCAGTTGTTGGGGCCGAGATCAGGACTGGTACCAATAGAGGTATTGGGTGCCCAAAGTAGACTCTTGTGGGCTTGGGCCTCTGCTTTGTTGGATTGTTCAAGTAGGGTTTTGGGATGGGTCTTCCTCCTTGGGGCTTTGCAACTTGTGCACGAGCCCGATGCTGTTAAGGTGCGCATTTGGGATCCGGGAGACTTTTTAAGGGCCCTACATTTAGTTGCATGTTGGAATCGCTTCGTTGGTTACTTAGGTGGATTATGTCCGGTGCTACATCAAATGCTTAATTGCATCCCTTCGTACACCTGTTAGGTTTTATTTCCGATGCTTTGTTGCATCTAGTATTGTTAAGTTTTTTTCATATTTTGATGTAGTTTCTACATCTTCAAGTTGTAATTTCTCTTATGATTATTATTATTAAAATGGTTGACAATTAATCTAAAAAAAAATAAAAGCACCATAACTCATCCATCCAATTCAAGACTGAAGACATCAAGCTGGCAGACCAGAAACAACTCAAATTACCATCCTTCACTATAAGGTATGACTATCATACAAACACCAGCAATCAACTACAAGGAAATTTCCCAGAATTTCTCCAACAAATCCAACTCACCTTATGATCAACTTAGCTCAAAGTCTGCACTCATTAGGAGAGCATAGCAAGCCTGAGCTAGTGTAGCTAACTAATTCCCCAATCCTGTATTCAACACAACTAAGCCTCAGTCCATAGTCTAATACCAAAATCGATCAAAAGACAGACCAGGAAAATAAAACCTCGATGGAGGCAGGTTGCACCCCAAACACAGCTTCTCCAAAATCATAATCGAACTCGCAGACTAGGTACACCAGCGTGTAGAGTATGAATAATGGACCATATTTCACAGGCCACCTAAGTTAGAAGCGCTGGAGACGTTGCCGGACTCGAAGAACACGGCGGAGCCGTGGCTACCAAAAGGCAAATCAGTCAAAATCGATCGAATGGAAGAACTAATTACATAGACTTGAAAAGCATGAAGAGGAGAGGAGGTTTCATATCCCAAGCGGCCCAAACGGTGGCTGAAGTCACCGGAAGTTGCAGAAACTCACCGGAGCAGGCGCTGCTTCTCGCTGTTGATTCTCCTTTCATGATCATTGCATGTATGATCCGAGGACACAGATGTTTGGCTCGAAAATCTGGTAGGTGTGCAAACAGTCTCTTTTAAGCGTGTGATTGCGCAGGCGTGCCAGCACCGCGGGGTGCAGTCGTTGGGGTAGTCCCTTGACCTGACTTCTTCTTCAAGCGCTGTGGACGAGGAGAGCACCAACCTCGTCACAGGGTTCTTTTCTTGCCTTTCGAAAAAGGACTTCTTTGCCTTACACGGGTAAGGACTTCGGTTGTGGTCTCTTCGTGTTCACCGTATCGATACTTAGTGTTGTAGACTAAGCAGAGCAATCACTAGGAAGTTATGAGAAAACACGGATTTTGCTAAAGCGTATCTTTAGCTTCGCTGGGTTGCGAGGGCGTTACCCTTGCTTCACTGGGTGTATCGGTGGCAGTAGTACTGGCAGTCGGCTCGCGAGGAGACTGGGACTGGAAATATGGTCGCTGGGTTGATTTGGTGAGGCTGACAGTCGGCTCGCGAGGAGACTAGGATTGGCAAGCGGTCACCGGGTTTCAACAAGGTTGAAAGTTTGCTCCGGGGAGGCTTTGTAATCGCTGGGATTAGTTGATTCGAGAGAGGTCCTTGATTTCGCCGCTTAACCCTGTACTTATACCCTAGGGTTTTGCCTGCTCCTTGCCTTGGAAGGATTCTTAATTGTAGTTTCCTACTTCGTCTCTACTACTCAAATTCAAGAAGGTTTCGTCTCCTTATGAATCACGGAATGGGCGCAACTACAACCCAGACCCGAGTAGCTTTATTTTTAGGCCACAGGTATCGGCCCACTGGCTTAAACCCACCAAAGGATATTTCCAAAAATGCTTTTTGGGCTCAAACATTGCCCCCCAGGCCCCGAAATCAGGCCCGCGAAGATGTAACTGATTGAAGGGGGCTAGAACGACGCGCCGGTCGCTTGGAACGATGCCATTAATGAAGGTTGCATCCTTTCGTTTGCGAAACGCTTTCTATCGCATCGTTTCCCTCACAAAATCTTTTATTTAAACCCACAGCCGCAAAGCCTGTCACATCAGAAACCCATCCAGTCTCTTAAACCCAGAAAAAACCCATTTCTTCCAACATCTCTTTGCAGACATTCAGAAATGGCTCCCCCAAAGAAAATCATCATCGATCAGGTGGAAGAGTTAAACGAAAAGGCTGCTCAGACTTGGGGCATCAACATCGGTGTTCACATTAGTCTTCAAACCTCTATTCATCGACCCCTGCTCCTTCGCTTTTCCGACCATCACACCGGACTGGGCCCAGCGCCGCAAGGCGTAATCCCAGACGACGCTATCGCTCTGTACGGCCTACCCGTCCGTTTGCCCATTCCAGTCCTTCGAAGGACTCCTGGAGATTTTAGTGGCTGGGGTGCCCAAAACCATCGAGCCAAAATAGGGAATTGGCCCTCCTCTATCAGTGCACCGGAGACTTCCTGGTACCGCGAAACGCTGGTGCGGGATTTGGCTCGCTGGAACGCAGCAGGTATCACACATACTATCGACCTGTGTTTTCATCTTCCTCGCGGTGGCAACCGCTCGCCGCTCGCTGCTTTCCTTTGTTTCTAGAATACCACCAACACATTTGACTTCAGATTTGGTCAAATGAGCATCACTTTGTTGGATATCCTCGCTATCACTGGCCTGCCCATCGATGGCGAGCCCTATGTACATGGCCAATTTGATTATGTCAACTTCACCTCGACCATGACCCAGCACGGTCGCAGCGCCCACAGTGGCTCCTACCCGTGATGGTTGGCGTACTACAGCCGGGAACACAATGCAACCGGCGGAATTGCTTTTCTTGAGTATTGGCTCTGTAAGTTCATATTCTGCACTTCTTCCTGTAAGCCCACTGGCACTTGGACTTCCCTAGCGACGGCCCTCTACAACGGCCGCAATGTCGGACTTGGACAACAGGTACTAGGAGCCCTCTACCGCATGTTATACCAGGCGACGATGCATCCATTTGAGACCAACATGTCTGGCCCCTTCTGGATTTTGGACTTCTGGATCCAGACTTACTTTCCATTCTTCCGCCGTGACGACATCCCTCTACTTCCACCAGCCGATCAACTCTTAGGTCGATGGTTTAGCCGCAAGGCAAAGTACTCATCCCCCATATTCTGAGTGTTTTTCTTATCTGTATCTCCTGGATGAGATGCCATACTGCGACATAATTCTGGGTAGAAGATTCCCATCCTTGCTTGAATATGGTTTTCTTCCTGGCGATCCTCGCTACCCCTACCGCGCTCGCCTGGCTTTTCGCCGCGCGATCTCCTGCTCAGGCATCAGGATCGCCGCCGAAGAACTCAGCTACTAGCTTTATGCCCCCAATCACTTTGCCCGCCAGTTCAGTCTTGTTCAATTGGTACCATTCCCTCTATACAATGCCTGGAACTACAACACCTCTTGGCGCAGATTCGGGCCCCCCTCCGGGCCCCCGCCGGCACAGAGCATGCTCGTGCTAGTTGATCTTCCCGATTGGGCCCAGACCATCGACGTCGTGGACGGAACCAAAGAACGATACGAAACTTGGTGGGCAGAGGTCTCCGTCAATTGCTGGACTCAACCGGACGACGAACTCTTTGCAACCCTTTTCGGAGAGCTGAGGAACCCCTATCCTGCCGATATTGAGATGCTCGCTCGCTTCTCTGAAGATGCCGCAAGACCCCAGCCTCTTCAGGTGGTACACCCGGTGCGAGCCCCTCGCCCGGCCCAGGCTGGTATCGTGATTCGCGAACCCCCTCCAGAGGTAAGTATCGTAATTCTATCCTCTGCAAGTCTCTTCGCTGCTCTCCCTTTACTCATCCTTCTCTGTATCAGGGGAGTGCGCATCGCTTTGGCTGCCGCGTAACTAGCGCTTCCCTAGCTGCCGGACAATCTGGAAAACAGAAAGCGGTGCTCGCTGAGCCTGAAGCTGAAGATTCTTCTTCTGATGACGACAATCCGCAAACCATAAGAATCCTCTATCTTTAGGATCAGATTTCCGCGAGTTAATTTTTAACTTCTCGATTTTGACAGGTCGCAGCTGCTCTGGCTCGCAAGCGCAGCCGCTCGGACCCTCGCACTGACCCATGGGCGGAAGATGAACCACTTGCTGAACGATTGGTAAGAAACAAGGAGTTCACACTAGAAATTATCTATGCTCTCACCCACGCTCCACTAACCTTTTCATTCTCAGGTTCGTCGCCGGTCATCTGGACATGCTGGGGAAGGCTCTTCAGCTGCTAATCAAGGAACATCTGCTTCACAAGCGCAAGCACCCGCGGACCCCGAAAACCGTCCACCTCCTATCAGCACCGCCGGCGATGTATGTTCGGCCTCGATTCCTGTGCAGATCATAGAGGATAGTTCGCCCGAGCTGGAAGAAAGTACAGCCCTTCTGGATGCACCACCTGAGGAGCCAATCGCTGCACAACCTTTAGCGCTGGTATCGCTTGATCCCAATCCCGGCGAGGCAGTTCAAGAGCCTGCACCGATAGCAATTCCAGATGAGCTTCCGGTCACAGAGGTACCCCCGTTCCAAAATCGATGCCTCAGTTCTTGTGTATCTCTGTGTATCTGATAATCTTTCCTTAATTGCAGAGTACTGTTCCTGTTGAGGAAATCGCTGTCGCTGATCCCACTGAGCCCGTTGGTGAAGACATGGTGGTCCAAGAGCCTGCCCCCCACGTTCTTGAAGTAGGAGATGGGATAAATGCGGAACCGGAACCAGACGCAACCCCCACCGTCAAGCCTCAAGAAGCCCTTGCTGCGGCCGCTGTTGATACTAACGCTAACGCTAACATTCCCCCGCCCGAGCCTCCTAACAGGCTGGAAAGGCTGGTTAGCATACTCGAAGTGACTCCTCCAGGAGTTATAGATGAAACGAGGGATGGGTTGCAGCGACTCCTGGGTCCTGACATTTTATTGCCAGGCGCGCCTGCCAGAGCTCAAGAATACTTGATGGTGCTTCGCCGCTAACGCGCTATCACTGAGGCTGAGTTTATCGAGATATATGAGCTATTACAAAATCTCCCTGCGTGGATCAATGAAAGAACTACCGCGACTGCGCAAGCAAGGCAGGTTCAGGCTCACTATCGTGGCTTTGCACAACAGGCAGAAGCATCCTGCGACTCCTTAGGTGACAGAGCTATCCTCGTCAGGGACCTGCGGATCTCGCAGAGCCACCTTCGGACCCACATTCAAGAGCTTCTGGCCCAATTGATCGAAGCACAGGCCCAGTTAGTTGTGGTGACGGCCCAACTTGAGCAAGAGGAACCTCAGCTAGAGCAACCCCTATCAGCTTTCGAAGCGACGTCTCAGAACTTAGCTCAAGCACGTGAAGCAGTCCGACAAGAGGAACGAGCTGCTGCCGACGCTAGTTTTCGTCTGGATGAACATTTACTTCGCTTGACCCATGCCGGTCGAAAACTTTAGGCCTCCTACTTCAGGCCCATTTTGCTTTGTATGACCAACATTAATATTAATATTTAACATTTAGCCCACTATGCTTGGCCCAAACATCATTTAAACTCCAGTAATTAATGACAGGCAAAACCGTTGAAAAGATAACCCCAATTTGGGCGGTTATCTCCTTGAAGACTGCCCCGCTTCCCACGCGTTTTCAATATCTTCCATTTCCGAGATTGAAGCATTTAACCCCATTGATTCTCTTATTGATGTCGTTGAAAGTACTTCAACGGCCCATCGCGCGGCTGGGATCACTGCGACCGGCACTATAAATACCTGTACTCAAAGAACATAAGCAACCAAACCATCATGTCTTCCCCAAAGAAAAACTCGCAAGCTCTGCTGCTATTTCTTCAGTTTCTAAAATCTTCTTTCCATGATTTCACCCTTAGCCACAAATTCATAGGCTTCATGGCTTAATCTCAAGACCTGGGTAGGCCTCATGGCCTAATCTCAGGTCCGGTGGCATGTCTTTGGTTTCTGAAAATCTGGATGAACTTGCCAGTCTCAGTTAAACCGAAGAACATGCCGCTCTCCTAACGCTGCAGAACCAGATTTTAAGGAGCCTGTCTCTTCAGACTGCCCGCAAGGAGCATGGGGAAGAAGGGCGGAAGGCCACTTTAAGGTCGACTGTTCTTCTTCCGCGGCCTACCTCCGGGGCCCAGTTACGAGGCTTCTGTTTTTCCCCAGGATGTAGATGTGGTTATGAGTCGCGCTTGCTCTGACCCCAACTCCAGCCCGGAGGGAAGGCCCAAAGAGGGGGTATGATGGATTATTTCCTTCCCTCTTCCTCCGGTACAGATGACAGCAGTGGCGACTCAGATCGGAGGAGGATCTGAGTGAAGAGAGGAAGAATGCCAGTGGTAGCGCCCAGATCCTTCTCCCCGCAACCAGATCCAATCACTTTTAAGCTTTACGTTTTTCTAGAGCCACCTTTGGCCTTGTAGTTGCATGTGTAATTGTATTGATCTGTTTTGTTGTATGCTTCTGGACGCAAAGCCACTTTATGAACGGAACTTTCGCTTTGAGCAGAAACCTGCAAAAATTTGTTAGTCTACAAACAAAGCCTCTTGTATAGGCTCTTATACTTATTCTTAACACACTTTTCCAAGGATAAACAAGTAAACTTAAAAATGTGAAAATTTGAAAATCGGAAAAAGGATCTTTCCAGTATTTTGCCAAAAAGTAACTTGGATAATGAATACAATAATGAAGCCCCATGTCTAGGCTATTATATACATTCGGCCTCGAATAAGGCTGAAATAGATATTGAGTTGCCCCCCAATGTTCATCGGGGAAGCAGAGACATGAATCATAGGCCACAAAGAAAAGGCCGCAAGAGTATAAAGAAAGAATGCGAGCCGATGAAGATTATGTTTGCCCCCCAGCCTGGGCAAGAGATGGATCAGGAGGCTCTTCAAACTCCCAAACACTAGGGTAATATTTCTTCAAGAAACGGCCGTTAATAGGGTTGCAATGGATGTCGCCATCGACATCTCTGAGGTTAAAGGCCCCGCGCTCCAAGATCCAGTGGACAACAAAAGGTCCCTCCCATCGCGGCGTCCATTTACCGCGACCTGTTAACTTTTCGCCAAGGGGTAAAATAGCCTTCCAGACGAGGTCGCCCTCTCGGTAACTACGACCACGCGTCCTCTTATCATAGGCGCGGGCGATACGCTGTTTTTCCATCACCAAATTGTCCAAAGCCGCCAAGCGCTGCTCGCTTAAATCTTCGTGTTCCTGCCACATCGCCTGAACGTAATCTTCACTGATCAAATAATGCTGCTCTTGCACGCGTAGGGAATGAACGTTAATTTCTAACGGTAAGACAGCGTCATGACCAAACATGAGTGCGTACGGCGTTGTTGCGGTGGGATTCCGTTTAGAAGTGCGATAGGCCCAAAGTGTCTCATACAAAGTATCGTGCCATTGTCGAGGGTTCTCTACCAGCATCTTCTTCAGTAATGTGATGATTGTCTTGTTGCTAGCCTCCGCTTGACCATTAGATTGAGCGAAATATGGAGTGCTGTGGATGAATTGGATGCCAAAATCATTGACGAGCTCCTCAACAGGGCCTCCCATGAACGCTGCCCCCCGGTCCGAGACCAGTACCTCAGGGATGCCAAACCTACAGAGAATGTTACGGAAAATAAACTGGCGAATGGTGGCACCGGAAGCCTCTTTCAACGGCTCTGCTTCAACCCATTTGGTGAAGTAATCAGTGGCGACGATGATAAACTTATGTTGAAGAGAAGAATGGGGATGGATCATCCCAATCAAGTCCAGTGCCCAGCCTCGCGTAGGCCAAGGCTTAATAATAGGCTGCATAGGAATGGTAGGAACATGCTGGACTGGACCGTGCGCTTGACAATCTTCACAGCCTTTGGCAAATGCAATACAATCCTTTAAAATGCTGGGCCAATAATAGCCATGTCGTCGCAGAAGCCAGCGCATCTTAGGTCCCGCTTGATGGGCCCCACAAATCCCCGTGTGTACTTCGCGCATTAATCGTTTAGCTTCGCGGCCATAGACACATCGAAAGTCTATACCATCCTCCCCACGTCGCCGCAACTCATCGCCTCTTAGGAAGTAATTTAGTGCGAGCAAGCGAATCTTCCTGTCAGCTCTTGAGTCTGGTTGTCTGAGGTACTCAATCAGCGGGATTCGCCAATCCACATCGATAGGTTCTAGCACCGCGACCATAGGATCATCTGGTGGATCAGGCCGTGCAAGCCATGAAGGTAATGTGCGACGCTCAACTTTCAAAATGCGCTCACGCACGCCATACTTCAATGTGATGCCTGTGGCCAACTGAGCGAGCTCATTAGCCGCAAAGTTGCGCTCGCGGGGAATATGCTCCAGATCGACATCGTTAAATTGGTCCAGAAGCTCGATGGCGCGATTCAGATATGGTACAAGCAGCCAACTTGCACATCGATACTTCTCCTGGAGCTGGTTTATAACGAGCTGAGAATCGCCGCGAATCTAAATATCCCTTATGCCCATTTCCAATAAGACCTCGAGTCCAATAATGAGAGCTTCATATTCGGCCTGATTATTAGTACATCTGAACTCTAGTTGGAAAGAATAAGAGAAACGGTCACCGGTTGGGTTTTCCAAAACAATCCCTGCGCTAGCTAGTGTGTCAGTTCTTGAG
Organism: Rosa chinensis; assembly: GCF_002994745.2. Lineage (NCBI taxonomy): Eukaryota > Viridiplantae > Streptophyta > Magnoliopsida > Rosales > Rosaceae > Rosa > Rosa chinensis. Next base: position 1,971,421 of record NC_037091.1, read on the forward strand.
CCATCAAAGAACAATACCCAAGGCTGCAATGAGACCATGGCTTGTTACCAAACCGCGTACTCAGGGATGCGTGCCAGATCTGGTCGAGTCATAGTGGTGGACGTTATCTCTAATTCCTTCAGTGCGGGTATCTCTAACGTAGGGTGATGTGCGAGAAAGTCTGCGATGGCCTGCCCCTTGACAGCTTTCTGAGGTACATATTGGAGCAAAAATTCTGAGAGAGCCAATACCCATTTGCCAATGCGACCTCTCAAGATAGGTCGTGACAACATATATTTGACCAAATCAGTTTGAGCGATGATGCAGGTGGTAAAGGATAACATGTAGTGTCGCAACTTGCACGCTGAAAAATACAGAGTTAGGCACAGCTTCTCCATAGGGGTGTACCTCGTCTCGCAATCTGTCAATGTCTGGCTGAGGTAAAATATAGCATGTTCGATACCTCCCTCATCATCCTGAGCGAGCAGCCTGCCAACGGAGGCCTCAGCTGCGGAAATGTATAGCTTTAATGGGATCCCAGCTCTGGGTGGAACCAGGACTGGCGGGCTTACCAAGTAGGCCTTGATACTGTCGAAAGCCTCTTGATGTTTAGGCTCCCACACAAACTCATTCTGCCCTTGTAACCTCAGCAACGGCGAGAAAGGTTGGATTTTACCTGCAGAGTTAGAGATGAAACGTCTTAGGAAATTGATCTTACCCAACAAACGCTGTAAGTCCTTCTTCGTTCGCGGGGGAGATGCGTTAATGACTGCGCTCGCCTTGTCTTCGGGGACTTCAATTCCTCGCTGATGCACTATGAACCCCAGGAAGTCTCCTGCCTGGACCCCAAACACGTATTTGGCCGGGTTCATCTTGAGTCTATGGCGTCGCATGCGCTCAAATACTTTCCTGAGATCCACGATGTGGTCCCCCTTCTTCTGAGACTTGACCACCACGTCATCGATGTACACCTCTAACACCTTTCCCAGTATGTCGTGGAAGATCAAGTTCATGGCTCTCTGATACGTCGCACCAGCGTTCTTTAGGCCAAATGGCATGACCACATATTCAAAAACTCCCGCGAATCCCGGGCAACGGAAAGCGATCTTGTGTCGGTCTTCTTCAGCGACTGGAATCTGGTGATATCCTGCAGTGCCATCCATGAAGGATAACAACTCATGTCCTGCCACAGCATCTACCAACATATCCGTGACTGGCATGGGGTAAACATCCTTAGGTGTAGCAAGATTCAAGTCTCTATAATCTACGCAGACTCTCATCTTGCCGTTCTTTTTCCGGACAGGCACTATATTAGATAGCCACTGATTATACTTGGCGACCCTGATAATGCCCGACTTATGCATTTTTTCTACCTCCTCCTTAACGAGAATCTGTGTCTCTGAATTCATTCGTCGAGGTTCTTGCTTGACGGGCCTCTTGTCAGGAAGAGTTAGTAGTTGATGACAAACCAAATCTGGTGACAGGCCAGGCATGTCTTCATACTTCTCCGCAAAGCAATCCTTAAATTCGAATAACAATTCAGTGAGCCTCTGTTTCTCGCTAGGCTCTAAGTAAGCGCTGATAGACACCTCCATAGGCTCGCTCACTGTTCCCAGATTAACCTTCTCAGTAGGGTCTCTAACTTTAGGAGGTGTATCGTCCAGCGCTGCCGGAGCAAGTTGAATGCTGACTTCATCTTCGCCCTTCGGATCAGAAAGTTCTTCATTAACGACCTCTAAGGTCGCGATGCGATCATAAGCCTCTTTTTCCACCATGTATGACGATAGCCGTTCGTGTATCGAGTGGAAGGCCTCTATTCCCTCCGCCGAGAGGTTGTAATCCATTAATCGGTTAACGGTTTGGGCACAGCGTGGCCAGGCCTTTCCAAGCCTTCTTTTGCGAGTGTAAGCCCCCACTGTGCCAATTCAGAGGCCGTCACCCCTGTGGGGCGGCCCTTATCATCAATGCCGCTAACCTGTAATGGGGTGATAGGCTCCAAATAGTATCTGGCATCTACATAGTTTGCGGAGACCGGGAATGGATGAGGATCCGCCTTGATCACCTCCGCCGTATCTGTTTCCCTATTCCACATAACCAGCTCTTGATGAAGTGTTGAGGGTACGCAGTAACTCCTGTGGATCCAGTCTCTGCCTAAAATGGCACTGTAGGCCGCATAGCAATCCGTCACGAAGAAGGCATAAATCCCCTCTGCTGGTCCTACCTTAATACGTAAGAACAATAATCCCAAGGTTTTTGTTACAGTACCCGCGAAATTTTTGAGTGCGAGAGACGTGGACTGGATTTTCTCCCGCTTGATCCCAAGCAAGTGCATGGTCCTGGTAGTGACGACATTAACAGCAGCTCCGGTGTCAATCATGATTTTACTAACTTTGATACCGCCGACATCTGTCGTGATGTATAGTAGTCGCATGTGTTGGACCATAGCTGGCGTTGGCTTGGAGAAGTTCATGAGTGACCCCTTGCTTGGAGCCTCTTCCGTTTCCTGAGGGACCATGTCTTCTGCAGGTGTCGTGGCTGCTGATGTGACCTGCAATGGCTGCACACTCTCTTCTTTTGCCCCCACACAGTCCTGAGAAGCGACTGGTAATGCATATCTCGCGGGGAGCACGTAGACCATATTGCAAGAAACGTCAGTTGTCTCTGTTTCCTCAATGTCGTCTTCCAAGTTAAGCTTAGGCTCCGCGGCTGGGATATCGATTTGGAATTGCTTAGCCAAACAATCCACCAGCGATCCTTCTGTGAGGCCTTTTACCTCGCAATGTTCAAGCTCTTGCGTCGTGGCAGCCAGCTTAGGCTTCTCCGGCTGCATGTGTTCTTCTGAGACAGGGGTGACTATACTTTGGGCTTTCTTGGGCTGCCACTGTAGGGTGTCACTAGCCCTGTCCTTGCCCCCCAGCCTGTCAAAGACTGAAGCTTTGACCACTGGCTCCTCACGGAAAAGCCTGCGCTTGACATGTGGCCGCCGAGTTAGCGAGTTCTCCATTCGTGCAGGAAGAGGTGAGCGCTCCTCAGTAATCCTGCAAAACACACTGGGCTTTGAGGCCCTTGTTAGTGAATCTGTTTGTTTGTTAAAACCACGGGGAGGTCCCAATAGTTTAGCAGCCAACGCCTCCATCTCTCTCTGGTATTGCTCGGGCGACTTGACCAGCTGTGAAGGCTTGATCAGGCCCTGATCTAGAGCCTCTAGAGCGCGCTTGGCTTCCCCGAACCTGCGTTGTAGTTTCCTTTTTCTGGACGAGCTGATCTCCACCGCCTTCCCCTTTTCCCTAGTGTACCATTTGCCCTCCTTGATAGGGTTAGCTGAAGCAGGTGGTATGTAGGGATTGGTCAGAATATTCTTGCAGTCACTCTTGGTCTTCTCTTGTTTCGGACCATCCGCGGCTGCTTTCAGTTCCATGAATAAGTTGAAGTCTTTGGGGGACGGTGGTGATTCCGTCTTCTCCCTTTCTCTTGGACTGGAAGGCTGATAGCTCCGCGACGACGAAGCCCATTTGATTGGTGGCAGGGAGCCAAAGTGAAATGTCTGCTCGACCTCTTCGTGTGATACTCGGATACCACATTCTTCTTTACATCGCGAGCACAAGATCACAGGTGAGGCCTGAATGGTTGATTCAGTTCTACCCTTGGCGGGTGTCTCATCCGTGATGGATTTCTCACTCTGCTCGCTCGAACCCAAATCCAGAGTTGGTTTCCGTCGCTGCTGTTTGGTCCAATCTACATTGACCATGTTGATCCCAGTGTCTGGAAAAGGATCTACGTCAACTAGTGCCGCCGCTGTGACTGGAGCCTCTACCTGCAAACTACCATTATTAAGCCATACCTGAATCTGGTCTTTGAGCTTTACACAGTCCGCGGTATTGTGATTCCACAAATTATGGAACTTGCAATATTTCTTCCCCTTCAACTGCTCTGGCTGCGGAAAAGGTCTAAAATCAGTCTTCACCATCTTCGCAGCGATCATCTCGTCAAGGATCTCGTGGGCCTTATTGGCATCATACGTATATGTCGCGAACTCCGGTTTGGTGAAAGCCATCGACTTGAGCTTAACAGGCTCCTTGGAGATTTTCAGCTGTTTCAAGGACGGATTCTTTTTTCCGGTTAACTCGTAGGCTGCTATATCATTATCCTCGTCCTCTTCATCTTCTTGGCCCACTTCTTCAGCGTTATGATGGTAATAAGGGTTGTAGGTGGCCTGTTGGTAGCTCAGGGCTGCTACGGTACGATGCTTACCTGGCACGTACGTTCCTCTGGAGGCATTCTTCCTCGCATCTGTTTCTCTGAGGAGATGCTCAAAACTGCCCACCTCTGTGATGAGTTCTCCCATCGACTGAATCATGCTGCCATGCTGCTTCTTTTGTTGACGGGGCTCTAAACCCTTGACTGCCAACTTGACTAACTCCTTCTCGGGCAGGATGACGTTCAGCTTGGCTTTCTGGATTTGAAAGCACTGAAGATAGGCAACTGCTGATTCTGTAGGCTGCTATGCCATCTGAGTGAGCGAGGCTAGGTCTACTTCAGGCTCAATAGTCCCAAATGTCTCACAGAAGAGCAGTTCCATTGCCGGCCAATCCGCCACTGTTCCTGGTCTAAGTTTAGAAAACCATCTGAAGGCGGCGCCTGACAGAGAAGTGCCAAAGATCCTACATTTGAGGACATCATCATTCTGGTATTGGCCACACTATACCCTAAACCTGGCCAGATGTGTTGCCGCATCTTCAGTGTCCTCCCCTGAAAAAGTAGAAAATATGATATTCTTATAACCTCGGGGAAAAGGTGCGAGCATGATGTGTGGCGGGAAAGGTCCTTCATAGACCCCATTTGGCTGGGCTCTAGGGTTGGCCAATCTGATCATCTCCTCTACCTCATCACGTCTTACATAATCTGGGCCCGGAGGAGGAGGAGGTGTCGCCGCAGTCTGGTGGGTAGCCTGACAGGTACTGCCTGGTTTGCCATTGCCGAACCCTCTCCAATATGCACCACGCGGGTAGTAGCCTGCTGTTGAAGTGTCACAGCTGGCGCAGGCGCTTCCTTTGAAACGGCGGTTATCTTGATTGGGGTGCCTGCATGGTCGATCCCGTAATAATTTCCTGGCAGTTCCTGGTAGACATTTTCTGCTCCGTCACTGTCGTACTGGACGAACGTAGCGGAGTTGGAAGTCCCTACAACTTTCGAAGCCTGATGTTTTTGCCTATGGACCTGTACGCTGGATGGGGTAGACTTTTCTTTGCTACCGCCAATAACCAATGCCTGCTCTTTATTCCTTAGTGGTGTAGTAGTAGCAGTAGCTGCAGGAGAAGCAGCATTGCTGCTAGTCTTCTCGCGTTGGTTTGGCGGTACGTACTTGCCTGAACCGGATGGTTGGCCAAGAGAGCCTAGGATAGCATTAGGATCCCCTAAAGCTTTATTCAGCACTTCTCTCGCTTGGTTCAATTCAGCTCTCTGCATGGCCACCTCGGTTGCTAGACTAGCACCATCCTTGCGAAGACCCGCCATGTCTGATGCGGTCTGTTTGGTTTGGTTCGCGATGGCGTCTAAGATCTCTTTCTGACACCGGTTCTGCTCGCGAGAAATGCTCGCGGCATGTTCGCTTAATGTGCTTTCCGACCGTACGATCTGTTGTCTCGCCTCTTCTGCATGGCGGATAAGTCGCTGATCTATTTCGCGTAGGAGCTGATCCGTCTTTACGGCCTCTCTGGCAAAATCATCGTCCATCTTCTTGCGATGGTTTTCGATGTTCTCCATGATGATTGCGAAAGCGACCTCAGAGGTCGCTCCTTCTGGAATAGGCTTCGGAATGAAATCCTCTATTCCTCCACTTCCCATTGCAGTGTTGACAGTGGTGGGGATAACAGGCTCACTGGCCTGATTATCATTGACTCTCTGACCCTCAGTAGCGGTCGGGCGATTCTCGTCTTGTCCAGTTGACATACCGGGTGATTGGGGCTGGTGAGAGAATCGTTGTGTCACTTGTTCTTCAGAAAGACCACGACAGTCCGCGCGAGAATGCGGTCTGTAACTTGAGGTCTAATGTTTTGAGCAGTTACCGTAGCCTTTTTGATAAGGGTTATCGCTAGACTTCCCAATGGTTGCGTTCACAAAGAAACACTATTTGGTCCCACTGGGCGTGCCAAAATGTTTGGCTCGAAAATCCGGTAGGTGTGCAGACAGTCTCTTTTGAGCGTGTGATTGCGCAGGCGTGCCAGCACCGCGGGGTGCAGTCGTTGGGGTAGTCCCTTGACCTGACTTCTTCTTCAAGCGCTGTGGACGAGGAGAGCACCAACCTCATCACAGGGTTCTTTCTTGCCTTTCGGAAAAGGACTTCTTTGCCTTACACGGGTAAGGACTTCGGTTGTGGTCTCTTCGCGTTCACCGTATCGATACTTAGTGTTGTAGACTAAGCAGAGCAATCACTGGGAAGTTGTGAGAAAGCACGGGTTTTGCTAAAGCGTATCTTTAGCTTCGCTGGGTTGCGAGGGCGTTACCCTTGCTTCGCTGGGTGTATTGGTGGCAGTAGTACTGGCAGTCGGCTCGCGAGGAGACTGGGACTGGAAATACGGTCGCCGGGTTGATCTGGTGAGGCTAACAGTCGGCTCGCGAGGAGACTAAGATTGGCGGGCGGTCACCGGGTTTCAACGAGGTTGAAAGTTTGCTCCGGGGAGGCTTTGTAATCGCTGGGATTAGTTGATTCGAGAGAGGTCCTTTATTTCGCCGCTTAACCCTGTACTTATACCCTAGGGTTTCGCCTGCTCCTTACCTTGGAAGGATTCTTAATTGTAGTTTCCTACTTCGTCTCTACTACTCAAATTCAAGAAGGTTTCGTCTCCTTATGAGCCACGGAATGGGCGCAACTACAACCCAGACCCGAGTAGCTTTATTTTTGGGCCGCAGGTATTGGCCCACTGGCTTAAACCCACCAAAGGATCTTTCCAAAAATGCTTTTTGGGCTCAAACAACAGGAACGTAGGTGACGAAGGGAATGGCACCTGGGCACCATCATGGGGTGCCCGGATGGTGGCGCAACAGCCGGGTCATGTTGTCGGGTCGCGCTGCGTCTCAGGACAGGGAGCTCCCAGCTCTCTGTCAGTCAGTCAGTCTCTCTCTCTCTCGATGCTTTTGGTTCTTCTCACTGATCGAAGACTAATATAGAGTTGTCCCATTTAACAATGGATGGCTAGGATCAAGCGGTGGAGAAAATGAATGGCTAGGATTGATCCACTTGTTTTCCATTTCTTTATTTAATCTCTAAAGTCTCAAAAATTTGAAAAATCGTTATAAATAGCTTGGGTATCCAAAAACTTCTCCGAAAATTTTCACGAACTCGTCGTGTGGTGTACTTTATCATTCAACTCTTAAATAGGGGATTTCACTTTATGAAAATTTACGAAAATATTCTCAAGCACTTGGGTGATTATCGAGATCGTTGAATAATTTCTCATACGATCTTTACTAAGCTCGATACATTTTTCCAGGGCCCATTGTCTGAGAAGAGCAAAGAATTATACCCAACCTAGATCGACGAAATGAAGACAAAGATAGGAGCCTTGAGACCCCAAGTACCTGTCCGGCAACACCCACCATTAGTCGATGAGGGCCGAAGCCACGCTCGACATGGAGGCACCGCCAGACAGGTTGCAAACTCTCCCGTGCTTTCTCCAAAGTTTAGGTTTCTCTCCTGATATATTGGAGCAGTGAAACCTATAAGCTAGTCATAACATCACTGTTAAATTCCGAATTATCAAATGTTATCTTAAAGCTTTCTTTAAAAAAGAAAAAAAGAAAAAAAAATTGGATTCGCCATCGCCGTTCATATAAATGAACGGTTCGGATCTGCACTATCATAAACCAATTTTTCACCTTTGTCGCTTTTATTACAAAGAAAATAAACAATTTCAATTTTCAAATGAATTGAAAAAGAGGGAAACAGCGAGCTTCTTCTTCAACGAACCGCCATTACCAAAGCTTGATTGTTCTTCAACGAAGCCACATCTCTGTTCCTCGAGACTTTCTTTAGAGACCCAACATTGCAAACCCGTTACGATTACCCACGTCGATCATCAAATTAAGAAGTGGCTGGACGATCAATTGGAATCTTGGTCCAATTTTAGGGATCCGGGGCTTCAGAATCATAATTGTGATCGATTTTTGCTAGGTATGCGTTCTTGATCTCTCATTTCTTTTTCTTTTTTTACTTCGCTACTATTTGAGTCTTGAGAATTGGTGTCGGGGTTTAAGCCAAGTAGTGAACCATTCCTGCTTTAAATTCCAAACGTCTACGAGCTTTTGATCTTTAACAAGTTGAAGCTGGGATCATGTTTGATTCCTTTTAAGATTGTTAGTTTTCTGTGATTTTGATCCTTCGTTTGATTCATTTTTTCATATATAATGATCTTCTTTCTAATATAGTTGTTAAGACTGAAAGAAATCTAATTACGAATTGGGTTTCTGTGAGTATGGAATTGGGGAGCTCAAGTTTGCAGCTTTAGGACTAGAGTTGTGACTGTAGCTGAAATTTTTGGTCTGCTATCAACTGTAAAATTCAGCTTGCTTGTGGAAATTTTGTTTCGTTCTGTTTTCTGGGTTTATCAAAGTTGTGCATTTTGGGTGGGGTTGCATTGGCAATACACCAATCTTGTGGGTTACTTTTGATAGTGATCAAATATCTTTTAACCCTTTCCATAATAGTAAGCAGCCCTCCCTGACAAACCAACCATATTTCAGCTTCCAAGATTTCAATGTCTCTTCTGTATTTGAGTTAGATAGAGTTCGAATAGTTTTTTGTGTTGGTAAATTCAGGTGAAGGTAATTTTGTTATAAAATGGAACTGCCGGATCTGCCGAGTGAGATGTGGGAATGCATATTCCTGCATGCTAAAATGTCTGTGAAATCCCTAGTCCAGTTGAGTTGCTTTCATAGGGTATGGCGTTTGCCAATTTTCTCCCCAACATTTATTAAGGCATACGATGAAAGTGACAGTGGCAAGACTGGTTTATTGCTTGTTCAAACTCATCTGAAGTTGGTTTACTGGCTGTTCTCGACTGATATCAATAGCTGGGTTTCCTTTATAAACAGTCCTTTGGAGATTCGGGGCCTTTCAATCGTTGGCTCTTGCAGGGGACTCATTTGTTTCAGTGAGCCCTATGGGATGATTTTAAATCCACCAATATATGTCTGGAATCCTTCCATTTGGAGACTTAGGCAGTTACCACAGGGACATATCCAAATAGAAGAAGGGGATCAACATGGTGATGTTACTGTTCCTATTGCCATTGCCATTGGTCTAGGATTTGATGCTTGACCTGCACAAAATTAGTGCTCAATTTAACCCTATCAATGTAGTAAGAATAAGTAGCCAGGGATCGTTCTCAACCAGGGATTAGAAACCTTTAATTCTTGAAAAATAAAACATTAGCAAAACAATTTAAAAAATATTTATACATTATTTATGAAAAATACAAGTAAAGGGGATTTATGATTTATTTAATTTAACAACTAAGTAAATATACACATGTGACACATCAAAACCAAGAATCAAATAGATTTAAATGAATGGAACGAATTTAGATAGGATTAAGCACTACTAACACGTTGGTAAGGTTTCAAACATCAAATCACGAATCAAAAAATGCTAAGGCATAGAATCAATCAAAAATAGAGATGAACGCATACAAAGTTCTTTTTACTTCCCTTAATTAAATTAACTAGATGAACGCACCATAGTTAACTCTATTAATCATGTAATCACCAGTGGTAGCTAATCACTAACAAAAACACTTTCAACGCATCAAATCACAAATCAAAATATGCTAAGGCATAGAATCAATCAAGAACAGAGATGAACGCATACAAAGTTCTTTTTACTTCCCTTAATTAAATTAACTAGATGAACGCACCATAGTTAACTCTATTAATCATGCAATCACTAGTGGTAGCTAATCACTAACAAAAACACTTTCAATGCATTAAGAATCATGGAAGTTTGATCAATTCAAGTCAAGAACACAAGTTAGAACACTAATCAAGCATGCAAGACTCATTGTTAATTTACCTAAGTAATTTTCCACTGAAATTATTAAAGCCTAGAATGCTAGCACCTTAATATGGATTCAATTACATGTCTCTCAACCTAAGTATGCATCCAAAGATCAATTAACACATAAAAGATGGGATTGAAGCTCGAAATTAACAATCATTAAGACATATGAAATCGCAACTTATCAATTTAAAAACCTAAAACATAAACATGCTTCATAATATTCAAAAATCACATATCTAAAATCAACACTTCATCATCACAAGAAATTGCAAAATATAAATCCAAGAATGAAAACCAAATCGAAATTTATATAAAACCCGAAATTGTTTTACATTCAAAAACCGAAAACAAAAATAGAGTTTCATGGTTACACTTTTTGATCTTCAAGGATGCAAGAAGCTTCAAAAGGGCAGTTAACGTAAACCTTTTGGTAAGGGTTTGCGCTTGATTTCCCAATGGTTGCGATCACGAAGAAACACTATTATAGGTCCCACTGGGCGTGCCAAAATTTTTGGCTCCAAAACCAGTATGGGTGCAAACTGTCTCTTTTGAGCGTGTGCGCAGGCGTGCCAGCACCGTGGGGTGCAGTCATCGGAGAATCCCTTGACCTGACTTCTTGATCAAACGATGTGGACGAGGAGAGCACTAACCTCATCACAAGGTTCTTTTCTCTGCCTTCCGAAAAAGGAGTTCTTGCCTTACGGGTAAGGGCTTTGGTTGTGATTTCTTCGTGTCACTGAATGGATACTCAACGTTGTAGGTTGAGCAGAGCAATCACTGGGAAATTTGGAGAAAGCACGGGTTTGCTAAAGCGTATCTTTAGCTTCGTTGGGGTTGCGAGGGCGTTACCCTTGCTTCGCTGGGTTGCAACTAGGTTGCGGGTAGGTTTGTTCCGGAGAGGCTTTGATAATCTGTATGATTAGTTGATTGAAGAGTTGTTTTGTATTCGTCCTTGAAACTTGGTATTTATACCTACGGTTTCAACTATTCTTTGCCATAGAAGGATTATTGATTGAAGTTTCTTATTCGATCACCGCTACTTGACTCCAATAAGGACTCTTTTTCCTTATGGATCATGGAATATGTGAAGTTGTAACCCAAACTCAAGTAGACTTATTTTTGGACCGCAAGTATCGGCCCGCTGTGCTAAATCTCCTAAGGGATCTTGCCAAAAATACTTTTGGGCTCAAACAAGTATAACCAAGGGAAATAACACATTAGTGCTTATTTGCAGTCGTCTCAAATTCAGTCAGATCCGCATGTACCCGACTTTGTCCGAATCTGCAACCATTCTAAGTGGAGAGATTATAGTTCCCACTGCAAACGGAAGCAATAATTTAAATGTATAACATTAACCACTTAATCACCCAGGAACATAGTAGTAAAAAACAGGTGAGACCAAAGAAATGAACTAGAAACCAAATATTAATACTGGATCATTTCTATGCACTACCTTAATTGCAGTGCCTAGCTGATAGCCAACAATATTCTCCACAATAACATAAAGAAACTCATGAAAGGCCTTTATGTTCTTCCGGGTATTATATTATGCTTGTTATTTTTGTCATGTGAAATTTTTGTTAAATTCATAGACTGGTTCAGATAATAATATTCTTGTATTTCTAGATGTGAACAACGAAATATACGAGTTTAATACAAATCCTACAGATTGGCTTCTATGAAGCAGCCTCATCATACATTCCCATATAGTACAGCAATGTCTGTCGCTTACAGCCACAACGAAAGAATGCAATTCTTCACTACTTGCAAAGTTGGTCAAGTATACCATTTATATGGTACAATCCTTGGAAGATTAACATGAAAGTAAATATATGTTTGGCAGCACCAACCAAACCAGTACGCACAGGATACCTCAAGGCAACTGCACCCACAGAACTAGTAGCTTGTATGGTTGGTTTCGGTGCTGAAATAGTTGACACCGCCTCAGTTTCATCATGTGAGACACTGGAATTTGAATTTTCTAAACCTGAATTCTCCAATGGGGGAGGCAAGCAGTTGGATAAGTCCAAAGCATACTGTTGAATGGCCTTGTGTTTGGACACAATAAATTTGTTCACCATTAGGTGATATACTTGTCCCAGTGAAGCTCCAAAATAGGCATTGCAACAGTAAATTCTGCTATATAATCCATGCGTGTAGATGCTGGCTCACCACCAAAGTCTAAGTGCACGGCATAGATAGCATTATTCTTAGCATTTGCACATAAAAGAAGGCCAGCTTGTGACAATGCTATGACTTGATTAAAATCCTCAACTCGAGGTTGAGCAGAGCTCTTTAACTCTTAAGGTCTGAGTACATTTCCACGACTCAGCATCACTGGGAAGCAGCCAGCCTTCTTCACTCTCTGAGGACCAGATCTTCACTTCCCGATTAGGTGGGCCCTGTAGAATGGATTCATGCAATTACAATTCATTACACTAGGACGTGTAGCCATCATCATCTAGGCAACAGAATCACAAACCTTATGATACAATGAGAACAAATCAATGATCACTTACCACTTCTATATGTGTGATGTGATCAGGCCTCTTTGGAGCTGTCACAAATGTAGGCGAATGAACAGGAGGGCCATCATAGGGTCTCAATACTAAACGTGGTTGTGACTTGCGATCTTCCCAGATCTTTTTCTGTATCAGGACAGGATCAAATGTATGAGTCACAAAACTTATATCAATCAAGAATATTGGGAAAAATGTTTATGCAAATGTGTCTCTGTATAAATAAAATATATGTGCCATAACATGCTCATGTATTAGAACCCATGGCCAACTCTAAAAAAATTAAAATTAAATAAAACAGGCACCCTATAGTTGTCCCATAAATGATGTATTACCTTCGATGAAGTTAAAATGCAGTATGTGCAGGAAATGATTTTACAAACCCAAATTTTGTAAAAACACAACATGTTTACCCAAAAGGTGTCAACTGGCAGAACTTGGCCACAAGAAATTAGGAAGAAAAGTTTCACATGTACAGAAAAATCTTACTCAAACCTATATTGAATCCATACAACTCACAAACCGAACAGTCAATTAGGAATCATAAACTAGTTGATTACCTACTTAATCTTGTTCAGAAACAATCTGTATTGTTCATAAAAAAAGGTGGCCTCTTGAATGAATATGAAATTGTTTGAACCACTATTCCATTCCTAGTAGTATCATACTATGTACTAAGTTTAGAAAAATTGCCAATCTCCTTACTATGGGGTACAGCTTACACTCTCTCTCTTTCAGCACTATTTCTTCGCTTTTCCCTTATACTTTAGCAAAATAAAGTTCATCTGCCATATCCAGTTCTTGTTCTGTACCATATAAAAGGGCTTTGAAGGACAAGATCAATAATTTATCCTAATTCATACAAAATTTCCTAAAGCATAGAGTTGAAGCAGGAATAGCCAACAGATTTTCTTTTGTAACCAAAACATTATTTTAATTCACCAAAAGAAAAGGGAAAAAAATCTATAAAGATGTAGAAGGACAGGCTGGAGCCAAAATGTTCCCACTAACCCTGACGAAAATGCACTTTAAGTTTCACTACTTATTCCACTAAAAGTAAATATGTAACAAAGTCAGCAAAATGGTGAAGATACTTAACAGTTCCATCCATAGAAGCAGAAACCAGCCAGGTGGTCATCCATTGGCACATTGATAAATCTGTCACCTCTCCATCATGTTTACCAACAAATTGGACCCCATCACTAAGCTTTTCAACAGGACACTTAATAGGATCCTCAGCAGAAGGGACTTCACCCTTTGCAACTTTAGTAGTATCAATTTGTAGAACACGCTTCCCAACCCGAACAACCAAAACATCCTGCGAGTATTCAAGCAAAAGATAGATCAATCAAGCACTTCAAGATCAACAGACAATGATCATGGACATCAAAAGCATTAAGCTAGAATTCTTTGATTGAAAATAGAATTAACAGAATCATTTACTTGTTTATGACAATGCCAACAAACTCGTTGATGAACAGCTTCCCCCTCACCAACTATTTGAATGGCCATAACAATCCTTCCTGTGATTAGTGGCGTACCATCTTCATCTGGACCTTCAGAAATTTTCCACACAAAAAGTCATCCTTCTATAGTCACACTGCAGAAAATGATGTCAGATAATGCGAAAACAAACCAGGGGAAGAAAAGTATTGAGCAGGGAAAAAAGAGCTACCTAGCCAAAAGGTGAACATCCTCGGCAAAGAAAGCCATGTCTGTGACCCTCTGACAGAACAAGACATCGCTTAGGCCAACAAGATATAATAATCATTGGCAAGTAATCCAACTTGAAAATTAAAAGCCACTCTAGTAGGAGTATATACGAGATAAAGCAAAAGTCCTACTAAGTTTTGCAGCCTTGAGTAAAGCGCATTATAACTTTTTATTAAGAAACTAATCAAAGCATCAGCACCTACATAGCTATGATTGAGTCAAATTACATTAGTGATCATCACACTGCATCCTGCTAATCCAAATAGAGTGCATACATATAGAATATTGCATTTACCTATGTATGAGCTCGAAACAACAATCTCAATGCAGCGTGTATATTCAAAACCTGAATATTCCCCTGCTTCAAATATCCATAGCATATATAAGAGTTATTCACCGCAATTTGGCGGCCCAATTCCAGCTGAGGATCCGAATCATACTTAGTTATGGGGGTAACTTCTAGCTGCGGCTGAAACTCCTCGGGCAACCAAACACCCACATCGTAAACCACACTATCCCCAATCAAATGCCTGTCTTTCGGCAACTTATTGCTCGGCATTCGAATCGGCATACCACTCTCACAATATCAATTCCATCCTTAAAAACAATGAAAACCAATTCTAGGCCATTTTAATCAAGAAGGTCAGCACACACCTGCCGCATCACCTTGAAGCAAGATTCTTAGCCAAAGCCAGGCTAGAACTTCTGATATCAAAAAAAATTTGTATATGAGTTTGGCAAATTATTGGCAATACTTGTTTATGAAATTTCAAGTTGTAATCTATAGAGGAAAATTTAATGTGCTTGTGGCATGCACATATACAGGGAAGATTTTTCTTAAAGTGATGCATTTCATATTCCATGTGCGTAATCCATGGACCATGTGGACAATGCAACATCATGCCTTTTTAACATGAGATGTTTCGATAAAATTGTAAACAATAACATATGGGCGCTTGAGCCCAGAATTACTAGGAAAGGAGCATAGGCAAGAGTACACGTGTACAACTACAGGAGAATAGCATATACCTTTGCTTTTAGATCATCTGCGGTCATCTCACTCAGCTGAAATCACCATGTAGCCAACTTGGCCAGAGTTTGTAACCTTTCCAAGTGCAAAATCTATAGTCCCCACTGCAAATGGAAAAAAAAAAAAAAAAAAACAAACAAACAAATTGCATGATATCAATCACCTAGCAACATATATAGAAACAAAATGAAAGTAAAGAAAATGAACCAGAATACAAATGTTACTAATGGATCATATCAACCAAGGTCTATGAACTACCATAATTTGCATGTCCTAGCTAACTGATTACGACCAATATTCTCCTACAACAATGTAATCAACTGAGGACGACAATAAACAATTTTGATACCATCATTTCACATAGCCAATCTCAGGTTCCGACCAGATCCAAAGCATCATGCTACTACTAGCCATTATGTTATGCTAACTATTATATTATGGAAAATTGGAGGAGTTTGTAGACAGTACACAGGTAAGTTTTAGTCATCGATAGCATTAGTTGGCTTGAAAGAATCTCCATGATCATATGCTTCTGCATTTTCTCATATCATGTGCTAGCATCACTGCATTCTTAAAGATTCACAAAGTCTGATACAGGGAGTAATTCATATCAGGGGTTTGAAGCATGCATATTCCAAAAAGAAAGAAAAAAAGATAGAGCAATTTTGTTCCCTTCTGAATCATCTAATCACATAGTTTAAGGATGAATTTAATTTTCTTCTCTTTTTCCTTGTATTAGCATTTTCAGAATATTAAAATCAATGTCAATGCTTTGCTGTAACCACTAGTTACTGCCTAAAAAGAGTGCATGGACTATACATATTTCTGACTGCCAATGCATACATCACTTTGAATGTACTATGTAGTGTTTATAGTGAGTGACTTGACTGGGCCATTTGTTCAGTTCTGGAATAATAGTTGGTAGGCTGAAAATGTGAAACTTGCCCTTAATGAACCTAAAAAAAAAGGCAGAGTTCAATTGTACATGATGTACATGGTTACAAAGTATCAAATTCTAATGCAATAACAAACAGCATAGATCTTCCCATGTGCGCTAAAAGAAAAAGATGAATATATGAACTTACAGATTGATAAGTAAATAGCAGATGAAGACAGCCCCAAAATAGGGTCATACCCAAACCTGAAAAATGTTGAAATGTTATTAGTTGTGGCACACTATGAAGCTTCAAGTATAATAAATAGGAGGTGGAATATCAAACCTCTCTGTCTCAACTAAATGATGTTATTGTCTAAACTCTAAAGTGGATGGTTCAGAGAATCAGAGTTCAGAGACAGCCACTGGTCTTGATCACCTTTAACTGCTCCACCAGGTTTTGTTGGTTCTGAAGACAGAGAAAGCCATGACAACTCAGTTGGTTCCTCTTGGTTTTGAAGCTATGGGGTAGTAGTTGAGTGATGGGCGCTGTGCAGGTCCGGGAACATTGGGATTGGGGAGGTAGTCAATTCATATGCAAAGTGGACCATTGATGCCCCAGTGCGTTGTCGTTTCGGAGGATTCACTGGTGTTGGTTCTCTGTCGGTTTCATAGAGAGAGGGAGATAGCAATGACAACGCAGCCAGTGATGCCATTGATGGGTCTAAAGACAAAGAAAGCCTTGATGACGGAGATGCCTCCTGTATCAAGGATGAGTAGACTTTAACTTTTGGCGGAAGCTCTGGAATTTCTTGGAGTCTCTTGCAACCCTCCAAGAAAAGCCATCGCAACTTGACAAATTTGGTGATGCAAGCAGGAAGACTAACAAAATTGTTTCTTGACAGACTAAGGTACTCTAATGTTTCCCAGCAATCAAGAGTCATGAGGAAATCACAATCTGATAAACTGCATCCTCCGATATCCAACGCCTGTAGCTTGGGAAATGATTGAGAGCAACCATCGACATTCAAAATGTTGATTTTTCTTGGAAATCTGACAAGTTTTGAGCAATCATAAAGAGTAAGCGTCCGTAAATCTTGCAACTCATAAATGCTGCACGGTAGAGTCATAAAATTTCTGCAATTATCAAGATTCAACACTTCAAGCCCAGTGAGATTTCCAATTGACTCATCCAATTCTTTAATGCAAGTGCCTGATAGATCCAATTTTCTCAAGAAACTCATCCCTTCCCCAATTTTCGAAAATTCTTTAAGCTTGCAACAGTAGATAGAAATAGTTTCTAGAGATTTCAAGTTGATTTTTCTTGGAAACATAAGAAGATTAGAGCACCCGCCAACATTCAAGGTAACAAGCTTATAAAGAAATCCAAGGGAATCAGGAACCCCAACTAAACTCTTACAGTAATATAAATCCAACTCTTTCAAGTTAGGGATTCCACTCAAGTCTGGGAGTTCTGTTAAGGATTCACAACCCCTTAAATTCAGAATAACAAGGTTAGGAAGGAATCCAACAGAATCATGCACCTCAACTAGACTCTTACAGTCACATAGATCCAACTCATTTAAGTTGGGGATTCCACTGAAGTCCGGGAGTTCTGTTAGGGATTCACAACCCCTTAAATTCATACATGTTAACCTTGAAAAATTCTGTATGGCAAAAGAAAAAGGAAAAGATCAACCAAGTGGATGCAGTCATTTACAACACAGTTATCTATTACTTATTTTTAAAGAAGTCTTGAAATAAAATGAAATATTAGATTATAGTACCTTACGTCCCTCCCATAGTTGTGTGATTCTGCGGCTGCCAGAAATATCGAGATTTACAAGTTTGTTTGCATGAAAATCGGATGGAAAACATTGCAACGGACATTTTGGCCAATCAAGCCACCTCAACTGGTTGGAGAGATAATCAATATCTCTAGAAAAGGATTCATATTTCATCATCCCCCTCATAGAAATATATCTAAGCTTCGTCATCCCTGAGAAGCTTTTAGCATTCAAAGATGTCGTAGATGATAGCCACGGGACCTGAATGCCTATAACTTTATTTGTTCCCTACAGTAAAAGAAAGCAAGCTTATTAACCTAGCAACTGCAGCTGCAATTTCTTTTCAGACCAAAAAAAAAAAAAATAGCAATTTCTATTGAAAACACAAGCACTTTTTCAATACAGTTTTCTTCAAGGTCTTAGTAAGAAATTATATTCAATATAAAATGCTTTACAAATTGAAAAACACAAATATACTTACTGTATTATTTGTTAGAATGTCGTTGACATCTTCTTCATTCCACACTCTGCTGCGTTCCCCAGGTTCATCAGGTGACTCTTGATACACTATGTCTTTACCCATTTCTTCTATCAAGTCATGCATCCAAATCCTACAACCCTTCCAATCTTTGTCAATTCTTATTAAGGCCTTTTCTTGGAGTTGTGCAATACCATTCACTGATTTGACGTCGTAGCAAGCATCTAGTATTGGTTTCACATGGTCTACTTCCTCATCTTTAAAGAAACAAGCTATATCAAGAAAATATCCTTTTAAATCTTCTCCCAGAGCATCATAACTTATTTTGAGCACGTCTCTTATCTCTCTGTGGGGATCTTCTCCCCTACAACTATCTAAGGTAGCTTCCCACTCCTCTCTGCTTCTACCAAATAGATGTGAGCCTAAAACTATCAAAGCTAATGGAAGGCCCTGGGCATAGCATACTGCACATTGTGCAAGTTTCAAATAATCGCCTGGAGGTCTATTTCTTTTGAATGCATTCAAACTAAATAAGTTCATAGCTTGACGATCATTTAACATCTTGACCTCATATACATCATCAACTTGATGAGCAATTAGCCAACGTTTATCTCTTGTTGTTATGAGAATTCTACTACCAGGCCCAAAACAATCAGGGGATGGAATTAAGTTTTGTAATTGGCTAAAATGACTCACGTCATCAAGGATTAAGAAAACTTTTTTATTTCGCATCCTTGTCTTTATCAAACTTACTCCTACATCAACATTGCACACCTTCAATTCTCTGTCCCTTAAAAGATCAAACAAAAGTGTCTCTTGCAGTTGGGCTAGGTCACTTGACTTAGATCTAACATCTGCCAAGAAACAGCTACCTTCAAACTTATGGCGAATTGAATTAAACACATCTTTCACAATTGTGGTCTTTCCTATTCCACCTGGCCCCCATATGCCTACCATGCGAACAATATCTTCCTCGACATGTAGAAGTCTATTGACATCTTGTCTACAAGACTCTAATCCAATTGGATGTTCTGTAACGTGCAACTCACATGAAGGGTTAACTACTCGGGCTGACAACTCATCAATAATCTTCTTGATAAATTTAGCCTCAGACCTATGATTTTAAAAGCATATATATGAAATCAAATAAAGTAGAAGATAAATGGTGTCTTAAAAAATATAAAAAATAGGCTAATTAACTAGCTAGTGGGGGCCGGGTTAGTGACATACTCGCCGTCCTTGAAAGGCCATCCAGACAAATCTGCTGCTTCGTTGAGAGCTGCCTTCCATTTGCCCATGCTATCCTCGTATTTGCATTGATCAAGTGTAGCAAATGCGTCACCGAAAGCACCACTTTGGTGTCGAACATCTGAGGGATCCACCTTGTAGAAAAGCACTCTAACCTCCTGTCCTTTGGATTTTCTGCATTCAAGTATCTTGACCAGTTCATCTAAGCACCACCTTGACGAAGCATAATTTTGAGAGAAGACAATGATTGAAACTCTCGACTCCTCAATTGCTTTGACAAGAGCTGCTGATATTTCTTCTCCTCTTCTGAGCTCATCATCTATGAAGGTCTCAATTCCCCTCTCACACAAACGGCTATGCAGATGATCTGTGAAATTAAAGCGCGTATCCTCGCCTCGAAAACTCAGGAACACCTCGTATGTGTAATGATTTTGGTGATTAGGAGAAGAACATGGGAGAGACGAAGATGAAGAACTGGCTGCTGCTGTGGTCAGAGAAGCCATATTCTGCTTGCTTTACTTTGCTCGATCTGAGATCTTTTGTACAGTAGATCTGCCTTCCTAGAGTTCTTTTGTATTATATGATTTATATCTGAGATCTCAACTCTCGGTAGGTAGTTTCTTCGTGCCTGCTGCAATGTGAATGTGAGATTGAAAATGATAAATGAGAACCTCTTATGATTTTTTAAATGTTTTCCTTTCTTTGCAAGTTGCAACTTCGCACGAGTCGCACTTGCCAAGCAGCAGATTCTTTTTGACTTGGACTTCTTCTTGCGATGCCTTCGGAGACTTGAAATATCATTACTTTGATGCTTAATGGAACAAGGAAATTATCAATGTTGATTAAAAAAAAAAAAGAATGTACGTAGTTACAGAACTGACACGAGCAATATTATATGCAGCAACCACTCCTGTTAACCACTTCAATGGAAAAGAAATGCAATTAGACTTTTTAAAGAACCCTCTAGATCTGAGATACTTGAGACCTCTGTTTATGCTTTATATGTCTTCAAATTGAGGGTACTCCGATCCCCTTCCAACTACTATATAAATTTACAAAGGAAGAATCAGTTTGCTAAAGAATGAGCTAGTTTTCAATGTTTTCTAACATGTAGAATTATGAATGAATAAAAAAATAATACTTACTGTTATTCTGCCACATAATCACACAAAACCAGCACGAAAGAGACAGTTTTGCTACATCCTCCTAAGTTAAAAATAAACCATAAAAAATTAAAACCTTGGAAAAGGAAAAGATTCAGAAATTTATTAGAAGATGATTACATGTAGATACATACATAAAGTGTTGATGAAGAGGGTGTATTTGCCTATGATTGTGCAGACAATCAGTCTCAACAACCACCCGACTTGATCACTGCAATGGAATAAATGCAATCAGACTTTTCAAGAACTCATATACAAATTGTAAGGAAAGTAATCTGCCATAATATTGCAGATCTGTCATAATCTGTCCTATTATTGCAGATTGCTCTATCATACGATTTGTACAATAGCTGTAACCTAGCTATAACCTTCCTTGTATGTATTTTAGGTAGTTAATAGATTCCAGACTTGTAGGGATATTTTGTAATCACACTTGTATAAGGGACACGATTCTGAGTTAATGAGATTATCTCTTCAGCCAATTGTTTTCTCCTTCTTTCATGGTATCAGAGCAGGACTAGATCCTGACTCTTCTTCTTCCCTGCTGCATTCTATCTTCTCGTGCAGCTTGCTCTCTAGCCTCTCATCAACCCAACCAACATGGTTAAAGATGATCCTCCACCTTCAAAAGACCACGGCAAGTCACATGCCGATTCCTCTAATCCTCCTATATCCGAAATGTCAAAATCAGAACTTTCTAATCCTTATTACACCCATCATTCAGATCATCCAGGGCTAGTCCTAGTCTCTAAACCTCTGAATGGAGACAATTATGCAGGATGGAAGAGGGCTATGACTTTAGCTCTGAATTCCAAGAACAAGCTGGGTTTTGTGAATGGTACAATAACGGCCCCTTCAGAAGAAACCGATCCAGAAGGCTATGCTGCTTGGTCACGCTGCAATGATATGGTCCACTCATGGATCATTAACACAGTAGATCCAGAAATCAGTGACAGTGTCATCTACTATCCTACCGCACACGAAGTATGGGAAGACCTTCGTGAACGATTCTCTCAAGGTAACGCCCCACGAATCTTTGAAATTCAGCGAGAGATCGCCTGTCTCCGACAAGAACAGCTGTCAGTCTCAGCCTATTATACAAAATTGAAAAGCCTATGGGATGAACTAGCTACCTATTCTGAAATATCTCGTGGACCACAGGCAGAACAACAAAGACTCATGCAATTTCTGATGGGGCTGAATGATACTTACAGTTCAGTACGCGGACAAATCCTTTTGATGGTTCCTTTGCCAACAGTCCGTAAAGCATATGTAGCGGTCGCTCAAGATGAGAAGCAACGTTCTCTTTGTGCTTCTCATCCCACTGCAGAATCCTCTAGCGCCGCTATGGCTGTGCGCAACCCAGGAAGATCCAATTACAATTCAGGAAGAGGGGGACGTTTTGAGAGGAGTGATCGCCAAAACCAACGTCCAGATCGTAGTTTTGGGTCCCAGGAAGGACGCCGTGTTGACACAGAACGGCGTCAAGGATCCGGCAGGGGGAGACCGCATTGTACCTACTGTGGAGATCAGGGTCATTGGGTACAGACTTGTTATCAAGTAATTGGGTATCCCCCAGGTCATCCTAAAGCAAAGCAGGGCACCGGTTTTTCAAAGCAATCAAGAGCGACAATGCCTTCAGCAAATCAGGTTAGTGAAGGAGGTGAAGATGGTAATGGGCCGACGGTGACTCTCACTGAAGCTCAGTTTAAACAGTTTATGGCTGCCCTTAGTAATCCGACTTTGAAGCCCGATTCAAATGCCAGCTCAGGTTCCAAAGCTAATGTTGTGACAAAACCAGGTTTGTCTAAAGTTGTTTCCCGCAGTTGGATTATTGACAGTGGTGCAACTGATCATATTACCTCTTCTACGCAATTATTGCATAAAAATAATAAATGCCCATTACCACCAGTTTTATTGCCTAGTGGAGATAAAGTTGACATTGTTGCAAAAGGATCAATACCACTGAGTACTATGTTTTATCTGCATGATGTGCTTTCTGTGCCTAAATTTAAAGTCGATTTATTATCAGTTAGTCGATTGACGAGGGGATTGAATTGTTCAGTGACTTTCTACCCATACTGGTGTGTTTTGCAGGATCTGGCTACGAGGAGGACTATTGGTTTGGGTGAACAACGCAACGGATTATATTATTTGATGGCATTAGCGACGGAGAATTCCAAAAACAATCCTTCCTTTTCCACCGCACGCCCAGCTTGTCATCTTACCGTCACCTCCACCGATTTATGGCACAACCGCTTAGGGCATGTGTCATCATCTTGTTTAGGCTTCATTGCTAAGAACTTTTTGCATGTTTCCATTCCGTCTAATAATGCTTGCCATATATGTCCTTTGGCCAAGCAGAGTCGCCTACCTTTTAATACTAGTACCATATCTTCAGTCAAACCATTTGAAATTATTCATTGTGATATTTGGGGTCGATATCGATTTCCTTCTATTTCTGGTGCTCATTATTTTCTTACCATTGTTGATGACTATACACGTTTTACTTGGATATTTTTAATGCGCCATAAAGATGAAGTCCAATCACTCATTAAACATTTTTTTAGCTATGCTCTCACTCAATTTGATTCTCACGTTAAAACTTTCCGTAGTGATAATGGTAGTGAATTCTTATCCCTTCACTCATTTTTTAATGATAATGGTGTCGTTTTCCAACATTCTTGCGTTTACACGCCCCAACAAAATGGGGTTGTGGAACGTAAACATCGACACATTCTTCAAGTGGCTCGTGCACTCAAATTTCAAGCACACCTCCCTTCTCAATTTTGGGGGGAGTGTGCCCTTACCGCAGTCCACATCATCAACCGCTTACCTTCTCCCATTCTTTCTTTCAAAAATCCTTTCGAACTTCTTTATTCGAAACCTCCTTCTTTCTCCCACCTCCATGTTTTTGGCTGTTTAGCTTATGCCACTAACGTTCATCCCATTCATAAATTCGATCAACATGCCATTCAGTCCATTTTCATCGGGTATCCCATCGGTCAAAAGGCCTACAAGTTATTTGATTTATCCCGCAAGAAGGTTTTTACTAGTCGCGATGTAAAATTTCATGAGCATATTTTCCCTTATTCCACTCAGCCCAGTTCTATTGTCTCTTCATTGGGCCACCAACCTGGCCCTATTCCCTTGCCCTCTGACGTTGACTTCTCTTTTTCTCTTCCCCGTCCTTCGTCTCCTTCGTCTCCATCTTCTTCCACTTCCGTCTCTCCTTCTGACCCGGTTTCTTCTCCGCTGCCGACACCACCCTCATCACCTCCACCACCGCCATCATCACCCTCTTCGCCATCGCCCCCATCACCTCCACCACCACCTTCTTTCCGTACCTACTCCCGTCGTCGTCCGACCCATCCTCCGGCCGGGGACGCTGTCCTTAATCCTCCGGCCATCCTTCCTGATCCTCCTCTCTCTTCAGCACCGCTTTCTCCTCCTCCTTCCTCCTCTCTTCCCACCGGTCCTATTCCCAATCCGGATCTGCCTATTCCCAATCCGGATCCTGCTCCTCTCCGTCGCTCCAGCCGTCACGCTCGCCCACCGGACCGCCTCACTTACCATGTTTGCTCCGCCCCCTCCGACCAATCGCCCTCCTTGCTGCCCGGTCCGGTCCACGGTACTCACTACCCCTTGGCCCATTATGTTTCCTATCATCGGTATCTGCCACAGCACCTTGCCTACACGGCCAACATCAGCACCGTTTCCGAGCCCTGCTCCTATTCTGAGGCTGTCGTTCATCCTGAGTGGCAGGCTGCCATGCTTTCTGAATTACAGGCTCTTCAAGCTAACAAAACTTGGACCCTGACTCCTCTTCCTGCCGGTAAGGTCCCTATTGGTTGTCGTTGGGTTTATAAGGTGAAACATAAGGCTGATGGTTCTGTGGAGCGGTATAAAGCCCGCTTGGTTGCTAAGGGTTTTACTCAGTTAGAAGGGGTCGATTATCAAGAAACTTTTTCTCCTACTGCCAAAATCATTACTGTTCGCTGTTTGTTGGCTTTGGCTGCAGCTCGTGGTTGGACATTACATCAATTGGATGTGAATAATGCATTCCTCCATGGCGACTTGTCAGAGGAAATTTACATGTCTCCTCCGCCTGGTCTTCGGCGACAGGGGGAGGAGAATCTGGTATGCAGATTACATAAATCCTTATATGGTTTAAAGCAAGCTTCACGGCAGTGGTTTGAGAAGTTTTCTGATGCTGTACGGTCAGCCGGGTACGTCCAATCTAAAGCTGATTATTCATTATTCACTAGAAAGCATGGGAATTCATTTACTGCACTCTTGATCTACGTTGATGATATATTGATTACCGGAAATGATTTGGAGATTATTGCTGCACTTAAAGCTTTCTTACATAGTCAATTTCGTCTCAAAGATCTTGGAGACTTAAAGTACTTTCTTGGTATTGAAGTTTCGACTTCCAAACGGGGAATTTTTATATGTCAACGTAAGTATGCTCTAGAGATTATTGAAGATGCAGGGTTACTTGGAGCTGCACCTGTGGATACTCCCATGGAAAAGGGTTTAAAATTGTCTGATCATAGTGATTTACTCAAAGACCCTGGAAAGTACAGGAGGTTAATTGGCAGGCTTATATATCTCACTGTTTCCCGCCCTGACATCACTTATGTAGTCCATGTCCTTAACAAATTCATGAATCAACCAAGAAAAATGCATTGGGAGGCAGCTTTGAGAGTAGTACGCTATCTAAAAGGCGCTCCTGGACAAGGTCTGTTTTTCTCTTCCACCAATGATCTGAAATTGAGGGCTTATTGTGACTCTGATTGGGCGGGATGCCCTGTCACTAGAAGGTCTACCACCGGATACTTTGTTTTTCTTGGACCTTCCTTAATTTCTTGGAAGTCAAAACGTCAAAAGACAGTATCTTTGTCTTCAGCAGAGGCGGAATATCGTGCTATGACAGGAACGTGTTGTGAGCTTACTTGGTTGCGTTATTTGCTTAGAGATCTAAATCTATCTCTCTCTGAACCGGCTCTGCTGTTTTGTGATAACAAGGCTGCACTGCATATTGCTGCCAACCCTGTATTCCATGAGCGAACTAGGCATATTGAGATGGATTGCCACTACATTAGAGACAAAATTCTAGATGGTACTGTGGCCACGAGGTATGTGAATTCAGCTTATCAACTTGCTGATGTTCTTACTAAACCTTTGGGGAAAGATGTCTTTGTCCCTATGATTCGCAAGTTGGGAGTGCAAGATATCCACTCTCCAACTTGAGGGGGAGTGTAAGGAAAGTAATCTGCCATAATATTGCAGATCTGTCATAATCTGTCCTATTATTACAGATTGCTCTATCATACGATTTGTACAATAGCTGTAACCTAGCTATAACCTTCCTTGTATGTATTTTAGATAGTTAATAGATTCCAGACTTGTAGGGATATTTTGTAATCACACTTGTATAAGGGACACGATTCTGAGTTAATGAGATTATCTCTTCAGCCAATTGTTTTCTCCTTCTTTCACAAATCAAAATTGCCATCAGTTCATGGAGCTGTTTACTAATAAGATCAAACTTCTTTCGTAACATAACTAGAGGTAATTGCTCCTCTTACTTAAGGTGCCAGTATGGTAACCATATATATGCTGATTAGTCAATGCAACTACCATCGTGCTAATTAAAAATGTTACTAAAGCTTAAAGAAACCAAAAAATCTCAACCAGTTCATATACATATCAACAACTGAATTCACTCTTCATTCCAGACTTCCCAATGTAATTATGTAATTACGCACACACCCTCTCACTCAAAGCAACATCCTTCAACTTTGGGCAAGCAGAAATGACACACACCATAGTCACCACATGTTTTTTCAGCCGAGTAGTAAATGAGTTTGGACAATGGCAATGGAAGAGATTGGGATGTGCATATTGCCCCTGAAATATGGCTCAATGATGATGGATGCATTCTTGGACTGTGTAATTAATGCAATATAATAATGGCAGTGGAGATCAAAAGCAATAGATAATGGGATTGCAGATTAAAGAAGAATAATAATTGGGGGAGAGTTCTCTTTCAAATCATAATTCTATTACCAGTAATCACTGCAAGAGCAAAGCCCCTGCTGACAAAAGAAATGGAAGCCATTGTCATCTGGAACAAATATTTCCCTGTCGTATATTCTCGACACTAATTTGGCAAAAGAGTGACAATCAGAACACATTCTGAGATTCTTCACCACAGGAATTAGCACTCCTTGCCCTGTTCCTATAAGTCCAAAATCTATGGCCACTTTCTCACTATGACGACTGAGCAAGTACTATTTCTCCTTCTCATCAACATCAAGCAGGACTTTGTCCAAATCAGGAATGTGACCAGCATCTCTGTGTCTGCTGTTTATTTCTTGCAACATCAACGCAATGTGGCTCTTCTCTGTGTGTGTATCAGTATCACCACCAGAGGAAAACTCCATTAACTTCAATGTATCTGGATCCGGGTACCTTCTGAATCCCATTCTCTTTCAATTGTAGCCTCACCCAATTGGGTTTAATCCCGGTAACCACCATCTCGAAAAACAAAGAAACAGCCTCCTTTGGCATGTTCCTCCAACCATAACCACAAATCAAACTAGTCCACGACACAGTGTTTCTCTCAAGCATTTCATCAAACACCTTGCAGGCATAATCCAATGTTAGTGTGAGTCGTCGTTCCCTATTAGGAATAGACTTCATGGGAATATATTGTTATAATTACTTACCTTGTATATGTTGTGTAGTACGTTGTAGTACGATTGTAATCTGTTTATATACACCGCAGAATGGGTGTAATATTATTATCAGAAAATTCATTCTCTAAATCTTGTATCTCTGACTTGGTATCAGAGCAAAGATCCGAGAGGACTTTGTCTCCTTAGTTGTCCAATTTTTTTTTTTTCCTCAAGTCCGAGGAATTGGTACAAAACCAAACCCCTTTGTTAGGGTTGTTTTTGTCGTTCTCAACCTTTACTTCAAGACTGGTCTTCGTCTCTTTTTAGAGACCGACCTTCAAGTCAAACCAAGGACGGGCCCAGGCCGCGTCGCTCTCCTCCTACCCTGCTGCCCAGATCGACTTCGCGTCCGGAGACGCCGTCGCTGCCCAGATCGACGCCGGCCGTGCCTGCTTCTGTCCGACGCGCGACCGAGTCCGGTTGTTCTTCCAGTCCGACGCCGTCGCTTCCTCCCTTCAGTCCCTTCAGTCCGATCAGAACAACCCAGTCCGGCCTCCCTTCAATCCGATCGATCCTCCAGTCTCCGGCCCCGGTTCTTGTTCCCGGCGTCATTCTCGTCCAGACCCGTATCAGATTCATACCAGACCGGTCTTCCCTTGATCTCATCCCAGACCCGTACCAGACCTCTCATACCAGACTCACGTCAGCTTCCTCTGTTCAAGACTGATTACCAGATCGCCCAAGCAACAAGTCAACCCGTGCAACAGGTCAACCTGCAACAGGTTTCAAAAAAAAAAAAAAAAAAAAAAATCTCTCTTTTTGATAAATCGTACTTCTGTCTCTTTCATTCCGCTGCATATTGTGTGATTTTACTACTGTATTGTTGCAATGGGTGGTGCTGATAGTGAAGGACCGAGCTCTAAGGTCAATGAGGTCCAAAAGATTGAGGTTTCTGTTCGAAGTTCAGATGGTGGTTCTTTTGGTGGTCCGAAACTCAATGGTACCAATTTTCGAACATGGAAGAAAATTATGTCTGTCCATCTTCGTGGCATACACAGGATGGGGCATGTGAATGGAACAACCAAAGCTCCTAGTGAGGCAGATATGGAAGCCTATGCTAAGTGGGAGGATGATGATGGATCTGTGATGGCTCTTCTGTTCAAAGCCATGACTGAAGATGTTTTACAGTTGGTGGAAGAGTGTGAGACTGCTGAAACAATATGGAAGACATTGGGGGATCTGTATACTAATGAGTCTGATTTTATACAGGTTCATGAATTGATGTGTAAAGCTGCTAGTATGCAACAGAATGGGCAACCAGTAGCTGTGTATTTCACCAAGCTGAAGAATGTATGGGCGGAGATAGATCAGAAGCGTCCTTGTAAGATCAAGAATCAGGAAGATCTTGTGTGGTACCAGAAGGAGAAGGAGCTAGAACGGGTTCATGTATTCCTGAGAGGGCTTGATGAGAAGCATAGCAGTGCCAAGGGAGAATTGCTCAGAATGACAGACCCTCCTAGTTTGACCACAGCTTTTACATACATTCGCAAAGATGAGTCTCAGCAGGAAAGTGTCAAGCATGCACAGGTTGAAGTATCTAGCCTAGCCATTCAGGCCCAGTCACCGGCACCTTTCCTTCAGCAGTAGAGTTCAGCCCCACTTCATCAGCAAGGTTTCCCACAAGGCTTCACCAACCGCCCTCGTCCTCAATGTACTTATTGCAACGACCTTGGGCATGTTCGGGAGACTTGTTGGAAGTTGAACCCGCACCTTAAACCTAAGAAGCAAGGTTATCGTCCTAAAGGGAAAGCGGCTGCGGTTCAGTTGGTCCAAGAACAAGATTTCTATGGAGTGACTGGCCAAGATCATCATACAGCAGGTGGAGCTACTCCTACAGCCTCTATAGCTAGTCGAGGTAAAATTGGTATGGCTTTGAAGGTTTCTAACTTTGTTGGTTCTCATACATGGATTATTGATTCTGGTGCCTCCGATCATATGACTTATGACAAATCATACTTTACTGAATTGTCTTCCCCACCAGTGTCCTATGTAACCAATGCCAATGGTGAGGCCTTTCCTGTGTTAGGGTCAGGGTCAGTTCGTATTACTCCCACCTTAGAACTTCATAATGTGTTATATGTGCCTGATTTGTCTCACCATTTGATATCTGTTCCCCAGTTGAATACTGAGTCTAAATGCTCCGTAACCTTTTATCCTATGTATGTGATTTTTCAGGATCTTCTCACCAGGGAGATAATCGGCCGGGGGTATCTGAGGGGCAGGTTGTTTCATCTGGATCAGACATACGCAGGGGAGAAACCAGGAGCCCAGTCCCGGGCCGCTTTGACTTCGAGTTCTGATAAGCTAAGTGAAATTTGGTTGTGGCATCGCCGTTTAGGGCATCCCTCTTTTAGTCTTATGAGAAAAACCATGCCTACTTTGTTTATTGGTGTGGATGAGTCTATTTTACATTGTGAAACATGTGTTTTGGCAAAGAGTCATCGTGCTAGTTATTCTCCTAGTATTTCTAATAAAAGTGTTACTCCTTTTGAGTTGATTCATTCTGATGTTTGGGGCCCTTCTAGAGAATCCACTTTATCGGGTTTGAGATACTTTGTGTTGTTTATTGATGATTGTACGAGATTGTCGTGGGTTGCTCTTCTTAAAACCAAAGATGAAGTATTTCCAGCGTTTCAAACCTTTCGCACTCTTGTTCAAACACAATACCATAGCACCATTAAAGTCCTTCGTTCTGACAATGGGGGAGAATATGTTAATCATGCTTTCCAAGAGTTTTTCAAAACCCATGGGATTGTTCACCAAACTACATGTCCACAAACACCAGAACAAAATGGCGTGTCTGAAAGAAAAAACCGTCATTTACTTGATATGGCTCGCGCCCTCCTCTTTAGTGCTCATATGCCTAAGTATCTTTGGGGCGATGCTGTACATGCTTCCTCCCATCTTATCAATCGTCTCCCATCCAGCGTTCTTCAGGGAAAAATTCCATTTGAGGTTCTTGCATCTCATGTCTCCTTACCTTCCTTTCATAATCTTCCAGCTCGTGTCTTCGGTTGTGTTGCCTTTGTTCATGTTCCTAAAAACCAGAGGTCTAAGTTGGATGCCCGGGCACTTAAGTGTGTCTTTGTTGGATATGGAGGAAATCAGAAGGGATACAAGTGCTATCATCCACCTACCAGGAAGTACTATGTCACTATGGACGTTACCTTCTTTGAGGACATGATTTATTTTTCCTCTTCAGATACTGCTCTTCAGGGGGAGAATTCATATTTTGAAGAGCTGTATCATGGAGAGGGGGAGGAAACAGAAGGAGGAGAGGAAAAAGTCACACAGGCAGGAGGTATTTTGACGGATCCAGTTGAGACCATCAGCTCGCCATCTCTTGACGCAGTAGCTCCAAGCATCCAGGCACCAGATTCTATGGCTGAAAATGAAGTTGAAGACACAGCTGCCCCTCCTGCCATCAATTCTACCCTTGACCCACAGCTTCCTGGTACGAAAGATCACTCATTTGAGGTATGTCCACCCACTAGTACTAGTAGTAGTGAGTCTAGTATTGAGCAATATGTGTTACCAAATAGGACCACTCGGGGTCAGTCAGCCAAAAGATATGAACCTACTCTTACTGCCAAATCAAAATACCCAGTAACTAATTATATGTCCACTAGGAGATTGTCTAAGTCATATGAATCATTTGTGAATCAAATATCTGCTGTATCAGTACCTAACAAAGTGCAGGATGCGTTGGGGGATCCAAAGTGGAGGAAGGCAATGGAGGAAGAGATGGAGGCGTTGCAGAAGAACAATACTTGGCAACTTGTACCTCCACCACAAGGCAAGAAGGCTGTAGGTTGTCGTTGGGTGTTTACTGTGAAGCATAATGCAGATGGATCAGTGAATCGGTACAAAGCACGCCTTGTAGCAAAGGGGTTTACTCAGACATATGGTATAGACTATGATGAAACATTTGCCCCTGTTGCCAAGATGAACACTATTCGGGTTCTGCTCTCATTTGCTGCTAGTTTAGACTGGCCACTCCGACAGTTTGATGTCAAGAATGCATTTCTTCATGGTGAGTTAGCCGAGGAAGTGTACATGAGCCTTCCACCTGGGTATGTAGTTGCTTCTCCTGGTGATTTTGTCTGTAGATTGAGAAAATCTCTGTATGGTCTCAAACAGTCACCACGTGCTTGGTTTGGAAGATTTTCACAGTTTATGAGGAAGGTTGGTTACAGGCAGAGCAACTCAGACCATACCTTGTTTCTTAAGCATCAACAAGGGAAGGTAACAGCTCTAATTATTTATGTGGATGATATGGTAATCACTGGTAATGATACTATTGAGATGGATAGACTGCAGATACAGCTAGCCTCTGAGTTTGAGATGAAGGACTTGGGTGAGCTTAAGTACTTCTTAGGAATTGAGGTAGCCAGGGGGAGAGAAGGAATCTATCTGTGCCAGAGGAAGTATGTTCTTGACTTGCTGACAGAGACAGGTTTGTTGGATTGCAAGCCTATGGACACTCCTATTGAGCAGAACCATTGTTTAGCTGAGTATCCAGATCAGGTACCTACTGATCGAGCTCGCTATCAGAGGTTAGTTGGGCGCTTGATTTATTTGGCTCATACTAGACCAGACGTTGCATATGCAGTGAGTGTGGTGAGTCAGTTCATGCATAATCCGAGTGAGAGTCACATGGATGCGGTTATGCGGATTCTGAAGTACTTGAAGTCAGCTCCAGGAAGGGGAGTACTGTTTTCTAAACACAATAACATTCTTGAATTTTGTGGCTTCACAGATGCAGATTGGGCTGGAAATATCACAGACAGGAGGTCGACATCAGGTTACTTTACCTTTGTGGGAGGTAATCTGGTTACATGGAAGAGTACGAAACAGAAAGTTGTGGCACGTTCTAGTGCTGAAGCCGAGTATAGAGGTATGGCTCACGGAGTGTGTGAATTGTTGTGGCTGAGAAATCTGTTACGTGATCTGGGTTTCAAACTCAAAAACTCCATGCAGTTGTATTGTGATAACAAGGCAGCTATTGACATATCACAGAATCCAGTACAGCATGATCGTACTAAACATGTGGAAGTTGATCGTCACTTTATAAAGGAGAAGCTAGATGCCAAAATTATTAGCTTTCCTTTTGTTCCAACTGAAGAGCAACTTGCAGATGTACTTACCAAAGGAGTTTCTAGGAAGGCGTTTTATGACTCACTTAGCAAGTTGGGCATGGTTGATGTATATGCGCCAACTTGAGGGGGAGTGTTAGTGTGAGTCGTCGTTCCCTATTAGGAATAGACTTCATGGGAATATATTGTTATAATTACTTACCTTGTATATGTTGTGTAGTACGTTGTAGTACGATTGTAATCTGTTTATATACACCGCAGAATGGGTGTAATATTATTATCAGAAAATTCATTCTCTAAATCTTGTATCTCTGACTTCCAAGTCCCCACATTCTTCGTAGAAATGAATCAAAGTATTGTTCCCAAAAAACAATACCCCCTTTGTTTCTTCTTCTTCAAGGAACAAGTTGAAGGCTTTCCGGGCAAAGTCTAACTTCATGGAACATGTGCTTTTATGAAGCTTTATGGACAACCTCTGCATTATCTCACCAATATTTCAGCTAAAACAGTGGGACCTACTGAGGATCGGCACTGAGGATGAATACAGGCCCTTGGATGCCATCAATCATCCCTGTAAAGCCGAAGCCACCATCGGGCTCATTGAACAAGTTCACCGAAACACCTCATCTCATCATCATGTAGCCAATCTGTGGCCATCAGATCCAATGCACCATGCCTTTGTTGATTCCATCTTTCCTCAATTAGACAGCAGCTCGTGAAAGGGCGAAAGGCCGTTACTTTGTTATATTTTTGCTTGTTAATCATGTAAATTTTTGTCTGGCTATAATCAAACTCTTTCTTACAGTTTAGCATAAAATCAAACATATTTTGCTTATCATAACTTATAAGCTTGTAAGAAGCCTAAACAAACATGCACACAATTATGGATGTTCATGAATAATAGAAAGCGACTCAATTATGTTATTGTGTGAGCTTTGAAGCAGCTTCTGAAGCAGATTGTCGATTTGGGAAAGGTGATTGTGTAGGTACATAATGTTATGCAGTTATGCATCATCTACACCATGTCTACCGCAGATTTAAGGATTTTAGGAAGACTTGGCCATTCTTTCTTTGATGTTGTAGAAAGACAAGGAAGTTAAATCACATAGTTTTCAGTGTGTGTGATCAACAGAGTACTGAAATACAGAGCGTTTGCATAAGGGAAAAGTGGAGCGAGTAATCACAATTCAATCCGCCTCAAAATTGTATTGATCAACATCATGAGCTAAACTCGTGTTCTCTTCTGCTTGCTCAAATTAGATAATTATTCATCATGAGTGTGACATCATAATAGTACCAAAAGTGCTTACATCTTTGAATCCTTTTTGCAGTCAATCCAGCACTCTTGTGGCTTAGGTTGGAGATGATTGGCACAAATTATGAGGCTTCCCATTGAAAGAGCAAAACTAGTTGTTAGTTCACTATTTTTATTGTTTGCTTCAATTTGGGAGCTCCTTCATGAAAATGGTCGTAGTAGAAGTCCATGCTAAATTGTTCAAATCAGTGGATTTTAGTTTTTTTTTTTTTTTTTCATGGAGGAAGGGTAAGCTTCCTGGCCCTCGCTTCTGGTAGGAATATATAAGTCCCAGGCAAGGATTGAACATTGTACCATCTCAAAACAAGCTTCCCCATTGCTTTCTTTCAATAACATCAATCTAATCTTAGAAAATTGTAGAGAAAATTAAGCTAGTACTAAGCAAGGCTTGGATTTGGAATTGCTTCTTAATTGTTCGTTCTTCCACAGTCATGCACATTAAAAAATAACAGATACGAATTAACAAATTGAATACTACACCCAGAAACTTTATTACTGGATAACATTAATCAAAATGCAAGTAACAAAGTGAAACCAAATATTAATACTGAATCATATCAACCAATTTGTATGGACTATGAAGATGAATATACCATTATTCCTCATCATGATGTGGCCAATCTCTGCAGCACCATGGCTGTTGATTCTATCTGTCCACAACAACACAAAGCAACTTGTGAAATGTTTGTTAAATTCTTAGACCGATTCAGATTAAACATATTCTTGTATTTCAAGATGTAAACAGAATATACAAGTTTTTCACGAATCGTACACATTGGCGTCTAAGAAGCAGCCTCATCATAGATTCCCAGATAGTACAGCAATGTCTGTAATCACCTGAACCAAAGAGTGCATATTATTCACTACTTGCAAAGATTTTCAAGCATAGCAATTATATAGTACAATCATTAGGTTTAAAAATCATACTATGATGTAAAGATTAACA
The DNA here is from genome assembly GCF_002994745.2 of Rosa chinensis. Taxonomy (NCBI): domain Eukaryota; kingdom Viridiplantae; phylum Streptophyta; class Magnoliopsida; order Rosales; family Rosaceae; genus Rosa; species Rosa chinensis. The sequence continues at coordinate 2,006,369 of NC_037091.1, forward strand.
TGGAAATAAATATACGTTTTTCCTTCCAGTACATAAATGGAAAAAAAAAATGACACATAAAAAAGGGGAGGAAAAACCATATGTCTACAAATGTCAACCCAAGTAAGCAAAATATCTGCAGATTCTTAGAACACAGAGAGAACCCTAAATTGGAAATTCTTGTAGGAAGACTCACAAAAATCTTGATTCTCACCCTTTGATACTTGAAGTTGAATCTGCAGCAGCGTTTCAAATTGTTGCTTCAAACCACTCTAAAAGAACACATCTGAGTGAAATTTGCTTCTGCTAATGCACCTCGAGATAGAGCAGAAGCAAAATTATACATGATATTATATGATGATGGAGTAATGAGGTATCAAATTCTAATGCAGTAACGATCAAGATAGATCTGCCCCTTCCTGATCCGAATGCAGACTACCACAAAGCATTTCACAGGGTGGTGAAACAACAGTTGGGATTCAATTGAAGCTGACATGGGCTGGGATTTCTTCAGGGAATTTGGCTGCAAGAATGAGATAATGTAATTAAGATAATGGCAAAAGTTGAGACACTTGACACCTCAATGTATAGATCTTTAAATTGAGGATAGTCCAATACTTTCAACTGTTTTGTAGAATTACAGAGGAATATGATCAAATAACCTAAATACAAACTTTAATGCGTTATGCACTATTATTCTGAAACTGAATAGTTTTAACACTTCCTCTAAGTTAAATGAAAAAGGAAAAAGGAAAGGTATTTATTCCCAGAGGATTATACATATACACTTGCTCATTGATTAGTTTTGCTGAATAGACATACTTGTTGGAGAGAGCCTAATCCTGCAGCAGCCTCTAATGAGACTCGTGCCACTTGCTTATGACTCTAAAAACCCTCATCAACCACCGCATATGATCGTGGCAATAGAATACAGGCAGTCAGACTGTTTCAAGAACACATTAGAAATTAAAACTGCCATCAGTTAAAGGAACCGTATATTAAGATCCAAGTTCTTTCATAATATAAGTACTAAGTAGAAGTAGTTGCTTCTCTTTCTTACGGTGCCACTAGACCTTGTGAATGGTAATTCAGACTAGTCTAGCTCCTGAATATGTGCTGCTAAATTGATGCAAATATTTAATGCTTTCTTGCATGAATCTACAACAGAGGTAAACTCCAAGAAAGAGTAACTACTCACAGTATCAATTCCATCCTTAGAAACAATGAAAACCAATTCCATTTTCCTCAAGAAGGTCAGCACACACCGCTGCATCACCTTGAAGCAAGATTCTTAGCCAAAGCCAGGCTAGAACTTCTGATACCAAAAAATTGTTTTATATGAGTTTGGCAAATTGTTGGCAATACTTATTTATGAAATTTCAAGTTGTAATCTGTAGAATAAAATTGAATATGCTTGTGGCCTGTGCTAGGAAGATTTTGCTTAAACTGATAAATTTCATATTCCATGTGCTCAATCCATGGACCATGTGGATAATGCAACATCATGCTCTTTGAACATGATATGTTTTGATCAAATTGTAGACAATAACATCAAGGCACTTGAGCATAGAAGTACTAGGAAAAGAGTATAGGCAAGATTACAACTAAGGGGACATAGCATATGCCTTTGCTTCAAGCTTATTTGCAGTCATTTCAAATTTAGCTGGATCAGCATGTACCCCACTTGGCCAGAATATGTAACCTTTCAGAGTGGAATGTCTATAGTCCCCACTGGAAATGGAAAAGCAACCAAAATGCATGATATCAATCAACTAGCAACACGGTAACACAGTGAAAGTTAAGAAAATGAACCAGAAACCAAATATTAATAATGAATCCTATCAACCAATTTGTATCGAACCATGGACTACCTTAATCTGCATTTACAGCTAGCTGATACCACCAATGTTCTCCTACAACTATGGAATCACTTGAGGATCAACAATGTGGAGGACTGCAAAACAGCTTTGAGACCATTATTCCCCATCATCATGTAGCCAATCTTAAGCGCCTACGAGATCCAAAGCACCATGCCTTCATTAATTCCATCTGTCCACAATAAATACAAAGCAACTCATAAAAGCCCTTTAGGTTTTGCTAACTATTATATTATGGAAATGTTTTTATCAGAGAAGTTTGTAGACAGTACGCAGGTAAGGTTAGTTAGTAACAGCAATTAGTTAGCTTGAAAGAATCTTCATGATGATATGCTTCTGCATTTTCTAATACCATGTGCTAGTATCACTGCATTCTTGAGGAATCACAAAGATACGTTCATTGTTTCTATAAAATCTGAGTTCCAGCTAGGAGACAGGAAAGTATAATCACATAATTAAAGTGTGATACAGAGAGTACTTCATACAGAGCGTTTGGAGCGTATCTAGAAAGGAAAAAAAAAAAACAAGTGAGAGAGAGAGAGAGAGAGAGAGTACAGAGAGCCATTTTGTTCTCTACTGATAGATTTAATCGCATAGTTTAAAGATGAATGCCATTGTCCTCTCTTTTTCTTATATTCACAGTTTCAGAGCACTAAAATCAATGTCAATGCCTTGTGTACTGTAGCTACTATTTACTCAAAATAATGGATAGACTATAAACATTTAAGACTGTTGATGCATATATGAATTTGAACTAACCAATGTAGTGCTTATAGTGTAAAGTGACAGGGCCATTTGGTCAATTCTGAAGTAACAGCTGCTAGGCCGAAATTGTGAAACTTGCCATGATGCAACTCAAAACAGGCCAGATTTAATGTACAGGATGCACCTCAAACAGCTGCTAGCAGACATGGATCAGAATTTCTTCATGGAATTCGATGCAATTGAGATATTAAATGTAATTAAGACAATGATGAGATCGCCAGAGTTGAGATATTTAAGTGAGGCATTTTAAAATATTGTTGATTTTACTAAACGTGATTGAAACATGTAGGATTACATTGGAATAAACCTTAATGCACACTGTTATTCTGAAACAACCCTTCCATATGGTACAACAGCAGCACCATGGAGATAGGTTAACTGCTTCAGACGTTAGAAAACTTTGAAAAGACAGTGATACTAAGAAGATGATATGCATGTGAACTTACAGATTGGTCACCTGAAGTGGATGGTAGTGTTGCTTGCAGAGACAAAGACAGCTATGGGTCTTGAGCACCTTCAATTGCGCCACGAGGTTTTGTTGGTTCCGAAGACAGAAAACTCAGTTGCTTCCTCATGGTGTTGAAGCTGTGGAGTAGTTGAGTGATGGGAACTATGCAGGTTTGCTTGTTGCCTGCAAATTTGATAAGCAAAGGAACATTAACTATATGAAACTGTCAAGAGGCTAAGTTACGTATCCTAATTTACTCCAATTAACCAAAGATCATACCTTCCGAATTAAGCAAGAAAAACTAAGAAGAGAATCTCTCAAATATGTAGGAGGAGATATTTTCTCTTTTATTGAACATTGAACAAGAAAACTACATCAACTAGGAAGACAAACGGATGATGAGCATGGAAAAATAGCACATACCTTTACTTTTAGTTTATTTTCACTGGTCTCAAATTCAGACAGATCAGCATGTACCCAATTTTGCCCGAATCTGCAACCATTCCAAGTGAAAGTTTATAGTTTCCACTGCAAACAGAAGCAACAATCAAAATGTATAAAATTAATCACCCAGAAACATTATTACTAGATAACATTAATCAAAATGTTCAAATATTAATACTAGATTATATCAACCAATTTGTATGGACTACCTTGATTTGCAGAGCCTAGCTGACTACCACGAATGCTCTCCTACAACAATGGGATCAACTGATAATCAACAATCTTATAAAAAAAAATAAAAAAAATGATCATCAACAATGAAGATAATGGAAAAGTTGAGATACTTGAGAGTTGAGACCTCAATGTATAGGTCTTTAAATTGAGGATAGTCCAATACTTCCAATTGTTTACTAAAATTACAGAGGAACCTAGAAAATGAATTATTCGTCCAGTTTTCTGTTCATTTCATTAAACAGGTTTGTAATTGTAGGATTACGATCAAATACAAACATTAAGGAAAGGTATTTATTCTAAGTGGATTACACATATACACTTACTCATTCATCAGTTTTGATGAAAAGAAATTCTTGTTGGAGAGAGCCTGATCCTGCAGCAGCCTTTAAAGAGACTCATGCCACTTGCTTATGACTGAAAACCCTTATCAACCACCACTTATGATCGCTGCAATAAAATACATGCAATAATATGATATGTATCGTTAAAATTGTAAGCAATAACATATGGCATTTGAGCCAAAAATTACTAGGAAAAGAGCATAGGCAAGAGTACAGCTAGAGGAGATAGCATTTACCTCTGCTTCTAGCTTATTTGCGTGGCCTAGCTAGCTGATTACCACCAATATTCTCCTACAACAATGGAATCAATCAATCAATTGAGGAAAAACTCACCAATTTTGATACCACAAAACAATCATTCCTATAAAAACATGAAATCTGCAGAATTTAAGAACTGGAAAGAAAGCCAAACCTGAATATAGCTGCTAGTCTGTGAAAGAACATGGCATATATTATTGTTGGAACTATGGAGTAGTCTGTGAAAGAACATGGCATATATTATTGTTGGAACTATGGAGTACTGGCTGGTGAGGTAGGATCAAGATTTGTTGCCAATGAGAAGTCTGGAAGATTTGATCAGAGGTGGATGCAGATGCAGAGTAATCGGGGATGGGAGGCATTGTTGGTAGTTCCTCAGGGCAGTGTCGTTTTGAAAGAGTTGGTTGCTCCTGCTGCTCTTGTTGTCATTGGCTCCAGTACGAGGCTCTTTTGTTCTGTATTCGTCGAAGAAAGCCAGTCTAGCATGCCCCACTCATCCATGGGAATGGTTGTGCGATGGTTGCCCGGCAGCGCGTTGTCGTTTTGGAGGAACCACTGTTGATGCATCTTCCGGGGTGTGGTGCCGTTTCGGAGGTTTGGAAGACAGCTGTGACAACGGAGTTGGCTCTTCTTCATCATCATCTTCAATTAGAAGGCTAGTCATCGGTGGTTGGCATACCAGGTGAACTCCACAGCTCTTCATTTGAGAAGCAGGGTAAAATTGAACTCGACAGTGATAACGCGACCCACCGTTTTGATCCACCTTTCCCTTTATTTCATCACATAATGGAATATAACTTAGCCACATATGGTCTGGCATTGAACCGGGCAACTTGGAATGCCGATCTATGAGTACCCCATTGATGGAAATATCAGCTCCTACGTGAATCATAAAACTAAGAGGTTCCTCAACTAGAACATAACAAACAGCCAGTCCTATGTTGGCCCAATTCAATTTGCTTGGGATTTCAAAAGAAATTGCACATGTACTGGATGGGCCGTTTTCATTAACAGCAACCTCCTTCGAACAATGGAACCACTTCGGAACCTCACCACCGGATAATAGAAGCCTAAACCGGGTGTTGTGCTGCAATAAAAACGTCAACTATATTGTCAATACCGCAAGTGTACTTCCAGCAATAGGAATTCAGGTGAGAGACCCCTTATGTGTAGGCGGGTCGGGTCTCACCCCATAATTCATACGGCAATATTAAGGGAATTATCTAGAAACTGTATACATTTTGTTTGGATTCAATGTATTTTATAGGTAGGAGATTGCAAACTAAATCATACGGCAATATTAACGGAATTATCTAGAAACTGTGTACATTTTGTTTGGATTCAATGTATTTTATAGGTAGGAGATTGCAAATGAAATCATACGGCAATATTAACGGAATTATCTAGAAATTGTGTACATTTTGTTTGGATTCAATGTATTTTGACTATTTTCTAGGTAGGAGATTGCAAATTAAATAATACGGCAATATTAACATCTCACTTTATTGATTTTCAGGTCTGAAAAGAAAAAGAGAACGGTCAATTTTTCTTCAAATCCCTTGACCAAAAGAAATGTTAATTTTCAGAGGAAGAATCAGTTCTTATGACCCTTTAAAATATGCACTGCTATTCTTTTCAATTTCTACTTCACTAAACGGGTTTTGGGTTGAATAAAGTACTGCTATTTTGAAAGTTCAGCATACAACGACACCAACATCATGGTAATAGACTAATAGTTTTACTACGACCTTTAAGTTACAGAAAAAAAGGAAAAGAGAACAATACATGTGGCTAATTCTAAATGCTTACAAATACTTGCATACCGATCCGTTTTCGAACTCAGTTAACTCTGATGCTATTTGTAGCCGTCCTGCAACAGCCTATTAAGATGGAATCCACAGCACATGGCACTTGATCACTGCGGCTGAAAACTATTCAGCAACCAACCCCGTTAATCACTTTACTGGAAAAGAAATGCAGTTGGCCCTTTTAAAGTACACTTAATTAGAATTCAAAACCCAAAAGCAAATGGCCAAATGCACACTGAATGGGAAGCAGAAAGCCAGCCAACATTGCTAAAGGAGGCCAAAGTTCATTGCTGATTTCTACCTCTTAATGAGAATTAGCATCATTTGACTCTTGTTCTAGAAAGACAGTATTAATCACTTAACTAAAGAGTGATTTGGCGAATACTGTATACAGAGTTCGGAACATATTCTAGAAAGAAAGAAAAAAGAAGGACAAAAATAGAGACAGCCATTTTGTTCATTAACAATTTAGGGATTAATGTCATGTTCTTCTCTTTTTCCTTATATCAAGTGTTAGGGGATTAATATCAATGTAAATACCTTATGTGTAGCCACTAGCTAACCTGTCTCAAAATAGTGCATATATTAACTAACAAAGTATACATATACTGTATACATCGTATGTATCAATTTTCATTAACCTATGTAGTTCTTATCGTGTAGAGACAGAGCCATATGTTCAATTATGAAGTTAACTTGCTAGGCTAAAAGTTTGAATTTTTCTTCATTCAATGCTCATCAAAATATACAAGAGTTAATTGTACATGATCTATATGGTCATGGGAGTAACAAGGTAGCACTACTAATGCAGTAAAAATCAAGATAGATCTTTCCCCTTTCTGCTCCCAATGCAGACATGGGTGAAACAACAGTCGGGATTCAATTGCAGTAGAAAACGTTTGGGAATTCTGGAGGGATTTGGATGCAACATTTAGATACTCGATATAAATACGATGATGGTGTAGCTGCTAGAGCTGAGATACTCAAGATCTCAGTTTATAGATCTTTAAATTGAGGGTACTCCAATCCTTCCAACTACTTTCTAAATTTACAGAGGAAGAATAAGTTTGCTGAAGAATGAACCATTTTTCAATGTTCTGTTCATTTTACTAAACGGGTTCCAGAAACATGTAGATTAATGATTGAATAATCAAAGATACGTACTGTTATTCTGCAACATAACGACACAAAACCAGGACCATCTAAGTTAAAAATTAAAATTAAAAACTTGGAAAGGGAAAAGGAAAAGGAAAAGATTCATGTATTTATTAGAAGATGATCACATTAACATACCTGCATGAAGTCAAAAGATTATTTTCAAGTCACAGCTTCAACCTTCTGTGTCTCTGAAAGAATACATCTGAATGCATGGCATTCTTGTTGAAACTCTTAAGTTGACGGGGTACGGTTGGTGATATCGATTTTCTTGGCATACTAGGTGAACCACCTTCATTCCAGCTTCAGGCTCAAGGGCTTGATTGGTCAACGCTTGTTTATTCAGCCAAGTAGTCAATGAGTTTGAACAATGGCAATGGAAGAGATTGGGTTCTGCATATTCCCTTGAAGCATGGCTCAATGATAATGGAGGCATACTTGGATTGTGTAATTAACACTATGATAATGGCAGTGCAGATCAAAAGCAATCAATAATGGGAGTGCAGACTAAAGAAGAATAATAATTGGGGGAGAGTTCTCTTCAATCATAATTCTATTACCAGTAATCACTGCAAGAGCAAAGCCCCTGACTAAAGAAATGGAAGCTGCTGTTATCTTGAACAGTAACTTCCCTGTCAGATATTCTTGACACTAATTTGGCAAACTTCCCTGTCAGATATTCACCACACGAATTGGCACTCCTTGCCCTGTACCTATAAGCCCAAAAGCTTTGGCCACTTTCTCACTGTGTCAACTGAGCAAGTACTCTTTCTCCTCCTCATCAACATCAATCAGGACATTGTCCAAATCAGGAATGTGGCCAGCATCTCTGAGTCTGCTGTTTATTTCTTGCACCATCAATGCAATGTGGCTCTTCTGTGTGTGTGTATCACTATCACCACCGAAGGTAGACTCATGAATCAGTCCATTAACTTCAACGGAACTGCATCCAGGTACCTTCTGAATCCCATCCTCTTTCAGCTGTAGCCTCACTTTTGCAACATCTGCCCATTTCCCAGCTGATGCATATACGTTTGAGAGAAGCACATGAATACCAGTCCTCTGAGTAGTCAATTTAGATACCTGTTCAGCTGCATACGCTGCCATTTCAACGTTTTTGTGGGTTCGACAAGCAGCCAAGAGAGTGCCCCAAATGACATCATTAGGTTACATTGGCATGCTCTTTACCAGATCAACAGCTTCTTCCAAGCCCCCTGCTCGGCCAAGTAGATCAACCATGCAACTGTAATGAACAATATTGAGGGGAAATGCCATGGACTGATTGCATTGACATGAAAATGTTCCGTCCTTGTTCCAAAAGACCAACATGGCTGTATGCTGTTAGTACTGCCACAAAGACTACATCTGGTTTCACCCCTTGCTTATGCATGTTATCGAAAAGCTCTAGAGCTCGCTCCCCATTTCCTTGCATGGCCATTGCTCCAATGGCTGCTGTCCAAGCAGATGTGACTAAAGAATACATCTGAATGAATGGCATTCTTGTCGGAACTCTTAAGTGGATGGGGTACTGTTGGTAAATAGCCATTTAGTTGGCATACTAGGTGAACCACTGTTATTCCAGCTTCAGGCTCAAGGGCTTGATTGGTGTCATATACAATGCTTGTTTATTCAGCAGAGTAGTAAATGAGTTTAAACAATGACAGTGGAAGAGATTGGGTTCTGCATATTTCCCTGGAAGTATGGCTTAATGATAATGGAGGCATACTTGGATTGTGTAATTAACACAAAATGATAATGGCAGTGCAGATCAATAGCAATCAATAATGGACTGCAGACTGAAGAAGAATAATAATTGGTGGAGAGTTCTCTTCAAATCATAATTCTATTACCAGTAATCACTGCAAGAACATACATAAAGAAATGGTACCTGCTGTTATCTTGAACAATAACTTCCCTGTGGTATATTCTTGACACTAACTTGGCAAAAGAGTGACAATCAAAACACATTCTCAGATTCTTCACCACACGAATTGGCACTTCTTACCTTGTACCTTTAAGTCCAAAAGCTTTGGCCACTTTCTCACTATATCGACTGAGCAAGTACTCTCTCCTTCTCATCAACATTAAGCATGACATTGTCCAGATCAGGAACGTGGCAAGCATCTCTGAGTCTGCTGTTTATTTCTTGCATCAACGCAATGTGGCTCCTCTCTGTGTGTGTATCAGCATCACCACCGGAGGTAAACTCATGAATCACTCCATTAACTTCAACGGAACTGCATCCAGGTACCTTCTGAATCCCTTCCTCTTTCAGTTGTAGCCTCACTTTTGCAACATCTGCCCATTTCCCAGCTGATGCATATATGTTTGAGAGAAGCACATGAATACCAGTCCTCTGAGTAGTCAATTTAGATACCTATTCAGCTGCATATGCTGCCATTTCGACCTTTTTGTGGGTTTGACAAGCAGCCAAGAGAGTGCCCCAAATGACATCATTAGGTTCCATTGGCATGCTCTTTACCAGATCAACAGCTTCTTCCAAGCCCCCTGCTCGGCCAAGTAGATCAACCATGCAACTGTAATGAACAATATTGAGGGGAAATGCCATGGACTGATTGCATTGACATGAAAATGTTCCGTCCTTGTTCCAAAAGACCAACATGGCTGTATGCTGTTAGTACTGCCACAAAGACTACATCTGGTTTCACCCCTTGCTTATGCATGTTATCGAAAAGCTCTAGAGCTCGCTCCCCGTTTCCTTGCATGGCCAGTGCTCCAATGGCTGCTGTCCAAGCAGAAACATCTCTTCTTGCCATGTTATCAAACACCTTTATTGCACTTTGAGGGTCACCACATCTAGCAAACATGTCAACTAAAGCTGTCCCGAGCCGCATGTCACAGTTAAGTTTATCTTTTTCGATATAAGCATGAGTCTACTTTGCAAGATCAATAGCTCCTAGATATCCGCAGGCAGATGCAACCTCCACCATGGTCACCGTATCTCCTTTTATTGCCTCAGTCTGCATCACCCGGAAAAGTTCAATTGCTTCCTAAAACCTGCTCTCTTGGACCAGAGCACCAATCATAGAGTTCCAAGAAACAAGATCACTTTTTCGCATCTCATTGAACATTTTCCAAACTGACTTCACATCACCACTTCTTATGAAACCAGAAATCAAGGAGTTCCGTGATAGTACAATCTTATTCGACATATTGTCAAAAATTATGCAGGCCATTTCTGGTTGGCTGCACTTCTTGTACATGTCAATCATGGCATTGCAAATCGTATCCCAACCTTCTGGTCCATTCCTTAGAACATAACCATGGGAACACTTTCCAGAGAGAGAATCACTTAGTTGGCAAAAGCTGATATGGCACATAACATTGTCGGGTCTTAAGCCCTGTTGTAGCATTTCACCCATGACCAAAACTGCTTCATTATCAAGTCCCTGGCGCACAGAATTTGACAAAATTGTATTGTAAAGAACCGAGTTTTTATCCACACATTCATCAAAAACCGCTTTGCAGCATCAGTAGCTCCACTTTTCATATGCATATCAACAAGTGAATTCAACATAAGCATATTACTCTTCAATCCAGACCCCCCAATGGAAGCACAAGCCTCTCACTCAACGCTACATGCTTCAACTTGGCGTATGCAGAAATGACACACACCATAGTCACCGAATTGGTTTAATCCCGGCAGCCACCATCTCGAAAAACAAGAAAAAAGCTTCCTTTGTCATATCCCTCCAACCATAACCGCAAATCAGAACTAGTCCCCAACACAGTATTCCTCTCAAGCATTTCATCAAACACCTTCCAGGCATAATCCAAGTCCCCACATTCTGCATAGAACTGAATCAAAGAATCCCCAATAAACACATCTTCCTCCAAACCCTTATTCACAAGCAACCCACGGAGCTGAACGCCTTCACAAAAAGCCACAATCAGGAGGGAGTTGGGAAGAACAAACAAGAAGAAAAAGAAAAAGAAAAAGAAAAAGAAAAAGGAGAACTATAAAGTTTACTGGTGTTTAGCTTCTGGGTCGTTCAGCGTCTTGGGGCTGTGGAAGTTTGAAATAAGCAGCCCAAAGCATCTTCAAATAATTACCATAAGGCTTACCACCAATTGATCCAAGGCTACCAAAGTTTGAACAGTAAAAGATATCTGGGTCCACACTGGACTAACAAAAAAAAAAAAAAAATTACTTTGAGGAGCAACAAAAATCAAGCAGAAAATATCATCCATTTTACTACAAATAATAAAGCAGCAGTCCATGATGGACAACACAAACATCTTACAACACAAATATGATTCTTGCACTAGATAAAAGTAATGGTTCAATACAAATAAAACTGACTTGACACAAGAGACTATGATATAATAGAAATGAAAAATCTAGAACTCAAGAATATTTAAGTTGACACTGATTTGCCAAAACAGAAAAGCAATGTAGGACTGAGAGAGCATGGAATAGTCGGTAAAGATATTTGGAGTAGCATGGTGCATAACTAAATGGTAGTATAATCATCATCATTAATTGGGAAGGGTGAAAGTAAAGAAAATGTTAGAGGTGTTTTGAAATGAACAAAGTGTGACACAACTTTGGAAGCCTATACCTGTATATCCTACATTTTTAGGAAGACATGACCTGGTAAACACCTGCCCCAGCCAAATTAGTATCATTGACAGCCACCATGACATCATTTGAATCCCCTTTTTTTTTCTTTTTTTTTTTTAAATTAAAATAGAGGATTAGGCGATATTAGCCCCTCGTTAGCGGTCATTGCGCAAGGCGCCTACCTTCCGTATAATAGAGAGGAGACCACTACACCCGAGAACCCACCCCCCGTCCCTCTATTTTATTTTATTAGAATATTAAAAAAAAACAAAATACAAGATAGAAGAGGGGGACATAAACCAAAACCTCTCCCAATATCAAGAAACAATACAACTGGACTGAAATTCCAACATTAAAAATAACAAACCTTCCTACCTATAAAGAAGGTAAAAACTTGAGTACTAATAAGGACCCCCAAAAGAACAACCCAAGAGCAGCAACCAACATCTACTATGCAAATCTGAAATTAGGAAGGCCTGCCAAATCACGGGAATATGCCTCAAGTGCACAAGGAGGACAAGAGTCCCACCAATGAACACTAACCTGAGTTGCCCCAAAAGTAGCTAAAGAATCTGCTACCTGATTGCCTTCGTGATAGATATGAGAAACCGTCACGGACATAGATGCTAGCATAACCCGACAGTTAAACCAATTTGTAGAGTATCGCCATGGTACATCACTCTGAAGAGAAGACAGAAAATGAATTACCAAAGCCGAGTCACTTTCAATCCATAGGGAATGCCAACCTTTCTGAGATGCAATATGAATAGCATGAATCACTGCCTGAAGCTCAGCCTCCAAAGCATAGGCCACCCAAGAGCCCCCGCAAAACAACCAAGCACTCGACCCAAATGATCACGAAAAATGCCCCCGAAACCTGCTGGACCTGGAGTGCCTCTAACTGCGCCATCAGTGTTAACCTTAACTTGCAAAATAGAAGGAGCATGCCACATAACCTCTATAATCTTTGGAGCTTTAGGGGGTGTGGGAGTAATCAACGAATTTGACCCACCATTATGACAATTGACCCTCGCCATAAATACGCGGACAATGACAATCGTAGATGCGGTGGCAATCATCGTTATTAACGACACAATGAATATGGCGTTAAGGAGGCGCGGTCGTAATGACATGACATGATGGTGTTATTGGATAAATGCCATAACGCGGAGCGATGGCGTTATTCCATAACACGGAGTAACGTTGTTGATTAATGCCATAACGCGGAGCGACGGCGTTAATCCATAACGCGGAGTAATGATAATGGCGTTATTCGATAACGCCATAACACAGAGTAATGGCGTTATTCGATAACGCCATAACGCAGAGTGATGGCGTTATTCGCCATAACGCGGAGCGATGGCGTTATTCGCCATAACGCGGAGCGATGGCATTATTCCATAAACGTGAAGCAATGGCGTTATTAGTGACACGGAGTAATGGTACAACGTGCAGTGATTACATTATTGATGGCATTATAGAATAACGGTGATGGCGTTATTCAATACTGCGGAGTTATGACAATAATAAGTACAGTTATCGATATTAAACACGACTTGTGGTGCAAACTCTCCCTCATCTATAAATAGGGGGCATACTGACCAGGTAGGACATCAGATTCTGACTCTTCTTACTACACTACTAAGAAACATACTGACTTAGGCATCGGAGGGTTTTCTGCAGGTACCCCCTCTTCTCCTCGAGCCGACGGTCAAACTCCAGGTCAACGCTCAAGGGAAGCTTCTCGATTGTTCCCAGTCAGCTCCCACTCCAGTCCGCATTAATTGGTGAGTCAAACTCCTCAACGGAATTTTTCTGCACCAACAGGGGGTCTTCCAAGAATACCAATCCGACGCAGAATGCAGAGCTCAGCAACTGAATTCCTCATAGTTCCCTTACTTAGGGAGTCAATCTCAAACAGTTGAAGCCAAATAGAATTATGTAATGTCCTCACCGACAGCATGGAATCCTGAAAACGAATAGCGTTTCTTGCATGCCAAATAGCATAAAAACCAGCTCCAATCATACCCCACCATAAAATACTCAATTGGGAACCAAAACCATGGCGAATTGGATAAGAAAAAAAAGAATAAATATTAGCGAAAGGAGTGGGCACCTGAAACAAGTCCAATAAATTCCCCCAAACGGCAGTAGCGAATGAGCAATCAAAAAAGAGATGATGCGAGGTTTCATTACCCAGACGACAAAGAGAAAAAAATCGATGATAAATGGAAACCCCGACGTTGTAAGATATCATCAGTAAGCAAACGTCCATGCAAAAATTTCCATAAGACGAAAGAGTTCCTAGGGCAAAAACTTGAATGCCAAACAAATCGAGCCCAAGAAACATGAGAAAAATGAGTGCGCTTTAAATCATAAGCTAAAGCAACTGTTAAGTTCCCATCCTTTGCCGCTTTCCAAACCAACCTGTCTTCCAAACCAACCTTGCGTGGGAGGGTAACCTCAACAACATCCTTCCAAATAGGTGCACAAACAGCCTGTAACTCCACTGGACATACCCAACTACCATTATGAATGAATGAAGGTAACGTAGACTGAAGTGTCTTAGCTACTACAGGGGAAATATTTAACTTCTCAACAATGGGAGAGCCTAACCAATCATGATGCCAAAAATCAATTTTAGAACCGGAGCCGACAAGCCATTGAGAACCTCTCCTGATATCAATGTATAAAGGACGAAGCCCAGGCCAAATAGAGGAACGCTTATAATAATTGCATGGTTGCCCAAACTTGTCAAGAAACCGATGGCGAAAAAAATTCGCAGCTAGAGAAGAGGATGTTAAAAGATCCCAGAACTTTTTAAGAAGAAAAGATTGATTAAGAACTGGAAAATTTTTGAGGCCCAACCCACCCTCATTCTTGGGAGCACAACACTTGTTCCAAGCAACAGTAGAAAACCCACCAGTAAGCACATTACCTGACCAGATAAAATTTCTCACCCATCTCCGCAGGTCTGATAACACCATTTTAGGCCAAGCATAAACAAAGAAACTATGAGAAAGCATGCTATTAATCACTGAATTTACCAGAGTTAAACGACCGGCCATAAAAAGAGAGGTTCCACGCCATTGGGAGAAACGACTTTTAACTTTATCAGCAAGCCCTTGAAAGTGAAAGCGCTTCGGGCAACCAGAGAAAATGGGAACGCCTAAATAAGTGAAAGGCATCACACCAATAGTTACATCCAACCATTTGGAAATCAAAGTGCATCGCAGCTAAGCAGATTTTCCAAGAAAAACATGAGATTTGCCTTTGTTTACTAACTGCCTGGAATTTGCTCCATAATCATCAACAAGGTCTAACAAATATGTGAGACCCTCCTTGTTTCCTTTGCAGAAAATCATGATGTCATCAGCGAAAAGAACATGACTTGGAGCTTTCATGCCTCAAGGAGAAGAAATAGGCTTCAACCTACCAGAGGAGACAAGCTTTGTGATACCTCTGCTAAGAACTTCCTCAGCTAAACAAAATAAAAGGGGAGAAAGCAGGTCACCTTGGCTAACCCCTCTACTACAATTGAAGAAACCCACCGGTGAACCATTAAAGAGAATAGATAGCTTGGCAGAAGCAAGAATGGAACTCACCCATTGAACAAAAGTATCATGAAAACCAAAAGCAGTGAGCACTCTCAGAAGAAAACCCCAATTAAGTGTGTCGAAAGCCTTAGCAACATCGAACTTAATGGCAATATTGCCATCAACACAAGGAGTATCCAAAAGGTTGACACATTCTGAAGTGAGGAGGATACAATCAGAAATTTGACGACCCTTAAGAAAAGCAAATTGATTCGGCAAAATGATTCGAGAAGCAATAGGAGAAAGCCTGTCAGCAAGTACCCTTGTGATAATTTTAAAAATGAAATTGACCATAGCAATAGGACGATATTGGGAAATTACCTCAGCCTCCGAAACTTTAGGTAGAAGAGCAACAAAGCTGCAATTAAGATTAGGCAGAATGTACCCCGTCTCAAAAAAGAAGCGAACAGCTCTAACTACATCTGAACCAACAAAATCCCAACATGCACGATAAAAATGCCCATTAAAGCCATCAGGACCAGGTGCACTATCGGGATCCATAGAAAAAACAACCAGTTTAATTTCCTCTGGAGAAGGTACTGTCGTTAGACTGCCATTTTCTTCCGAAGACACTAGAGAAGGGATAAGCTCTGAGACAAGACCAGTGTCAATGGAGGACCCATCATCACTAAATGCCGTGATGAAATGATCAACAACATGCTCTCGCATTATATTAACATCGGTTTGATAATCAGAACCAATGCGAAGATGAGAAATAAAAGAACGAGCACGGCGAATTTTTGCAACTCTCTGATAATAACCGGTGTTTCGATCGCCATCCTTTACCCACTTTTCACGTGCTTTCGAAGACCAAAACTGATCCTGAATGAGTAAAGCATTGGTTAAAACATTATGAGCATCTAACTCTTTCTTGCAGCGTTCCTCACTAAAACCATTAGTAGAGATGTCAAGCTGAATTTCCTCAAGACTTGCACGAGCTAAATCAACAGCAAGATTTACATTACCAAAAACAGTATGATTCCATTCCTTAAGAATAGGCTTTAGTAGCTTTAGTTTTTGCTGAAGAATAAATTGAGGGCAACTAGAAATACTGAAAGAAGACCACGCTGACTTCACCAATGATAAAAACTGAGGATGCTGAACCCAAACTGGTTGGAAGCGAAAGGGAGAAGGACCCTGTGAAGAAAATTTCTCAAATACCACAAGAAGTGGGTTATGGTCAGAACAATGTCTTACTAAAGTTGAGCAGCTAGTAATTGGCCAAGAGTCCCACCAAGGAAGAGAGCAAAAACACCTATCCAAGAGCATTTCAATATGAGCACCCAATGTTCTGCCATTTGTCCAAGTAAAAGGTGAACCCTTAATATCCACTTGCATCAAACCACAAGTGTCTACCATAGCTTGAAATTCATCACAAGAAGCACGGCGAGGTAAGTTTCCACCAGATTTTTCATGAGCCCCCAAAATAGCGTTGAAGTCGCCCAATATTAATAGCGGCCCCGAAAAATTAGAACAAATTTGCGCTAAAGAAAGCCAAAGACATCTTCTTCCAGCCACTGTTGTTGCCGCATAAACACATACCAGTCCATGGAGAACACCATTAACATTAAACTACATAAAGAGATGCTGACTAGAAGAGGATAAAAACAAAGGAGAAACAACGTTAGCTGAACAAAAGAACCAAAGATTAGGATGAAGCTGACCTCGATCATTAACACCAATGAGGTTCATACCAATAGACCGCCAAAAAGAATGCTTTATGTTTTCCATAACAGTCATCGGTTCTGCTAAGCAAATAAAATCTAGAGAATGCTTTTTAACTAGACTACGTAGAGTTTGTCTAGTGGAGTTATTCGCAAGACCCCGAATATTCCAAAAGATTGTCTTCATTGAGAATATGACAAATTCACAACCCCCTGAGGGGTTGGTGAGTTACTCAAGGCGTCACGGACTTTTTTCCGCAACCTCTTCCTTTGGGATTTAGATAATACTTTTGATTTAACTGCAGTTCCCACTTCCAATGTCAAATTGTACAAAGCCTCACTGGCTTCCCCTTTCTCTAAAATGGAATTAATATTCTGTGGTGAACGTACAACCTCATGCTGTGACTGAGTGGCTCTAGACTCACTCTGGTTCTCCAATTGTTCATCCTCTACTATTTGGTGCCAGGTTTTCTTTTGTGGCATTTGGCTATTAATGGAATTACTAACATAGGATCCCAAAGCATCCGAGATAGTGCGTTCATCATCCTAGGTGTCCAAAGATAAAGTGCCAATATCCCTATCATTGGTGCTAGAAGAAATTTTTTGAACCACAGGTTCCATATCAGTAGAAGGTAGTTCCTGCTGAGTGATCACTGGCTCATTGATCACCAGATCGGCAATGCGATCGAGCTCCTGATCCACTACCTTGAGTAGCACCTCGTTTGCAAAATTTTGAATCTCAGCTTCCTTATTGGGTTGAGGCTCATTGTCAGTCAGACAAGTTGGAGGATGTTGAGCTTGGATCTTGGGCTTTACACGGTACTCTTGCCTAACCACAGGCTTAATTTGTTGTTTCTTCCCTACACCACCATTAAGATGATGAGAATTGTTAACATCTTTGATGATGCGCTTGCAACGATCAATGGTGTGTCCAACCATTCCACAATTATAACACATATTCTCATAAATAACTTCAATTGGAAAACAATGGTTCTCCCTTTCAACCATCAGACTAGAAGGTAGATTACTAGCTAGATCAACATCCACAAGAACTCTTGCAAAATAGCCAAATGCTCTATCTTTAGTAGCCCTGTCCAATTGCAAAGGTGTGCCCACTCCATGAGCAATCTCCATTAGATGCTGCGGGTGCCAGTAGTCTTGACTCAATCCATAAAACCTAACCCAAATTTGCGAATGAGTCTGAGGGAGATTGTCCCCTGGCTTGAAATCCGGCTGCCATTGGGAGAGACGAAACAACCCGCTAGCCAAAGTACAAGTACCCCCACCCCAAATTCTTCGCATATCTGATTCTGTATCAAAATGAATATCAAAATATCCCTTCCCCAAAGGGACCAATCTCCAGGGTGATGAAGGATTCCATAAAGAAGTAAGGGAGGCCTTCAAATCATGAAGCTTCAATGGAGCAGATCCCTTGCGCAGAAGTAATCTACCAATCAAATTGGTTTTGAAGGTCTTCAGTTGTTCCTGATACAAAGCTTCATTAATCTTGACATAGGTCGTATCACCACGAACAACAGGAGCAAGCAGTTGGCTAAGAGCAACTGTGGATTCGACTGACCCAGAGACAATAGAAGCGAACGTCTTTGGTTTGGTTGTCTGTGCCAGTGGCGGAGAGGAGTTTTCCAAGGCAGGGGCCGGATTCAGAAAAGACCAAGGACAGATCGCCCTTGGCTCGATGGAAGCAGAAGCCTCCATGGTGGCGAAGGGGGCGAAACCTTTGGACGCTGGTTTTCTTTTTTTTTTTCCCAGACCCGCGCGTGTAGGCGCATTCTCTCTCCGATTTGATTTGAATCCGGTTGGCACACTAGGTGAACCCCACAGCTTTTCAATTTAAATGCCCTAGACTCTCTGTAATCCCTGCAGTAAAATTGAACTTGACAGGTATAAGGCGGCAACCACAACCAACACATATCTTTCAACAAGTAAAGGAATATACTGCAGCCGCACATGAGCTGACTTTGAACTCTCTTTTAAAGATTTAGAAAATGAGTAATCACCATCTACATATACATTATTGATCCAAATGTAAGCTCCAAATTCAACAGATACACAATCTACAATAGTTGGCGTAACTTCTTCAGACATTTCAGATGAACAAAAACCTTCTTCAAAAACAGCACAGAGAGCCAATCCTGTGTTCTCCCATTTTAAAATTCTAGGGATTTCAATAGATAGTTCATATGCAAGGCACCCCATTTCAGAACAAATAAGTTCCTCTACATCCTTACAATAATCAAATCCCTTTGGAACCTCACTTCTAGGACATACAATGCCAAACCGCGAGTTCTCTGTAGACACCTGCAATTATTGAAAATGTTACTGATCATGTCAATAGGGCTAGCTATATTTACTGTATTAATTCACTCTACACCATGAATTGTGTTAGGAAAGTAAATATTGTGTATCATGTATAATAGGAAAGTAGTTTAGCTTAGTTATGCATAGTTATTTGCTGCCTTATTTTCTCCTTAATTGTAGAGATTTGCTTCCTTGTAGAATAGGTACTCTCTTTCTTGTAATCTGTTTATAACCTTGATACGTGAATGAATGATAATCATCTAGCAAAATATCCTCTTTTCAAATTGCTATCTTCTTCCACAGAATTTGGTACAAGAGCTTCACCAACTTTGTGCTCAATTTTGGTGGGGAAGCACGGAGGAAAAGCGAGGGATGCATTGGCGTGCATGGGATGAACTTTGTAAACCTAAGAACTTGGGTGAAATGGGATTCCGGCATCTGTTCGCGTTCAACCTAGCAATGTTAGCTAAACAAGGTTGGCATTTGATACAGCAACCAGACTCCTTGATTTGTCGGCTTTTGAAGGCAATATACTTTCCTCGCTCTAGCTTTTGGGATGCGGAGATTGGTTCATCTCCTTCTTATGCTTGGAGAAGTATTTTACATGGGAGGGATGTGCTTAGGGCAGGCACACGTCATCATATTAGCAATGGGTTTTCCACCAATATCTGGACTGATCCTTGGTTGTTAGGCGAGGAGCTACAGCAATTTCAGTCTCCTCGTGCACAATGGGTTTCGGACCTCATCTCCTCCCCAGGTACATGGAATTATGCCTTGTTAACTGAGTTATTTCCTATGCCCATTGTGCGGAAAATTTTAGCACTGCCACTTAGTGTTAGACCTCATGAAGATCGATGGATTTGGAGTGGGGATAAGAAAGGAAGGTTCACGGTCAAATTGGCCTATCATACTGCTAGGTGTAGAATTTTGGGGGAATCTACTCCTGCCTCGAATCCTAGTTCTGACCTTTGGACTCAACTCTGGAAAGCTCCTGTACCGGGGAAGGTCAAAGTATGTGTGTGGAAGGCTGCTTCAAATATCCTTCCTACTCGGAGCAGGCTGAGTGAACGTGGTATTGATATTGATACCCAATGCCCATTCTGTGAGGAGGAAATTGAATCTCCCCTTCATGCACTACGTGATTGCATCCATGCCAAGTCTCTCTTGCAGTTGGCTAATCTCCCTAGCTCTGACTCTACTACAAGTGTTGCTAATTGGTTACAGACTTTCTATTCTCAGTCTCCTACTACCTTTGCTTCCTTGTTGATGGTGATTTGGGCTATGTGGAGAAACCGGAATGATAAAGTATGGAGTGATAGTCCCAAACTGGCGTCAGAAGTTGTCCCCTTGACTTTTGGATGGTGGGAAGAATATAAAGCTGCACACTCATCCATCAGTGCTCCCGTGCAGGCACGGAATGTACATTGGGCAAAACCTCCGGTGGAGATGGTGAAGTTAAATGTGGATGCTGCTTTTTGCAATGTGAATGGGTATGCAGGGCTTGGGGGTATCTACAGAGATCATGAAGGTACTTGCCTCGGTGGGTTTCGACACTCAGTTACGGTCACAAGTTCATCTAGGCACGCTGAACTCTTAGCTTTGATGGTTACAGTTGGCTATTTCTCATGGCTTTGTTCCCCTAGTTGTGGAGTCAGATTGCCAAGTCTTGGTGCAAGCGGTGCTTAACTAGACTCTTGACTACTTTGACCTGGGTTTCTTACTTTATGATCTTCGGGAGCTCTTGCAGTCTGCATCCTCTGCTCAGCTCAACTTTGTAAGGCGCCAGACCAACTCGGTGGCGCATAAGCTGGCTCAAGAGGCCAAGTTGGCCCTGTTTTCATCAGATTTTTTTCTTGTACCTCCTCCAAGTGTGGTGGAGATCATAAATAGTGATTGTAATGGCCATTAAGTCAATGAAATTCGTTTCATTCTCCTAAAAAAAAAAACACATGCCTCCAAACTAGCAATCCATGTGAGACCCTGAAGTATGTATGTATCTCAGAGAAATTTGGTCTCGAGGACAATATATATGGTATGAGTCTATAAATGTATATGTTATTACTCTATTCCTCTGTAAATAGATAAAGATATTAGAAAGAGAGATATATACCTGATTCAACAGAATACTTTCCATCTTCTCCACATCAAAACCTAGATTGTCACATAATTGATGGCAATTCCACAAGTTGATCCATTCAATCCCTTGCGAGTCTCTCTTCTAATACCATTGACAACTTTGAATATATTTCCAAATATTCACATTCACTTACGTCTATCCAATTTACTTTCGGTGGAAGTTCTGGAATTTCACAAAGCCACTTGCAACAGTGCAAGTCCAGTTTCCACAAGTTGACAAATTTTCCAATGTAGGTGGGAGGAATAACAAAACTGCTTCCTGATAGATCAAGTTCAGTTGAAGTTGACAAACATACCAGGTGAACCCCACAGCCTTTCAGTTTTAAAGCCATTGGCCAGTAAAATTGGATCTGACATCTATAAGGAAACAACCAACACAATTCATCCGCCCTTGGCTTCTCTTTAATAGGTAATGGAATATATTGTAGCCATACATGAGCTGTTGTTGTTATCTTTTCTTCTAAATTGATCCAAATTTCATCTAAAGTTTTTCCCCCAACACCTTCCCGCGCGATGCTGTGGGTTTTGTTTTCTTTCCTGAATTAAAATGTACTTTTGCAATTCCTCCTTCATATCTCCTAACATGACAGATGAGTAATTTGCCCAAATGCTTAATATCCAAAGTCAATCTTAACATGAGAGACAAAAATAACCTGTCGCCAATACAGATTTCTAGCTATGCATCTACCCAAAAGCACTTCGCATGAGTTGCTATTTTCAGAATATTCAGAAGGATATCTATACAGTGGCAAGCCAAATTCATGCTGAAATTTAGAAAGCCAAGAACTAATACTTACTCTAAACAGATCAATTTTTGGCTTGCCAAAGAGGTACATGATCTTTCAGCTTTCCAATTTTTACATAAGATTCCTTAGTAGCCTTTGCAGCTGCTTCCAAATCTTTGCTGTGTAGAGCTTTTCAGTTAACTTTGCTTTGTTATTATCCTCCATGTTTCTGGTGCTACCATTCTGTCAAGAATGCTCAATTACTGAGAACAACTTATGGTATATGTAATTCACCATTGTCTTTTGCTACTTCTCATTCAATTCAATTAGGAAGTAAGTGGCTTTGCTACATATTTATATATGTATATTAAGATTTAAATAGAACTACATAAAATTCACAGACAAAAAAACACTACCAAAACCATTGTTCTACACCACCTAAAAAAACAATTACTGGATTTCTTGTTCATCATTCTGGTTTCCAAATAAATAAAGAAAATTAAAAAAATCGCAAATATCAGAATCCAAATTCTAATTTTACTTGAGGGATTGATGCAAGCAGAACCAAAACCCAAACAAATGTGTGCCCATCACTTCCTCACATTCCTTCCTTTCACTTTACCAAATGTGTACAATCCCATCAGGCCAAATCCCATCACAATACCTGAAATTAATCATTATGATACATAACCAATAAGCATAAGAAGATGACTCTGCTTGGAAAGTCTCTCTAAATTCAATCACAACAAAATCACAACAAAATAAAAGATGAGTCTGCTCAAAGATGCTTCAAGATGACGATTGATTTCAATATGACTCAAGCATTTGAAGTTGTCTGCCAAGTCAAAGAAGAAACGCGCATGGAGAACTCAAATATTAAATATCTTTGGGGAGCATGACTCTGCATATATAATCTTTGGAAGTTTGTGTTTCTTTCGCTATTGACGAAATACGCAAAGCCTAACCGCTTTCAGTGGACCCTACCACACACAAAAGTGGAGGAATCCAAAAGCTTAGGACGTTCGCGTTCTTCTCTTCGTGAGCCACCAAATACGCAAAGCCTAACCGCTTTCAGTGGACCCTACCACGCACAAAAGTGGAGGAATCCAAGTGTTTAGGACGTTCGCGTTCTTCTCTTCGTGAGCCACCAAATACGCAAAGTCAAACCGCTTTTAGTGGACCCTACCATGAGCAAAGGTGGAGGAATCCAAACGCTTAGGACGTTCACGTTCTTCTCCTTGATGTCGACGAACACACAAAGCCTAACTACTTTGAGTAGATTTTCCCACAATCAATAAGTGGAAAAATCTAAGCACTTAGGTCGTTCGCGCTCTTCAATTGTCACCAAAGTCCTGAAAAGAAAGAGGAATATATATATATATATATATATGTTTGAACCCAAAATGAGCATTTTAGCCTGACAAGGCGTGTCTTGGAGAAATTGAGCCAATGTCAGTGGCTCAAGCTATATATTGTAGACAAGTTCGAAATATATTATTTAGAGGCTAAATAAAGCCTACTATGGAAGATTATGCTATCTGCAAGAAAAGGAAATAATGGAAGCATGGAAATGAAAAGTCAACTTTAGCACATTTTCCTACTTCGGCTTGGAGAAACTGAGCTAAACAAGGAAAGAGAGGTTGCAGACTAACCAAACGAAATCCAAATGAGCTAAAACTTTCCAGATTAATTCTAGACATCCCAAGGATCATTTCTTATGAAGAGTTCTAGAGCTAGTTTTGAGTGGAAATCCTTCAAACAATCAGTTCAATTTTCTGCAGAAGCAAAACTGGAAAACTGGACCTGTAAGGAGTCCAGCAGCATTTCCAGCCCAACCACATGGAATTAAGCTCTGAAATTGAACCACAATTATATAAACTCATGGTGGATCATTTTATATGAAGAAATCGAAGGCCCATTCTAAGTTCTTGGTGGAGATATAATTGAAGGAATAAAGGGGCAGAAAGTGACTCAAAATCACTCCAAACTGGACCTGTAAGGAGTGCAGCAGCGTTTCCGGCCCAACCACATGGAATTAAGCTCTGAAATTGCATCATAATGATCTAAACTCATGTTGGATCATTTGATATGAAGAAGTCGAAGGCTCATTCTGAGTTCTTGGTAGAGATATAATTGAAGGAATAAAGGGGCAGAAAGTGACTCAAAACTACTCCAAAACTCATCATTTTCAATTCCATTAGTGCTTAAATGCCTAACCCACCATAATTCCATTTAGTGCACCATAATTCCATTTAGTGCTCCACAATTCCATTTAAGTGCTACATAATTCCAATTAAGTGCTCCATGTTTCCATTAGTGCTTAATAGGAAAACCTATCATGATTCCATTAGTGCTTAAATGGAAAACCCATCATGATTTGTTTAAGGCCAACCACTATGGCTTGGTAGCCTATATATAGAGCAACACAATTCATCAAAGAATCTCTAAGATCATCCAAGCCTCTCTAGAGCAACCCCTCTCTTTCTCTTACCGGTGATCACGCTCCAGTCCTAGTCTTCTCAGGAGCTGACTGTTAGTGCCACCAAACCCTCTGTCAAAGTGCTTCGGTCCTAGTCTCCTCGGGAGCCGACTGTAGTACCGCAACCACAACGGTTATGGAACCAGCCAAGCAAGGGTAACGCTCTCGCAAATCAGCTAAGCTAAAGTCACGCTTTGGCAAGTTCTCTCTACTTCCTGGTGATTTCGCTCTGCTCGACCTACAACGTTGAGTATCGACTTGGTGACACAATAAAAAGTCCTCACCACGAGGCATAAAGAATCCCGCGACGAGGTTGATGCTCTCCTCGTCCACAATCGCTCAAAAGAAGTCAGGTCAAGGGACACCCTCGACGACCGCACCCGAACGGTGCTGGCACGCCCACGCGAAAAAAAGAGACTGTTGACCAGCTGTAACAAAACTGGAGCCAAACAATATATATATTTAAAGTAACTTTCAGAATGCGTGTAAGGTGCGAGAAAAGAAAAGGAAAAAAAAAAAAAAAGAAAGAAAGAAGAAAAAAAAAAAACAAAAGAAGGGCAGCGGCATCATGAGAAAAGAAAAGTATGGGGCATGTGACAAAGCATGATTAAGGAAAAAGAGAATCCATGTTTGAGAATCATGTTTTGGAAATCATACCAAAAAAAAAAAAAAAAAAAAAGGCCCATGGGTTGATCGAGAGAGGTATCACATGCATGAAGATTATTCTAAAAAGCAATCCACTTTCTCCGATTCTCATCATCACTCTGCGCAGAGGCAAAGACAAATAAAATACAAATAAAATACAATTGGATGCTTAATTGAAGTTGCAGAGCCAATTATTCATGCATGACGCAACTCGTGAAGGAGGCCATGTCAATGACATATTAATTATGGTTTGCGTAAGAAGAGGCTTCGATAATTGAAGATGAGGCATGTGGCTTGGTGAGTGTCGACGAGGCTCACGGAGGGGAAACTACGAGAACTGCCTGGGAGAGTTGGTGGGTGTTATACAGGCCAGCGGAGGATAAATGCCCAGCGATGTAGGTAGTAAAGGAGATGATGCGATAGCCTGTGTGAATAAGCATTCGCTCACAAGTGATCTAGTGGTTGTCGCACATACGCAGTCGAGATTGCAGACTTCTCAATTGCCACGCCTACACGTTCAAAATATGAGTGAAGCTTGCTCTTTGACCTAAAAGTAGGTCATCTCAAGAATCCTGCAAATTTGGAAGGGGAAAAAAAAAATTGCCACCACAACGTTATTACATGAAGTAACGGAATTGGCGTCATCGCATACATCCACCACAGTACCACTAGGCTTACCTTCACAATGTTACCGTCTAGTTCGAAGCCACAATACTAGTTGAGTCTATCTCCACACCTTCATCCATGGCTCGGTCTACATATTGTGCGGCAAAAGAAAATTATAAAGAAAGAAGTGCATGCAGCTACCACTACAAGAAAAGTAGTCTACCACAACATCAGAACAACAACATGCTGTAAATGTTCCTTGTTACTGACAGTATTCCACAACGGGCAAAAAATGTGCGTTGTAGAAAACCATTTATTACTATATGCGTCATTTGCATGTTGTTAATTTGGTTATCAACAACCTACTTTGCATGTTGTTATCTGCAAGTCGTCAATTAAGTTATCAACAAGCAGACATGCACGTTGTTAAAAAATTTTCAGAATTACAACATGTGACGAACGCTGTCAAAACTTTCAGATAAAAAATAATAATAAAAAATTATGAGGGGAGCTGTCCACTTTATTCTAAATTTTTAGAGGAAATTTGAAATTTCGTTGACCTAATTTTTACAAAGTGATAAAGGCTCTCGTCCCAAAATCTGTGCTCATCTCCCGCCACCAAAAGCTCTCGCCCTAGTCGACGGTGACCTTCATAATGTGCGACGGGGTCGGAGCCACCTAGTCGTTTCTCAAGGTATTTTTCAAGCAGCTCTTCATTCTCAGTTTCAATTTCTCTCAAGCTCACTCACTCAAGCAACTCTCTCAACTCTCTCAGCTCTTCATTTTGAGAGAATAGATAGAGCAAAGTAGCATGTAATTTTGACATTTATAGTTCCGCAAATTGTTTTCGTTTCGAAAATATATGAGGTAAATTGGAAATGCCATGTGTGAGTTTTGATTGGGGAAGGCCTTTAGTTTGATTTAAAACATTTAGGC
Organism: Rosa chinensis; assembly: GCF_002994745.2. Classification (NCBI taxonomy): domain Eukaryota; kingdom Viridiplantae; phylum Streptophyta; class Magnoliopsida; order Rosales; family Rosaceae; genus Rosa; species Rosa chinensis. The sequence goes on from NC_037091.1 coordinate 2,033,369, forward strand.
ATATTGAAAATATATGAGCAGAAAATATATGAGCAGAGTTTCCAAATCTGCATATTGAAAAATTGCTGTGCATGATTGTTACCAACTCAGTCACAGAAAACCAGAAAGAGTAATATGTTCAGCAAGAAGTCTTTGCAATTTTACTGATAATTGAGCTTCAGAGTAGCTTATTGTTTTAGATACTTGTGTTTTGTGATTGATGGTGTTCATGGTGTTTGTGAGTTTGAATTTTGAATATTTGCCTGGACTGATTTTGTGTTTTTCTAATTTTAGGCTTACCAAGTTGAATTTGAGTCATTGGCGGTTGAATTAGACGGGAAGAACGAGTGGCTTTTGAAAGAGAAGGTAATGAAAAATGTTGTTGCTCTTCAATTGTGTTTTACTTTATATTTTGAAAAATTATGAGGATAGCTTTGTTCGCTAATCATCCTTGACCATGCTTCTTTGTAGTAACTTATACCTAGACAAAGCTAAGATCATCTACATAGCTAATGCTTGTAATGTTCACAGTATCATTCATTTTATAAACTGCCTTGATTTATCGTGTACGTTTGAAATATGTTTTGTACTGTTTAGCACAGCACTTATATCAAGCTGAGGGACTGGTTCTTTTAATGATTTGAAACCACTAGACATTGCGTTGGCTTTTCTCTAGTTTTGGCTGTAGAACTTGTGAAGGTCTTAGATTTTCATGGTAAAACTTGCTGTGGACTAAAATTTATAATTAAGAATTATCTATAACCTAATATACTTTATATTGCTGCAGCAATGCTCACTGAGCTGATTTACATGTATATATAGTTAGATTCATTGTGCAGTTTTGTTTCACTCTTGTAGAATGCATTTCATTGTGCCCTGTAATTTTCTTTTCGATTATTTAGTTATCTGTATGATGCTCCTGCCCCTTGATTAGATTAAATTCCTAAATCCTGATCATAGTTTACTAGAAACTGTGAAGCTTAATAAGTATTGTTTCAGAAGTATAGGCAGTCTTTTTGCCAATTTGGTTTTTGCTTTGGTCGCTCGGCAAATTTGTTTAGGATTATGGATTAGTAAGTTGCTCTATAGCTTATTGTTTTAGATACTTGTGTTTTGTGATCTTAGTTCATATATGATTGTGATCCCTGTAGACAAAATACTGTCTAATTTGTTTGTTATCTGTACTTTCAGTATGTTATATATTCATAGCATGAATCAAATTGTACACATATTTGGCTCTGAAGTACTTAGCACAGAGGCTTGCTCAGGTTGAAGCAAAGCTTGAAGCTATTTTAAAGGCCACTCAGGAGGTACAAATCTGCCCTTGAAACTTGAATGCATTATTACTCTTCGCTTTGAATTGTGGCAGCTCTATGAATGTTGTGCGAGTATTTGCTAAGTTAAAGAATCTCTTATAAAGACTGATTTTTCTGGTTAATCAATGAATCACTAACTTCAAATATGGATTAGCCTTGTGAGGTTAGGAATGATTGGCTGGGTACATGCTTTACCTGATTTGTATAAAGCATTGTATTCTTTTTCTTTTTTCTTTCTGATTTGTTTGGCATGCTTATAAGCTTTGGTGGCACAGATATGCACTGTTTCATGTTGAAGAACCATAATCTAATGTGTCTTGAACTAAATGTTATACAGGGACTGTTAACGTTAGAGATTGAGCGGGATCTCTAGTTAGCATAGAGAATGAGAGAGAGAGAGAGAGAGAGAGAGAGAGTGACACAAGCGAAGTATAGTGGTTCACCTCCCGCCTTAGCGGGAGACTACGTCCACTTGAAAGCTTATACTAGTGTGTCGAGCCTTGCGGCCTAACAAGATTACAAGAGATGTAATGGAGTTATGTTGGATGAATGAATGGTGTTTAAGTGGGAGGAGAGTTCCTTTTATAGGGGAAGGAGGCTCCCTCATTTACATTTTCTTAGATGTGGGACTCAAAGTCACTATTCTAGTCTAGAGAAGCATATTGTGGAGGCAACTTGGCAAGGCCGGAAAGGTGACTTCCCGGCGACGGATTTGCGACTTCCGGATACAGTGGCGTAGCTTGAACATAGGGCTACACGATGGATGTCGCGGTTGGGCCTTGCCATGTCTCGTGGATGTCCCAAAGTGGGTGTTACTTATGCTTGGTGATGTAGAGAACTAGCTTGCTAGTGTAGGTATAAACAAGTCCCCGAAGTCCCCGAGTAAGAGTAGCTTCTTGGTTGGGGAGTTCAAATCATGAAGTCATCAAGCATAAGTAATATCCGAGAGGCGCACGGCCCCTACAAGTCCCCGAGCTCCGCAAGCAAGAAGGGACTCGCTATCCTGTATCACAAAAGACAAAAATTCGTATATGTAGTTACATCGAAGGTGCACTAATGTATGAAGTGCATGAGATAATGGGGTGTCGCCCTGCCGCATGGCGGTAGGTCGTAGACCATAGACTCGTGGAGCCCGGAGGCTAGACCATATGTAAGAAAACGTGAAAAAGTGTGGTGCCCGGAGGCTAGACCATATGTATGAAGCATTGTGAACCGAGAGCGTAACTAAAGCATGTTGGATAAGTGGAGCGAGTTAGGTGTTCGAGCAAGTTGGGTGTAGGCGTTGTATGAGCGTGCGGGGCGTAGCCCAAGCGAGTCGCGGCCATGCTTTGATACCCAAGCGAGTCATAACCGTTTCGCAAGCGTTTATCCGAGCATGTTTAATTGAGCTATAAGTGTCACAAGGTTCTAGATGAATGTCACATGAAAGTGAATTTAAGCATGTATGTGTGTAGCGTGTACTTGTAGGAAAGTTGCTAATAACATGTTGTAGGCATGCTTAAGGGTTATAGAGACATGTATAGTCATGGCATCGGCGGTAGCTCAAATTGCAAGAGCGTAAGAGATAAGATATAGTGACTTATCTTATGCCAATTTAGAGCGAGTTGGAGTTGGCCGAGCATGACGGTCCATTGCTTGTGGCGGATAAAGTACTCCGATAATGCACGTCAACTTGTAGTTGAGGTTGAATATCCCATAGCAATAGTTGCGTTTTCCTTGAAACAAGGTAGGTGATTAGTACATTAGTGTGTAAAATCAACACTAGTAATAGCTTGCATATGTACTTTGATAAAATTGTGAGCAAAGTGTATAAGCAAATGAAACATGACCGTGATGGCAGCGTTTTCTTGTAAATGTATATGGCCCAATTGACAAGAATCACCTTGGTATACGCATGCAATAGCCTATATATATGTGTACAAGAAGCTTTTGTTGGCTTTTTTAATTACCAAAAAACTGAATGTGCAGATGGCACGTTTTGTTTATATAGTTATGTGGTTGTGTGCGTTGCACATTTATGACATAGTGGAAATGTTTAATGATTGTGCTTTTGACAATTGCCAAGGTGTGTCTGATATGTGCCTAACAAGATAGCCATGTACCAATGTATGGCAATATTATAAGCAATAGGCTTATAAGCGTAGCTGCATACTGTGAATATAATTGGACATGCATTAGTCATGGTCTCATGGAGGCATGGATTTATCAAAGTACTAGCATGTCAGATGGGCTTATAACATGTGTACATATATATGCATATGCATGTATATCATAAAGCTGCAGATTTTAAATGCATGGCATGTGCACGCAAGAAACGTTCATATGTGTTGCATATAGTAAGTCACCAACTTTTTCAAGAAATGGTAATATAATATATATGCTTGGTCAAGGACGAGTAGCAAGCACTGAGAATATATTATATATATGCTTTAGACTATTATAGTATAATAGGCATAGCTATCGCATCAGTAAGGTGAGAGAGGCTTAGCTTTCTGCATGGTTTGGTAGAACTGGGAACGTCGATGCAGACTAGGTGGGTGTCCTGATCAATCAACAAGGTACCCACAGTGAGCTTCCTGGAAACTAACACTCTGGCCAGCGGAGATTTGGTGTTTGCCGCTGATGCAGTCTAGCGGAGAAACTTATGAATACAGGGTGCCGCTGACGAAGCCGGAGCGGAGGAATTCTGCCGCTGCTTCACGGTCGGCGGTGGCGAAGTTTTGGTGCTCAGCAGAGCTTTGGCTTGTGGAGCTTTGTCCAGCGGATGAGAAGTTCGGCGGTGAACAGTCCAGCGGAGGTGAACAGTCCGGCGGAGGATGCCAGCGGTGATGCTGGTTGGCGGAGCTTTTGCCGGCGGAGGTGGCTAGCGGAAGAAGCTTGGGGTCAGCGGTGGTGGCCGGCGAAGGAGGCTTGGCGGAGGTTGCCCGGCTGAACTGGGGTGCAGCGGTGCGCCGCCGCTGAGGATAGCTAGCGGAAGGCCCGTTGGTGGACTGGGTTGTCGCTGACGGAGCTCGGCGGAAACGTGGCCGGCAGAGCTTGTTTCCCGCTGATGAAGTTCGGCGGACCTGGAGCTTGGTGGAGGCTCCGAGTTCAGCGGTGTTTGGAGCTCGGTGGAGTGAAAAATTAGAGGTTGGTGGAGGTTTGATGCTCAACGGAGATGGCTAGCTAGATATCCGGCGGAATCGAGCTAGCGGAGTTCTAGCTAGCAGTGAGGCTCAGCTCGGGGACTTGGAGGCTGTTCAGCGATGAAGTCCAGCGGGCATGGCCAGCGGTGATGCTCGGCGGAGCTTGTTTGGCGGTGTAGCCTAGCGGAGGCCTGCCGGCGGAGGTGGCTAAGTGGCTGGCGGAGGTTTTGCCTCCGGTGTCTCCTAGCGGTGTTGTAGCTAGCTGACCTGGTGCTCAGCGGAGGTTTTGGAGCTGTTGAGTTCAGCGTTGACCATGCACCTAAGTGTTGACTTGGAGTGGATTGTTGACTCGGTGCCCAGCGGCGTTTTCCATGGGAGGACCGAAGCTAGGAGGGCGGAGCTGCAGTTGGAGGGTGCCCAGTGGTGCAGCCCGATCAGCAGTGTAGCAGTGGCGGAGCGGAGGAGTTAAGCGGAGGACCAGTTCGGCGGGGATGCAAGTAGGGACTGGCGGAGATGGTTCCTAGCGGAGATGGAGTTCTGGCGGAAGTGGCTGGGTGCCCAGAGCAAATCTCTGGGTGTCCAGAGAAGTTTGCCGCCAAATTTTTTTTTTTTTTTTTTTTTGTTGCCGCCGCTAAGTCCGCCAAGGATGGGATTACCGGTGAGTGAGTTGCCGCCAATGATGGAACTTGTATGTATTGCCGCCAAGGATAGAGTGTTGATACTAGAGCAAGATGCCAAGTTGACAGAGCATAGGTTGCCAAAAGAGAAATGTTTTTTTTTTTTTTTTTTTTTTTTTTTTGAAGTTCAGCGTTGACTAACCATGGTCAGCGTTGACCAAGCTAGCCCGGCGTTGACCGAATCCGCCGGGCGTTGACCAAGCTAGCCCGGCGTTGACCGACTCCGCCGGGCGTTGACCAGCCATGTTGGGCGTTGACCAGCCCCAATTTGATGTTGAATGAGCGTCGACTCGACATTTTCGGGTCAAAGTTTGTGGTAGGTGACGAAGCCTTTGTGTTGGCTTCCCACAGACGGCGCCAATGTTAACGTTAGAGATTGAGCGGGATCTCTAGTTAGCATAAAGAATGAGAGAGAGAGAGAGAGAGAGTGACACAAGCGAAGTATAGTGGTTCACCTCCCGCCTTAGCGGGAGACTACGTCCACTTGAAAGCTTATACTAGTGTGTCGAGCCTTGCGGCCTAACAAGATTACAAGAGATGTAATGGAGTTATGTTGGATGAATGAATGGTGTTTAAGTGGGAGGAAAGTTCCTTTTATAGGGGAAGGAGGCTCCCTCATTTACATTTTCTTAGATGTGGGACTCAAAGTCACTATTCTAGTCTAGAGAAGCATATTGTGGAGGCAACTTGGCAAGGCCGGAAAGGTGACTTCCCGGCGACGGATTTGCGACTTCTGGATACCGTGGCGTAGCTTGAACATAGGGCTACACGATGGATGTCGCGGTTGGGCCTTGCCATGTCTCGTGGATGTCCCAAAGTGGGTGTTACTTATGCTTGGTGATGTAGAGAACTAGCTTGCTAGTGTAGGTATAAACAGGGACCTTCTCAACAGAACAGAAACTTAGAGAAAATGATAAATGCACATGTAACTACTTCTCAGGTATGTAATCTCTGCTATAATTTGTAAGATTTACGAATTTTCGGTGAAACAACTTCTAATTAGATGTTTAAACCAATATTTGATTCTCTTAATTTCTTATATTTGTAGTCACAACAATCAAGTCGACCAATCAATGCTCCAAGCAATGATCTTGAAAATAGAAGATGTGCACTTTTGAATTGGAACAATTATGAAGAAGATGAAGTGGTGGCTGAAGGGAAGATCTCTTCAACAAATCCAAGTACAAAAGTTCATTGTGTGCCTCTTGGACGAGATTGTTGAAAGGTTTGGGTTGATGTGGTGTTTGATAAGTATCAGACTATGGAAGTGTATAGAGCAACCATGGATGCCAAACAACTTGGTGAAGTTGTAGGAAGCACTCTTGCATGGCCCAAAAGCTCCATTAAAATGCTCCCTTAGTAGTTGAAGTAGCAGGTACATTTTGCTTTACTAGAGAATTTATGTAGGTCAGGAAGTACCATGCATGTTTTGTCAATGTTGATGAACAAAGAATCCAATACTTTGTGATGCTTGTTTTGTAAAGAACATATGTATAAGAGAATGTGGCACTCCTCACTCCTAATGAAATATATATTTTTCATACATGGTTAGGGTGTACTAATATTGGCATGTGAATGTGTTTAAGTAATGGTGAATGTGTTTATAGAGGTACAGGAAAGCAGAGCCCAGCAAATTAGGTGCAATAATATGTACTGAAATTTATAACAACGTATCTAGTAATATGACAACATACCATGTATGCTGTTGAAAACTAAAGACAACATGCTAAGAGTATTGTTAAAACTTACAACATGCGCTTGAAACGTTGTCGAAAATTTATGACAACGTGCAGAGCTATGAATTACAACAACATGCTTCGCCTCTTATTGACAACGTGCAAAGCACGAGTTAAGGACTCGTGGACTTTTAATGACTCTGGCATCTACAACATGCGCCAAACGTCTTGACAACGTGAATTGCATGTTGTTAAACATGTTTTTTCTTGTAGTGTACAGAAGAGAGCATGGTCCTTGTTGTGCATTTTATAACGTGGTGGAGTATAACCCATTTATTTTCCTATTTAGTTTAAAGAAATTACCAAGCCATTGCAGATTTCTTACCTGTAGAAGATCAAATGAGTTTGGTAGGTTGTAATTAATTTAGCAATTAAGGGAATGTCAGCCATGCATCCATTGAGAAAGAGGAGAGAGGCCTTCATCTCTAATTCACAACCTACCAATTCAATAAAAAAGGTGGGGCTACAAGTCGGGAAATTTCAGAGCCACATATGGAAGCTATGTGGATGAAAAGAAGAAATCCATTCAATATGCAGATTTTCCATTTATTCCAAACTTATGGAAAGGTAGCCATGCATGGTTATCAAAACTCTTAAGTCAAAAAAAAAAAAAGAGAGAGAGAGAAAAAAGCCTCAAGGCAATGGTTAAATTAATCAATGTCATATACACCAGCAAAAATCAAGCTGGCCAGCTAATTCATCCAAGTAAGCTGATTACAAAGCACGCGACATGTGCCATAAAAAGCGACTTCAAGTCACACCTCCAGCACGTGACAACCACGTGTTTACAGCGCACCTTGAAGTGGGGGCATTTGTAGACACAAGAAATTTAATGAAAACATTAAATAAATCGGTCAATCTTTGAAGTTTTGACTAAACAAGCTTAGTTGGCATATGGGTCCTACAAAAGGTACACGTGGCTCATGTGTCACCAAAATTATGTGAGTTTCGAGGATGACACATGTCAAAACATGAGTGATCCATTGATTGAATGACGCGGAAGCATCAATTGTGGAAGCGTCAATTTATCGTTGATTGATTGTTGCTCAAGTTAAGCATTTAAAGCGGATCAATCGTATTAAACTGATTGATCTCGACGAAAATCAAGCATTAAATACAAATATCGATCAGATTAAATTGTTTGATTCTGATTGAAATCAAATATTAAATACAAATATCGATCAAATTAAATTGTTTAATTCTGATTGAAATCGGGCATTAAATCAAATCGAAATTGATTGACATATTCCTTAAATAAAAAATAATTAAATCAATCAATTAAAACTGATTGATTTAATTACACAATTAAGGAATGTGATTAATGTCGTGTCATCAATGTATTCCAAGTTGAGGGAGGCGACAACACTATAAATACCCCCTCTCAAATCAAGACGTGGAGGAGAGGACGACGACAGACGGAGGGACGCAAGTAGACGAAAGAAACCTCTCCAAAGCTCAGAAGTCTCCCAAACTCGTGAAGAACCATCAAGCCGCTAAATAGCTGGTCTCTTTACCTCACCAAGAGAAATCACTTGCAAGCTCAAAAGTCATCAAACTTGCGGAAAATCAACAAGCACTAAGCACACGTGCCAATTTATTCACCATCAAAGCTAAAGAACACTCACCACATAACACCGCTCGTGGTTCAAATCTGATCAAGAGCAAGCCACTGCATCCCTTGATCAACCGCCTTCTGCAAGTTGTCAACAAAGTAAATCCTCTACAGGTTCTTCATTCATCTCGTGGAGAATCAACAAGCACCAAACACACGTGCCGGTTCATCCCCTACCAAAGCTTAAGAACGCTCATCACGTGACACAACTCGTGGCCTAAATCCGATCAAGATTAAGCTTCTACAGCCCTTGGTCAATCGTCTTCCTCAAATCATCAACATAGCAAGAAGTTCACACTACAACCATTCGATTCAAGATCAAGTGCTCGCCACCCTTGGATCAAATCAACGTCAGAGATCGAATCAGAGGAGATTCTTGTGAAAGAGCATCTACAGAGATTGTAACCCTCAAATTCATTAATAAAAATATATTATTTTGTACACGTGTCATTCTTTCATTCATTGCAGGAAATTCGTGTTTACACCCTCTCACTCAAAGCAACATCCTTCAACTTTGCGCAAGCAGAAATGACACACACCATAGTCACCGAATTGGATTTAATCCCGGTAGCCATCATCTTGAAAAACGAAAGGAACAGCCTCCTTTGGCAAATTCCTCTTACCATAACCACGAATCAAACTGGTTCTCTCAGGCTCATTGATGATTCATCCCCAAGTTGCTATACAGATATCAGAGAAAATCTCAGTTAAGGTTCTACAGTTTCCATGGTTAAGATATAAATAGATGTTAAACTACGCTACAAATTAAACATCTTCCTCTACATTCACCATGTCTTTTTTATGAATTACACTTCAGAATGTCAGTCCATTGTGGACAGATGAACCTTTTTGAATGCTATCGACTCTGTAATTCCTATTAGTGAAATTTAGCTTGACAGATATAAAGGCAACCCTAATTGTCTTCGTTGTAATAGTTAAAGGAATATACGGCAGCCACACATCTGTTGCTTAAAAACATTATGAAACATAGGAAGCAAAAAGAGATTGATGTATAAATCTGAATCAAAATGTAGCAGTAGATGACTAGTTTCAATTTAAGGCCATCTGATCAAGGAATTGCCTACGGAGGTAAGGAAAAAAAAAAAAACCACTGATGTCGAGATTCTCCTGGCAAATTAAGCACAATGATACTACAAAGAGTTTTATTTCAAAAAAAAAAAAAACAGATACTACAAAGAGATGACATTGGACGCGGTTTCAGGTGCAGATATGTAGAACTCAATTTAGATTTAAATGAGCTAACTTTTCAAGATTTTCTGTTTATATGACTAGTAGAATGCCAATCAAATTTCACAAGCTTGTTTAGTACACACTACGGAATGTTAGTGAGATTTCACTTTGAAAGGTAACACGCACTGTTATTGGATGTGAAACAACCTCACCTGTCATCATATAGCAGCAGCACCATGGTGATAGTAATTTGCTACTTCCTCTGAGTTACAAAACAAGGAAATGAAAAAGACATGTGCCCTTATTCTTAGCATCGGATTACAAATATTTACATCTCATTTTCATAACTCAACTACAAAAGACTAGCTTGTTAGAAAGAACGTTAGATATTGCCGTGATGGTATTTGGAGTTGTTCTGCAGCAGCCTCCAAACAGGGAAGCTCCAGCCTAACGCCACTTGTCTATGACTATGTCTGCAAACTCTTCATCAACCTGCCCACTCGATGGCTGCAAAGAAAAGCACATGCAGTCAAGACTTTTTCACCAACATGTTAATTCAACATTTTCATCATCCATGGAACAGTTCATCATATACAAGGAAGATCGGTTTCATATTTCTACCAACAAATAGTACAAGATTCACCATCTGGTAATATAACACTAAATCTGACAAAAGAACATTACTTTGTGAATTATACCAGGAATGACATGATCTAAACCCAGATGCTATAGCTGAAAGAGTAGGGAAAGCACTGTTCATTCATATAGAAGGAGACTTACCACCCATTGCTTGCTCTGACCAACAAATGGTCTCACCACTGTTGGTGTATATCACTATTGGTTCGCTTGTTACCTGCAAATTTGATAGGCAAGGAACATTAATTATATGAAGATTTTAAGGGCTAAGTTACAAATGCTAATTTATTCCAATTAACCTATGAAAATGAGCTATTTGTCCAGTGTTCTGTTCATTTAATTGAACCGGTTTCGGATTGTGGAATTATGATCAATTAAAACCTAAATATAACGCTTAATACGTATACACTATTAATCTGACACTGAATAGTTTTTATACTTCCTCCAAGTTACAAAACAATGAAAAAGGAAAGGTATTTATTCTAAGAGGATTATACATATACGCTTGCTCATTGATCTGTTTTGATGAATAGGCATACTTGTTAGAGAGAGCTTGATCCTGCAGCAGCCTCTAAATACACTCATGCCACTTGCTTATGACTGTGAAAACCCTCTTCAACCACCACATAAGATCGCTGCATTGGAATACAGGCAGTCAAGACTGTTTTAAGAACACATTAGAAATCAAAATTGCCATGAGTTAAAGGAACTGTATATTAATATCCAAGTTCTGGGCATCCTTATGGGTTTCTATTTCTAAGGATTTCCAGGATTATAATCTTTCTTCCATTATACTTAACTGGCAAGCAGCTGTAGTAGAAGCCCCTAAGCCTTGATTAGTATTATTAGACGAGATGCTAGGCCTATAGCCCTAGCTGCCCTCTTTAGATCATTAAAGCGGACTCCTTGTCCGCCTCCCTGTATCTCGTTTTTTGCTTTTTTAATAAAAAGCTGTTTCTTCTAAAAAAAAAATATATATATATCCAAGTTTTTCATAATATAAGTAGTAATCGCTTCACTTTCTTATGGTGCCACTAGACCTTGTGAATGGTAATCCAGATTGGCGCTAGCTACTGAATATGTGCTGCTGAATTGATGCACATAATTAATGCTTGCTTGCATGAATCTACAACAGAGGCAAACTGCCAAACTCCAAGAAGGAGTAACTACTCACAGAATCAATTCCATCCTTAAAAACAATGAAAACCAATTCCTTCTTCCACCTGCCGCATCACCTTGAAGCAAGATACTTTGCCAAAGCCAGGCTAGAACTTCTGATACCAAAAAATTGTTGTATATGAGTTTGACAAATTATTAGTCGTATTTATGAAATCTGAGTCGTAACCTGTAGAGGAAAGTTTAATATGCTTGGACAAACCTTAATAAGCACTGTTATTCTGAAATAACCTCAGCATACAACACCAGCACCATATATGCTTATGGCTCCAGCATCATGCCATTAGATCACTGCAATCGGTGCAATGGAAAAGACATGCAGTCAGACTTTTTAAAACTAAATTGCCATCATCTTCTGTTTTCATGTGCTCGAAGTACCAAGCATTCATTTGAATTGTATCTTATTTTGGCAGAAGGGTATTGGAGGAAAAGAATGAAGAATATCATTTATATAAAGCAGGGAACTCACCATCCCTTGCTTGCTCTGACCATCAGAAAAGTCTCGCCACTATCAAGTTATATGTGCTGTCCTCGGGAACAAAACCCTTCAATACCATCTCCTCAAAGAAGGAGCATGCGTTTTCGAGTTTATCATTCTTGCACATCCCACGTACCAAGAGTGCGTAGGTTCCAGCATTGATACAAATGTCATTCTTATACATTTGGTCTAACAAGAAGTAGAGCACCTTCATCCTCTTCTTTCTGCAGCACATCTTCAACAACAGGGCGTATGTCTGAACATACGTAGGAAAAAACTGACATTAGAAACTGCAGATGAAACTGTACACCACAGTGAACCCAGAAGAGCAAAGCCAAAAAATTTCTCATTCCTAGAAAGATATCAACCAGTGAGATCTTGACCAACCAAAAGAAAACATTGTCTCTAGAACCCAACACAGACATCCTTTCAGTCATCAGCTCAAAAATACTGCTCTTTTGCAGGTGGAGAGCATTAATACTTTGAGATTCAAAACATAAACAATAGTGGAGCAGCATTACACATTCCAGTTCTGCTGTATCAACATATGATCAGTTACATAAATACTAGTGCACCCCACAAGAAGTTCTACAGTCACTGTGAGCAGATAATAATTCCTAACGAGCTACCAATCTTCATTCCCCTTTTTCTCATATAGAATCAAAGACCCCGAACATTAAAATTCTTAAAAGCATAAGCGAAGAAACTTTGTCAATAATAAATTATTAAAAGAGAAGAAGCTGGACAGGGTACAAGCATACACACCCTTAAAGCATGGGCCAATGGTGAATGTGCAGACTCAAAATGTTGCTGAACCACAGTTGCATGTTCAACTATTCCTTTCTGGAATGTGGCATCTACTTGCTCAAACATGGCTTTACATGGCTTCTCAAAGGCAGGTACAACTGAAGCTTCCATGCTAGACTTGAGAGCATCCCATGTGAAAAGGTTATATATATATATATATATATATATATTAAAAGGTTTACTGAAACAAATCAAACGCGTGTTAGATATTCAAATCAAAAATGCAAAGAAATAAAGTCACCATGACATTTAGACATACCTGAAGAGCTTGTTTACCCGATGTTTGAAACTGCGCCTTGATTTGCCTGGATACAGTAGCTTCAAGTTTTTAGTTAACTGATTTTTCCAATTGATTAACTGCTTTATGTCCCGCTCCTCTCTGCAGCACAAGCATCAATCAGATAACTAAAGCCAACTTTATAAAGGAACAAGCCAGAGCATCAAAATTCTTACCAGAAAGCAATGTATAGCCAAATGTATTGTTTTCTCCATAGCTGGAGTGATTGCACAAACAACAGCTGGTCCAACAGTAGCTATTTCTTTTTTTTTACCATTTTCTCTAACATGACTATAAACTGGAAAGTCCTCGTTCACAATCAAACCAGTTACTTGTTGAGTACGGTCTCACATAATTTCTCATTCTTTGCATTCTCTTCTTGAAAGAGACTCACACCACTTGCTTATGATTGAAAACCCTCATCAACTGCCACATATGATCGCTGCAATGGAATACATGCAGTCAGACTTTTTCAAGAACACATTAGAAATGAAAATTGCCTCAGTTAATATTGGTATTGAGTAGAAGTAGTTTCTTCTCTTTCTTACACTGCCACTAGACCTTGTGAATGGTAATCCAGATTGGTGGTAGGCTACTAAATACGTGCTGCTGAATTGATGCTTGCTTGCATGAATCTACAACAGTGGCAAACTCCACGAAGGCGTAACTACTCATAGTATTAATTCCAACCTTAAAAACAATGAAAACCAATTCCTTCTTCCTCAAGAAGGTCAGCATCCTCCTGCCGCATCACCTTGAAGCGAGATACTTGGCCAAAGCTAGGCTAGAACTTCTGATACCAAAAACTTTTTGTATAGAAGTTGATAAATTATTGGCCATATTTATGAAATTTCGAGTTGTAACCTGTAGAGGAAAATTTAATAAGCTTGTGGCATGTACATATGCTAGGAAGATTTTGCTTAAAGTGATGCATTTCATATTCAATGTGCTTAATCGGTGGACCATGTGGACAATGCAACATCATGCCTGATTAACATGATGTGTATCGATAAAATTGAAAGCAACAACATATGGGCACTTGAGCCTAGCTATGGAATTTGGGCGTGGTTCTTTTGTCGCCTTACTTTTTCTTTTATTTATTTATTATTTATAGTCAATGTGGGTTAATTAAGTATAGTATGCCCGGCTCGAATCAGCATATGTTTTACGCCCCGTAATTCTTCCTCAGCCAGGCTGGGGCAGAATAGTAGAGCAAGTCCAAGTATTTTATTAGTAGCATAGCAAAAATGCGTTCCTCGTCATTCGCTGAGGTATTAACGGTGATTCTCAGCAGAACAGAATGTGATACGATGAGATAGAATGCAATAGAAACAAAGACACAGGGAACGAACTATATGAATGATAATACACCTTTTTATTATTCATATTATTAGTTATTTTGTGCTCGTCTTATAATTTAATAATTTTCATTTAAAACTACAGCTAGAGGAGATAGCATTTACCTTTGCTTCTAGCTTATTTGCAGTCGTCTCAAATTGAGTTGGATCAGCATTCAGCATGTAGCTAAATTGGCCAGAGTCTGTAACCTTTCTGAGTGGAAAATCTATAGTCCCCACTGCAGATGGAAGGAAAAAAAATTGCATGATATCAATCATATAGCAAAACAGTAACAAAATGAAAGCAAAGAAAATGAACCAGAAACAAATGATAATAATGGATCATATCAACCAAGTTGTATGAACTATCTTAATTTGCATGGCCAAGCTAGCTGATTACCACCAATATTCTCTTACAAGAATGGAATGAATTGAGGACAAATTCACCAATTTCTATACCACAAAACAATCATTCCTATAAAAACATGAAATCTGCAGAATTTTAGAACAGGGAAGAAAGCGAAACCTGAAAATAGCTGGTAGTATCTGAAAGAACATATCTAAGTGCATGGCATCATTGTTGGAACTCTGGATTTGATTCGCGAGACTCAGCAGCAAATTGGGAAGAAGATCAAGATTTGCTTGCCAATCAGAAGTCGGGAAGATTTGATCCAGTGGACTCCATCACATACATCATCGATGATGTGGATTGGAGGCATTGATGGTTGCTCCTCAGTGCAGTGTCGTTTTGAAGGAAATGGTTGCTCCTGCTGCTCTTGTTGATGGTCATAATCCTCGTTGGATCTTTTGTTCAGGATTCGCAGACGAAAGCCAGTCTAGCATGCCACTCATCGAGAGTGGTTGTGTGATGGGAACTTACAGATTGATCACCCCAAGTGGATGGTAGTGTTGGTAGCAGAGACAAAGACATACAGGGGTCTTGATCACCTTCAACTGAGCCATGAGGTTTTGTTGGTTCTGAAGACAGAGAAAGCCTTAACAACTCAGTTGGTTCCTCTTGGTGTTGAAGCTATGCAGGTCAGGGATCATGAGCAAAATGGACCATTGATGGTTGCCCGGCAGCGCGTTGTCGTTTTGGAGGATTCTCTGTTGATGATTCTTCACCATCTAAGAATGTGCGGTATCGTTTCTGAGGTTTGGAAGACAAAGAAAGCTGTGACGACAGAGTTGGCTCTTCTTCAGCATCATCTTTAATTGACAGCGACGCCCCCTCTCTGTCCGGTGATTGATAATAATGTGCACTTGACTCCGACGTCCCCCCTGTGTCTAGTAACTCTGATGTCCCCTCTGTGTCTAGTGATTCATAATCTCTTATGTCTAGGCCGACCACTGATTCACAATAATCTTCAATTGTCGAAAACCACGAAAAGCAGTCGAGCATACCACTCTCATCGACAGGTTCCTTTGGTGGTTGGCATACGAGGTGAACCCCACAGCTTTTCATTGGAGCATCATACGAGGAGTAAAATTGAACTCGACAGTGATAACGCGACCAACCCTTTTGATCCACCTTTCCCTTTATTTCATCAGATAATGGAATATAAGTTACCCACATATGGTCTTTCGTTGGATAGAAGCAACTGGGCAACTTGGAACCCCGACGTACGAATACCCCATTGATGAAAATATCAGCTCCTACGAGACGTTCCTCAACTGAAACAGAACAAACAGCCACTCCTATGTTATTCCAATTCAATTTGCTTGGGATTTCAAAAGAAATTGCACATGTCCTGTTCCAGCCTTTTTCCTTAGCACCAACCTCCTTCGAACAATGGAACCACTTCGGAACCTCACTACCCGGTAATACAAGACTAAACCGGCAGTTGTTCTGCAATAAAAATGTCCACTATGTCAATACCACACGAATTCTTTCAGCAATAGGAATTCAGGTGAGAGACCCCTTAAGTGTAGGCGGGTCTCACCCCCATATTAATAAGGTGTATGCATCATGAAATACTGAAATCACATAAAACAAAACGAGAGAGAGAGAGAATAAACAGACCTGGTTATTCAGCAAAATATTTTCCAGATTGTAACTAAATCTATGGCAATTCCACAAGTTCATCTGTAGCATTTTCAAAGACTTGGGCCATATAGAAAATCTCTCCAGTGATTCGCAATTCCACGCATTTACATAGAGTATATTTGGTGGAAGCTCGGGAATCTCTTGAAGTCTCTTGCAACAATACAATTCAATCCTTGGCAACTTGACAAATCTGGCAAGTACAGGAACATTAACAAAATTGTTACTTGAGAGATCAAGTTCGGTTAATGTTTCCAAGCAATCAAGACTCCCAATGAAATCAGCAGTTGATAAATTACATCCGTTGATTCTGAGTACACGGAGCTTGGGAAGCACTAGTGAACCACTGTCATGATCATGTGAAATGCTTGCTTTTGTTGGAAATGTAACAAGTTTTGAGCATCCACTCACATCTAGGAGAACTAGATTTTGTAACTCACATATGCTGCATGGTAGAGTTGCAAGATTTTTACAGTCTACTAGACATAACCGTTTAAGCCCAGTGAGATTTTCAATTGACTGATGCAATTCTATAATGCCACTGCTTCTTAGATTCAACTCTGTCAATGAATCCATCTTTCCAGTAATTTTTGGAAATTCCTCTAGCCTAGTGCAATCACTAAGATCCAGAGCAAGGAGAGACTTCAAGCTAATTTCGCTGGGCAACTTAACAATGTTAAAGCAGCCTCCAAGATCTAAGGTCACAAGCTTATGTAGGGATCCAATAGACTGATGAACCTCAACTAAACTTTCACAACCATCTAAGTTCAGCACTTTTAAATTGGGTATTCGGGCGAAGTCTGGGAGTTCTGTTAGGGATTTACAGCCTCTTAAATCCATATGTGTTAGAAATGGAGAATTCTGTGCGGCAAGGAAAAAAGAAAAGATCAACCAACCTAAAACACTAGTAATTTACCACATTATTATTTATATCAAAATTAAAAAATAAAAGAACAACTACCTTAAAATAAAAATGGATTATTAGATTAAAGTACCTTAACTCCCTCCCATAGTCGTGTGATGCGAGGGCTGTAAGTAATATTGAGCCTTACAAGTTTCCTTGGATAAAAATTTGAAGGAAACGATTGTATCGGACAACTGGACCAATTAAGCCACCTCAACTCGTTGGGTAGATAATCAATGTTCCCAGAATACTCTATAGAACTGCTGCTAGAAAAGTATCTGAGATATTTCATCTCTGAAAAGCTTTTAGCATTCAAACATATCTCATCGTATCTTTGGTCCCACTTTACAGCCTGTACTTGAATGCCTTTTATTGTCTCTGTTCCCTATAAAATGAAAGAAAGCAACAATTAAGATATGTACAAAATTTGAAGCACCATGCTAGTACATGTGTTTTAAAATTTCCTAACTTCAAGATTTTGATAACAGAATAAAACACTTACTATATTATCTGTTAAAACATGGTAGATATCATCGTAGTTCCACAATCTACTGCTTTTGCCGGGCTCACCCTTTTGACATGCCATGTCTTTACCCATTTCTTCTATCAAGTCATGCATCCAAATACTACTGCCCTTCCAATCTTTGTCAATTCTTATTAAGGCCTTTTCTTCGAGTTGTGGAATACCATACCCTGATTTGAGGTCGTAGCAAGCTTCTAGTATTGGTTTCACATCGTCTACATACTCACCCTTAAAAAAACAAGCGATATCAAGAAAACATCCTTTTAAATCTGTTCCTAGAGCATCATAACTTATTTGGAGAACCCTTTTTATCTTTCGGTGGGGATCTTCGCCTCTACAACCATCTAATGTGGCTTCCCACTCATCTCTGCTTTTAGAATACAGATGAGAGCCTAAAAGTATCAAAGCTAATGGAAGGCCCCCGGCATAGTGTACCGCACGTCGTGCAAGCTCCAGGTAATCATCCAGAGGTCCATTACTTTTGAATGCATGCAAGCTAAACAACTCCAAAGCTTGATCATCATTTAACATTTTGACCTTATACACTTCATCAACTCGACTAGTTAGCCAGCCTTTATCTCTTGTTGTTATGAGAATTCTACTACCCAGCCCAAAACAATCAGGGGATGGAACTAACTTCTGTAATTGGCTATAATCACTCACGTCATCAAGGATTAAGAGAACTGTTTTACATCGCATCCTTGTCTTTATCAAACTGACTCCTTTATCAACATTGCTCACCTTCAAATCTGGGTCGCCTAAAATATCAAGCAAAAGTGTCTCTTGCAGTTTGGCTATGTCATTTGAATTTGATCTAACATCCGCTAAAAAACAAGTACCTTCAAACTTACGGTGAATAGAATTAAACACATCTTTCGCAATTGTGGTCTTTCCTATTCCACCAGGCCCCCATATGCCTACCATGCGAACAACATTTTCCTCAGCATGTAGAAGTCTGATGACATCTTGTCTACAAGACTGCAATCCAATTGGATGTTCTGTAACGTGCAACTCACATGAAGGGTTTACTACTCGGGCGGACAACTCCCCAACAATCTTCTTGACAAATTTAGCCTCGGACCTATGAATTTGAAAGCATATATATGAAATCAAATAAAGTAGAAGACTAATGGTGTCTTCAAAAATATAAAAAAATAGACTAACTAGTTAGAGACATACTCGCCATCCTTGAAAGGCCATCCAGACAAATCTGCCGCTTCCTTGAGAGCTGCCTTCCATTTGTCCATGTTATTCTTGTATTTGCATTGATCAACCGTAGCAAATGCCACACCGAAAGCACCACTTTGGTGTCGTACATCTGAGGGATCAACCTTGTAAAATACAGGTCTAACCTCCTGTCCTTTGGATTTTCTGCATTCAAGTATCTTGACCAGCTCATCTAAGCACCACCTTGACGAAGCATAATTTTGAGAGAAGATGATGACTGAAACTCTTGACTCCTCAATTGCTTTGAGAAGAGCCGCGGATATTTCCTCTCCTCTTCTGAGTTCATCATCTATGAAGGTCTTAATTCCCCTGTCATCCAAAGCGGTGTGCAAATGATCTGTGAAATTAAAGCGCGTATCCTCGCCTCGAAAACTCAGGAAGACCTCGTATGTGTAATGATTTTGCTCAGTAGAAGAAAGTGGGAGAGAAGAAGATGAATTGGCTGCTGCTTCATTGGTCAGAGAAGCCATATATATTCTGCTTGCTTTGCTCTATTTGTTGAATGTTGCCTTCCTGGAGTGCTCTTGTATTTTAGATCTGAGATATATCTCAACTCTCGAGTAGATATTTTCTTGGTGCCTGCTGCAATGTGAATGTGAGATTGAAAATGACTAAACGAGAACCTCTATGATTTTTTAAATGTTTTCCTTTCTTTTCAAGTTGCAACTTCTCATGAGGCGCACTTGCCAAGCAGCGGCTTCTTTTTGACTTGGACTTCTTCTTTCGATGCCTTCGGAGACTTGAAATATCATTACTTTGATGCTTAATGGAACGAGGCAATTATCAATGTTGATTAAAAAAAAGAAAAAGAAAAAAGAATGTAGTTACAGAGCTGACACGAGCAATATTATTATATGCAGCAACCACCCCTGTTAACCACTTCAATGGAAAAGAAATGCAATTAGACTTTTTGAAGAACCCTTTAGATCTGAGACCTCTTTTTATAATCTTTAAATTGAGACTACTTTTTAAATTTACAAAGGAAGAATCAGTTTGCTAAAGAATGAGCTATTTTCAAATGTTTTCCAACATGCTGAATTATGAATAATAAAAAAATAATATTTACTTGTTAAAGGACGTTGTATTCTAGTGTGTCTCTTTAAATTAGAGTTTAGTTTTAGAATTGTAATAGGAGAAGGTTTTAGGTTCCCTAATTGTATTCAGATTATATTACTTTGTATGTACTATAAATCCCTATATAAAGGGCTCTTATTATCAATAATAGAACAAACACAATTTCTCTCGAATCATATTTTCCTACAACACGTTATCAGCACGAGCCATAATCCTAGCCCTAAAAACCAAAACCCTAAAACAAAAAACCCCAAAAAAAACTTCTCACCAAAATCTGCCACAAGCCCTAGCCCAAGCTATCCACACCGCCTACTGCAGCCCTTGTGTACCCGTGTCCCTGTTGCCCCCGCAGCCCCTGCGCACCCATGTGCCAGCTGTCCCCGCAACCCGTGAGCCTACCAGCCTACCGCAACCCGCACACCAGCCTCACAGCCCTGCAGCCCCGTAGTTCTACTACCTTGCATATCCGCTACCACTGCAGCCCCTGCTGCCCCTCGTATCCGACACCGCTGCAAGCTCCGTCCCATCACGCCTGCATCAACACGCGCATGACTCAAGCCCCGAATCAACAAGTAAGTTTTTAAAGATTAAAGTTCCTGCTTTCTTGTGTTTTAAATTTCTTTATTTTCTTCAGGATTTGCAATATACGAATGTGAGTTTGATTATTTAATAAGCGGAATTGTGGATCCTCACGCTATATACGAACTAAGAGCGTTCGTGATCGTAGGACTAAGAGCGTCCTCAAGCATTGATCTTTGACCATATTAAACATCATTATTTTTGTCTAATCCAAATAAAATTGAAAATTGATTTCTTGGTAGCATAGCTCGGAAATCTTATTATTAGTGATCGTGGAAGTTTTTACTCCGATACTAATCTATTTCTTCTTCTTATTTTCAAGATGTCGAATGAACCAAGACTCGACTTTCCCATGTTTGACTCAACAGGTTCGGAATACCATAGCTGGGTGACTGACGTTAAGAACCACCTCACTTCTTTAGGAATATTACCCATAATCCGGCTACCAAACCCGGATCTTTTTTTCGAGCCTACAGCTACTAAACATGCTCGAGCAGTCATCCTGATGTGACGACACATGGATAAATCACCTCGTATGGAGTACATGTTGATCAAAGATGCAAGAGAATTATGGGTAGCGCTAGAAGAGCGTTTTGGCAACGTCCAAGATTCCCTCCTCCCTGATTTGAAGGTCCAATGGAGCAATCTGCGTGTTGCGGACTTCAAAACTGTTGCTGAATATAATTCAGAACCTCTTCGCCTCAATTCCATGTTGAGGTTTTGTGGACAACCTGTTACAGAGCAAGGGCTAATTGAGAAAACTCTCTCCTCCTTCCCCGTCTCAGCAATCTTGGTATCAAAGCAATATCGAAACGAATGCAATGCTCGACGGATCACGAGGTTTAATCAGCTTATCAATGTTATGTCTGTAGCTGAGAAACATGACAACATACTGGTGAAGAATTATAATTCAAGGCCTGTTGGAACTAAAAGAGTTCATGAGGCAAATTAAAATGCACCTAAAAGAGGGTGCAAGGAGCGGAACCCAAAGAATAAGGGATATGATGGACGTATGGGTCCATATAATCGCCCAAACAAGGAAGGAAACCGCAAAACTAGAGTAGGTACACGTGGTGGCAATGCTACATGTGGGAGAGGTGGTTGTGGTGGTGGTGCCAACCCTTCTAGAGAACGTCCACAACGTGCACCTCAATTAAAGAGAGGCAACCACAATGACGTGTGTCATCGATGTGGATCAAGTGAGCATTGGTTCAAGCAATGCAAAGCAAGCAAGCAACTAGCTACAAGATACAAGGCGTATAGGGACCTGAGGGAGCAAAAAGTATACCTTGCTGAAGAATAAGAAGAAGAATATGGTGAAGATGTCAATCTCACCATAGATCAGGACTTCAAAGCTGGAGATGAAGTGCACAAGGATGCTACAGACTTTGATTAGATTAGTCCTTTTAATTTATTTTTCAAGTAT
Source organism: Rosa chinensis (assembly GCF_002994745.2). Lineage (NCBI taxonomy): Eukaryota > Viridiplantae > Streptophyta > Magnoliopsida > Rosales > Rosaceae > Rosa > Rosa chinensis. The sequence continues at coordinate 2,055,493 of NC_037091.1, forward strand.
TATGTAATGGCAATTATGCGTTAGTCAATAAATGACATTTTGCTTTAACTCTTTCTCACTAGGTTCATGCAAGTAATTGTGATGTCTAGAAAAGGTTTGAACTGAGAGAACGGTTTTAAAAGAGAGCCTTGCTAGCTCCACCAAAATCTCGCCTTATCTTACCTGGTCACGACTAAATTGGAGTTTCCGAACGGATTGATTGGCTACAATTTGTCTAAGTTTGATTTTTATTTTTAGATTAGACTTTGGTTAAGAAAGTTTAATGTAATCATTGGCTATTTTTATTAATAAAGTATCGTTTTATTATTCAATGTCTTGGACATATTTTAATTCCGAACTTTATTATTTTCAGTATGTTTCTTGGAGAGCTAGAATGCAACGTGGATAGTGCAACTACACATACTATTCTTCGAAATAGGCAACTTTTTCTATGGATGACGCCTACTCGATCTTCTATAACTACTATGGTTGGATCATCCAAACTTATTCATGGTAGAGGACCAGCCCAATTTATGTTGCCAAATGGCACAAATATTAATGTCACTGAAGCTCTATATGCTCCTAGGGTCAGAAGAACCCTACTGAGCTTCAAAGATATTAGAGCCAATGGTTTTCATGTGGAAACACATTGTGAGAATGGACAAGAGTTCTTTTGCATCACCTCTAATGACTATGGACATAAACGAGTATTAGAGAAACTTATGTGTCGCTCTAGTAGGTTGTATGCAACCACTATCCGGATCATTGAATCCAACCATCACTACAAGAGAAAATAGTAAAAGTGAGGAATTTCATTGTGACAACCCAAAATTAGTCCTAAAAGCTTGGCAAATACGAGGAAATTTCAGTTGTCGCACATGATCCCATCAGCGATAACTAATTTATTGCATAAAGTAGGAAAATGCAAGAAATTGACAGTTGTCGCCCATATGACATTATGAGACACCCAATTCCTCGCAAAATGTCAATTAGGCGACAATTTCTACCAATTGTCGGTTAATGTTTCTGTGACAACTTTAACTTCCTCGCGAAAGATTAATTAGGCGACGACTTCTGTGAATTGTTGTTTAATATTTATGTGACAACTAGATTTCTGTCACTAAAGACTGATTTAGTGACTACTTATGTGAGTTGTCAGTTAATAATTATGTGACAACCTTACCTTCCTCGCTGAAAATCAATTCGGCGACAACTTTATCAGGTTGTCGCTTAATGTTTATGTGACAATTTGAATTTCTTTGCTAAAAATCAATTTTGCGACAACTTTATCAGATTGTCACTTAATGTTTATGTGACAATATGAATTTTCTAGTTGAAAATCAATTTGGCGACAACTTTATTGAGTTGTCGTTTAATGTTTTTGTGACAATTTCAATTTCCTCGCTGAAAACTAATTAAGCGACGACTTCTACTAGTTGTCGGTCAATGTTTATGTGACAACTTCAATTTTCTGTAAAAGACCAATTAAGCGACCCCTTTTACAGGTTGTCGCTTGATGACTATGTGACAACCTGAACTTCCTCACTAAAAACCAATTAGGCGACAACTTCTACAAGTTGTCAGTTAATGTTAATGTGATAACTTTAATTTTCTCATAAAAAGCCAATTAGGCGACGAGCTCAACGGGTTGTCGCTTAATATTCATGTGACAACTTGAAATTCATCGCTAAAAACCAATTAGGCGACGACTTCTATTAGTGGTCGATTAATGTTTATGTGACAACTTTAATTTTCTTGCAAATGTCCAATTAAGTGACGACTTGTACAGATTGTCGCTTAATGTTTGTGTGACAACTTGAACTCTCTCATTGATAACCAATTAAACGATGACTTGTACGAGTTGTCGGTTAATGTCTATGTGACAACTATAATTTTTTCACAAAAGCCCAAATAGGCGACGACTTCTATGGGATGTCGACGCTTAATGATTATGTGTAGGACTGGGAAAAAAAACCGATAAACCGAGGAACCGGGCCGAACCTACCCGATTTTGGCCAGTTTAGTTCGGTTTTGTCTCTTAATTCACTATTCATTTTTGGTTCAGTTCTAATATAATACATTTCGGTTCGGTTTCGGTTCTTAAACTTTATTTCTTGTTTTACCCGAACCGAGAGAGTGCAACATGTTTCTCTACTTTTTATACTATTTTCTCTAATAAAATACATAGCCTACTCCCATTTCTCTCTCTCTGTTGGCCCACTACCTCCATTTCTCTATTCTCTTTTTGACTTTTTCTCTATTCCCTCTCTCTATTATGTTCCTTACCTATCAATAGCACACTAGCACGTGATGTTCACTCCAATTCCCTAGGTTTCTCCAATAGAAAATTACCAAGAAAATGAAAAAGTCTCCTTAATCTACTCCCCACTAATTCTTTTTTTGTTTTTAGTCATACCTACCCCATCTCTTCCCTCTCATAACTGCAGCCGTATTCTTCTTCTCCTCATCTTCTCCTCCTCCTCCAGTTCTGCTGTGTTCTTTAATGGAGAAACTGAGAAAATTGCAGAACATAATGTGGCTGGGAAGCTGAGAAACTGGATAGGTTTGCTGTTGTTTTGCTGTGTGTACAGGAATCGGTTACAAGCCGTAACTGAACTGTTCCAAGTCGGTTCCTGTTCCAAGTCGGTTCCGGCAAAAAAACGTAGCAACACCGAACCGGAAAGCATCATCGGTTCCGGTTCCGATTCCGGCAAAAAAATTGAAAAATATAACCGATCCGAGCCCTAATTATGTGGTAGATTTGAGTAAGGAAAAATTCCCTTAAGGTGAATCTGGATGAGGTAAAACCTCTCAAAGCGGATTTGGGTAAGGCAAAATCTCCTCAAGACTAATCTGGGTGAGGTGAAACCTCTCACGGTAGATTTGGGTAAGGCAAAATCTCCTCAAGGTGAACCTGGGTTAAGAGAATTCCTCTTTAGGGGAATCTTGATAAGGAGAAATCCCTTCAAGATGAATCTGAGTGAGGGTGCATGGCAAATGGTGCAGACCCGTGTAGTGTTCAGTATACAGGTGCATGGCAAATGATATTCGGTAGTCCGTCAAACAGATTGAGCATAATGGTGAACCTTGCACCTTTTATTGGAGTCTGATTAGTATGGTTCAATTATATTTTCAAAAAAAAATACAGTACACTTCTTTTTAAATGTTAATGGTACAATTTTGGTCCCAAAAAGGTGAAGTTTGACTACCATTTTACATTGTTGAACGTTAAAAACCAAATTAACCAATGGTACCAGCATGATCCTTAGGTCCTAGCAAAACAAGCCCATAAGGTGTTTTATCTAGTGACCCGAAATTAGGACATCCTTGGAAAGTTGTCCAGAAGATTCAATATAGACATTTGTGGGATGTTCTAGAAAGAGAAGAAGATGAAGATCTTATAGACTATAACAATGACCCTGGTGACAAGGACAATGACGCTAATGTATGGGAGGTTCATGTAGAAGAAAACTAGTACATCTTTGGGCAGACATGATGTGGAACATGAAATCATCATCATTTAACAACACAAATTAAAAAAAAAAAAAAAAACTGCAGCAGATGATGGTGATTTTATTGACGATGATTCTACTCATCGATGATGGTCTAATGTTGGAGCACAAGAAGCTCCCGATAAAGAAGAATTACTGGGTGATAGTGACTAGGTATATGAGCCGATTTATCTAAATTTTTTCAAAGCTTTGAAAAAAGATATTGTTTGACATTTTCTTAATTTTTTTTTTGTCTTTAAATAAAATCGTCTTTTTTTTTTTTGTGAAGTAAATCGTCTCCAATTTATATATATATATATATATATATATATATATTGTTATGTGTGTATGTCTATATATATATATATATAATTTTTTTTTTGTCTTTAAATAAAATCGTCTCTTTTTTTTTTTTTTTTGAGAAGTAAATCGTCTCCAGTTTATATATATTGTTATGTGTGTATGTCTATATATTTCTATATATATATATAAACTCATTATTGAAAATATAATAAATATCCAAGCCCTACATATGGAATATGCGACATAAATGAAGCTTCGTATATTTAAAATAGTAACAAATATAAAGTCTCGCATATAAATTTTTGATAACACATTTGTGGGTGTCACAATTTGTGATATGTGAAGAACCAATTGCATCGCATATTGAAAAAAAAGACAACTGTGTAATTTCGTCACTTTTGACAATCAATAAAACACATAAGGCGACAACTAGTTGCGTTGGGTTGTCGCATTTTCAATTAAGCGAAAATTTTAACTTTTTACGACAACTTTGGGTTGTCGCCGATGACATTTTCTCTTGTAGTGTGTCATGAGAGATGACTTATGGGATTCTAACACATATAGGCTTTGGCATGACCATTTGGGACACCCAGGTCGTGATATGATAATCCGTATACTAAAAATTTCACACGGACATCCATTTTTAAAACGAAAAGAAGTCAAACCCAAAATTCGGTCCAAGGAAGGGCACTGACGCCACATGGCGCCATTCCTATGCAAAATCGGCTATCATTGGCCGAAGCTGCCTACCCCCTGCGGCCCAAGGTTGGCTTTGACGCCAACACTACCTCTAAAGCTTATCTTTTGTTTTGTAAAGCCTGCTCTTTAGCAAAGTTAGGATCTAAACCATCATATGCAAAGGACACTAAAGAAAATATCTCATTCTTACAAAGAATCCAAGGTGATATTTGTGGACCTATTCAACTATCATGCGGACCATTTAGATATTTTATGGTGTTGGTTGATGCATCAACACGCTGGCACATGTCATGATCTTGTTCACAATAAATGCTGCATTTGCTAAACTCCTAGCACAAATCATTAAATTATGGGCTCACCACCCTGATCATCCTATTAAGTCAATACGTCTTGCATGACAATGCTGGGGAGTTTACATCAAAAACTTTTGATGATTATTGCATGTCCATTGGGATTGAGGTTGAACATCTTGTTCCTCATGTTCACACCCAAAATGGCCTCGCAGAAGCCGCCATTAAAAGACTTCAAATGTTTGCTAGAGCATTGGTTATGCGCACCAATCTCCCTGTTTCTGCTTGGGGCTATGCAATATTGCATGCCGCTGTGCTTATTCGTCTAAGGCCTACTACCACTCAACCCTTTTCTGCGTCCCAATTGGTTACTGGATATGAGCCTGATGTCTCACACTTACGCATATTTTGGTGTGTAGTTTATGTGCCAATAGCGCCGCCACAGTGCACCAAAATGGGACCTCAAAGACGATTAGGCATTTATGTTGGATATGACTCTCCAACAATCATCTGCTATTTAGAACTCTTGACAGGCAATCTCTTTCCCACTAGATTTGAGGATTGCCACTTTGATGAGACAGTCTTCTCGTCATTAAGCGGAGATAAGAACACTAATGTTTAAAAGGAAAGACATGAATTATCGTGGTCTGTTCCCACTTTGTCTCATCTTGATCCCCGAACCGTACAGTCTGAAATTGAAGTGCGGAGAATACTCGATATTCAGAACGTAACAGATTCGATGCCTGATGCGTTTTCTGATATCGCCAAAGTGACAAGATCACATATACCTACTGCAAACGTGCCTGCAAGGATTGATATCCCCAAAAGTGGAGGATATGACACCATACCTAGGGGAGATAGGCATGGCGTCGCCGCTCCTAGTGGAGATGGCACTATGGCTAAGGCCAGCCTCCCTTCAAGAAAACGAGGGAGGCCCAATGGTTCCATGGGATCTCGCCCAAGAAAGAAAGCAATTTTGGCACAAAAAGATTAATTAATCATCGATACAAACAATCCATCTCATGAAGATATTCCAGATTATGGCTATGTCTAAGAGACATCATTGGGGGACACTCCAATGACAGAACCAATTCTAGAGAATAGAGAGATCTCCATGAATTACACTACTGTACATGAGACGTTAAAAAAAACTCTATTATCCTTGATGATGCGTTTGCATATTCTATTGCTCAAGGAATCATAGAATATAATGATATTGAACCTTGCTCTGTTGAAGAATGTCAACGAAGAGCAGATTGGCCTAAATGGAAAAATGCGATCCAGGTTGAATTGGATTCACTAACAAAGAGATAGGTTTTTGTTGGATCATAATTCATATACATATTTGTCCCCTAAAACATGGAAATTACTTGTTCTAAAGTCCAAATTTAATGTTGACTAATCCAATTTCATTATTTCTCTAATCTTATACTTTTGCTTAACCTTTGTGTTTATTTATATATATTATGTTTTCCTTATCATGCTAGGAAATGATGGAGAAGAATGGAAATACACTAAAAAGTCAACCTTAGAACATTTTCTTACTCCGGCTAGGAGAAAGTGTGCTAGACAAGGAAGAAGAAGCGGCCGCCTGAACAAATGAACTTTAAATGAGCTAAAATTCTTCAGATCAATTCTAGACATCCTAAGAAACATTTCTTATGAAGAGTGCAAGAGCCAGATCGAAGTGGAAGGCCTTCAAACAATCAGTTCAATTTTCTGCAGAAGCAAAACTGGAAAACTGGACCTGTAAGGAGTCCAGTAGCATTTCCATCCCAACCACTATTCTAAAAGATCTGAAATTCTAGCAGAATGATCTACACTCATAAAGGAACATTTGTTATGAAGAAGTCATGAGCAAAATCTGAACTTTTGGTGGAGAAATAATTGAAGGAATAAAGGGGCAGAAAGTGACCTGAAAAACAGCTCAACATATTCCCACCCACATGAAAAAAAAGCTAGATGTTTTTCTCTTTTTCCTTGGATATATTTTTCTACTCCATTCTCTTTAATAGATCATCATCACTTCCATGTTTCTGCACCTTCATGCTTTGCTTTCATTTCATCATTACCCCATCTTTTACTTATTTTACAAACCACTCCCATACTCCACTTTCATTATTTTTCTTTCTCTCATCATTTCACTCTTCTTTTTCTTACCTATTTAAACACACTCTTCTCTCACTCTCAAAAACGAATTCCTTCATCCCATTACATCTGATTTCTCTCTTCATTTCCTTCACAAAACCTCCATCTCTACCTCCCAAAATCCAAACCCACAATACCCAATCTACTCCATCATCACCACCACAACTACCATCTTCCACCACCATAAACTTCATCACCACCACTCAAAGTTAGCCAAAGGAGCATCATATCTTCATCACCATTTCATTCATCATCACCATCAAGAAGTTCATATCCATCCATTCCACCATCAAGGAGGATTCAAGGAGCATTGAAGGAGAAAAATGAAGGAGAAGCTACCCATTGATTTGTCAAGCTTTAACTAGTTCTTTCTTCCCTTAACTCTTTAATTTACCTTGATTTACTTTATAGATTTGATGCCAATTTGTATGATTATGAGTGAGTAGTTACTTTGTTGGAGCTAGGGTTGAAAGCCGTCACTACAAAAAAAAATTCATTTGGCCACGGCTTTGTGCCATCGCGGAAAGTATGTTTGCCGTCGCAAAAGACCAATGGCGACGGCTAGGCGACGGCAATTACGCTGTTGTCGTTGGTGGCGTCGCCATTGCTCATGGCTACGGCAAAATGTCATCGCAACCGTATTTAGCGACGGCAACTAGCGTAGCAATGATTTGGTCGCTTATTTGGCGACAGCATGTAGCGACTGAAAACGCCGTTGCAAGTAACCTATTTGCTACGGCAGATGCCATTGCTTGCAATAAACTAATTTTTTTTTTTTTAATGAAATTTTCCCTCCACCCCAAGTGAAATTAATTGCAACTGCGACGGCGACGGCAATTGCCGTCGCCACCTCAAATATTGTCCATATGAAGCTTTAGCGACAACCAATGACCACCCAATTTTTTCTGCCATTTTACACACAATCAAAAGATATAGTAAAACAATATAAAGCACCAAAATAATCCTTTCATTCATAGCTATCTCACAACTGATAAGTGCCAAGTTATATTTCATTACCAAGTACAAATTGAAATTAACCAAACAAACCAGAGTCTTTCATAATTATACGAATCTACTAAGAATCTACCATACTAGATAACTGAAACTCTGGAAGAAACATTCCCAAACTTAATATTGTTCAAAAGCAGACTTGACCACAATACTATTTATCATTAACTAGAGGGCTTGGTGAGTACTGGAGCGTGCTCAAGAAAAGATATGTTTTCAAACTTGGAATATACATAAGTAGACAATCTTTAGATTGAGCACTTAATTAACTAGCTAGTTTGACAATCTGACAGGTAAGATGTCTAACATAAGAGATTACATAAGTACAATTGAGAAATATAAAAGGCATCGTACATACAGCAGTTGTACTATAATAACCACAGTTCAAATATAGTGACTTGAATCTAACATTGTTACTAGAACCCCCAAATTCATATGACCTATTTCTGAAAGGTAATCTTGCATTTACCTGTATCAACCATACAACATTCTCACTGTACAATTCATTGTTCACTATCCAACTAGCCATTTGGTCCCACTCACTTTGCTTCTTGCCATATTTTGATATTCTGTGCTCAGCCATCTGCAGTATAAAAACAGAGCATCAGGCAAGGAGCCAATCTGGACATGCAGAGAAATAAGAAAGACAAACAAACAAGAAGGAATGGAGAGGGAGTGGTCATTTGTTCCATATCAATGAACATTCAGAGAGGCAAGGAAGGATCATTCAGAAACCTAAACTTGATCCAGATATCTAAATTATTATAAACACTAGTATTTACATCCAACAGATTGGGAAATTAAAGTATGTATGAATTAATTAATAGTTGGAGCGTTAATCCACACTAGCAGTCTATCATTCTTCATAATTGATGATTAAAAAAGAGGGAAATAAAACCACTAAAACCTATACAAAAGTAGCAGAGCATGAAAGCACCTGATATTTACTGGCAGAAAGATCAGAAAACACTTGCTTTGTCAGCTCAGCAAGGAAACGGCCTATTCAACAAAAGATAATCATGAAAATTAATGCCTCTAAGACTTGACAGAAATAACATCTCAAAAGCCATGGCTTGAGAATCCAATACTTAACTATGAAAAGAGCAAGTAAGCCAATAAACAATTATACCTTGGATAAGATTATCCTGCTTAAGGAAAATCTCCCTGAGCCTTTTTTGAAAACAGAAAGCATAGGCAGTAAAAACTGTGCCCAGAAGCTAAAGCAAAAAGCAATTGCAAAAATGCAACATAGTTACTTGAATGAACATAGTTATATAATGCATTTTGTAGAAAAACAGCACACAGTGAATGGAAGTCAAAGAGAAAGTCAATTAATGGAAGTCAGAGAAAGTCAATTAAATCCATCAAGCAATAAAGAGAAAAACATTTACCGACTTCACCATTGAAAAGAAAAACACCAAAAGTTAGTCGGAGGAAATAGGAAAAGAGAAATGAGATTATACCTATCCCATGTTGCCGATGATAGTCAAACATCAAGGTCTCAGCAACACGCTTGCCCTCACATTTGTTTTTATTGTCTGTTGGAAATCATAAGTGCAAATGTTAGATGTCTGGAGATTTACCATAAACTTCAGATAGTTTTATGTTGGAGGTAAAGAAAGAACTTACATGATTGCACAGGAAAAAGAGAAAAAGGAAAGTAACAATGACATATTTATACATGAAAACCATATAATAGATTGTGAAATGATCAAACAGCTTTTGCAGGGATAAGGATGGCAAATTTCCAATCACATGACTGACAAAAGCCACGGTTAATTGAATATTACTGCTGATTAAAGGAAAAATGTATCTTACTCATGAAAACGTCAAACTGTATTTGGTATAGGCAATATGAATCACCTTTGACAGGAAGATGATACATGGCTGGTCTATTTTAATAGTAAGATCTTGATGTTTAATGATCTAAATCATCTACATACATACCTTTACAGGATTATATTTGTAGAAAATTGGAGAAGCTGGGCATGCAAGATGGTATATCCGATCAACCTCAACCAACAATGTTTCAGTGACATCTATAACAAGGAAAATAAGCATTCAACATCATGATTCCAATCAAAGACATGCTTTTGCAAAGACTCTTGACAAGTAAACTAAAACTACTTGAAGAACATTATGAATAAACCAAAGTGTATGTACCATGACGAATAAGCTCAAATCTGGGATGACCAATCCATTTTTTAAGATTGTCCTTGGAGCCAGTGAAGTAGTTATCAACAACAATAACCTGAGTAGAAATTGGAGACAATGTTATATCATGACTTCAGAAACTTATCCTATGCATGCTTCATACCAAGTGTCAGTTTATTTTTGATTGTTAAGAGGGGTCTAGCCATTTTAATTTATCTATGTACTTATTGTTATAAGAAGTTGCCCTAGTATCTATATACAATTGCAAAAAGGTCTTCAACACTATCAGCTGAAAACTAATACTAAGCATTTTAGAAAAAAAAACAAGAAAGAAAAAAAAAACCAAATACTGACCTCATTCTTTTCATTTTCCATTAATCTGTCAATCAAGTGAGAACCAATGAATCCAGCTCCTCCAGTAACCAAGATTCTCATGTTGGACTGTCATCAACAATGAAAGTACACAAAATAGAGCATTAGAATCAACCTATGATAAACAAGACCATACCATTGGAATGATGATACTTATCAGCCATCTAATATTAAACAAAGCTACTTATTGAAATACACAGTAGCATGACTGGTACAAAACTCAAATGAACACATCTCCGCTCAAGCAAACAAAGGTAGCAGAGCATTCACCAAAACTTCAAATGAGCTAGATCTTGCAAGTTGCAATAAGGATGAGCAATATTTCTTTGTGATCTACATACTTACAGACATGAGGACACAAGCAGAGGTTTGACTGTCTGGCCAATGGGGGTAAAACAGAGAATTGCAAGGAGAGATATCAATACCTAACCTTTACAAATCCATCTGGATGATGTTCTAAAATATACAACACCTACTCAAAGAATTCTCAGGAGATATCAAAGTTAACAGACTACCAAGCTTTTTGGGGGGTAGCTGAATTTTGAAGATCTAATAGCTCGAACAAATTGTACGGGCAATGCAATTTATAGTAGCAAAGGTAGAAAAAACAAAATCATGCAATTGCCACAGTTCTAATAATTAAGTTTGCGTTTGCAGTGAGTAAATGCTGACAGAGAAATGCAACAACTTAATAGTACAAATTCACAGCCACACAATGATATCTACAAATCAAGCTTGTAAAAAGTAATTCATAATAACCCTAACATTTCTTTGCAGTAAAAGCCCTAACATTTCAAAACAAAAGAAAAATTGCAGAAAAAGCACCAACCCATGATTGTTTTCCCCAAACAAGCACCAACCCAGCTTTGCTCCATCCTTTCTCCAAAACTAATACAAAACCATTCACAAAACCGAAGAATATTGCACCATTGGCGACGGCAAATCAGTGCCGACGCTATCCATGTGTAGCCATTGCAATTCTTTTTTGTAGTGAACAATCAAGCAAAAACCATACCCTCATTTTCAATTTCCACAATCGACGATCAAACAAACCAAACCCAAAACCCAATTTCACCAAAAAACAAAACAATGGAAAACCCACAAATCTAAAACCCCCAATATCCATCGAAAGACCACAACTTTAAACAAAACCCATAATAATCGAGACCATATTCACATCCAAATACAACCAGACCTGAGAATTAAGGGAGACAATTACCGGACCCAAAAGAAAAACCTAAATCTCTTAAGCGGAACTACAAAGGGAGCTCACAACTCTTTCGATCTTCAAAATAGACTAAAACCCTAACGTATCCTATCAGAATTTGATATTAGATTCGGTGAAAGTTTACATAATATGAAAACCCAATCTAATTAACAGATTTTCAAAGGAACTCTTGACATACAGATGTACATAGTACTGACCTTTTCCTTTTGTTTCTCACCCAGAGGAAGGATCTTGAGAGGAACGATTGGTTTGTAGATAGCCTGGTAAACTTGACAGGACCGAAATCGAAGCAATTAGTCGGCGGTTACATTCTGCTACGAATTTGGCAGATCTAGAGAGGAAATCTGAAAGTAATCATCAGTGTCGGATCGAGATGGAGTCATGGGGTCAAAGAAGAAAGAGAACAGCGCAGAGAAAGAAAAGAAGTTTTCTTTTAATCAAAGAGATAGAATCGTTCAGATAACCACCCTAAAGCGACGGCAAGTGTTTTGCAGTAGCAAACTGTTAAAAACTTGCGACGGCTAATGCTTGCCGAAGTAAATTCATAGTGGTTGGCGACCACTAGGGGCGACGGCAGTTAATACGGTCGCAAAATCTCTATACAATTGCAACGGTCAAGTTTTGCCGTCGCAAAAGAGTAGGCTTTAGCGACGGCAATTGCACGCCGACGCAAATTGGTGAAGCTAATTGAATTCTTTTTTGTAGTGCGTAGCCAAACTTGTATGAATTGATGTTTTAATTGACATTTGTTGTTATTTGTGATTTTCATCTTCATATGCTAATTCAAGAAGTGAATGCATTCATTCAAACTTAACTATTTTGAATGTGTTGTGTTTGTCATCTCATGAAAAAATGTTTAGGGAGTAGTTAACCTTGAACATTAATAGCATGATAGCATCCTCTATGTGCATGTGAGGGTAGTGAGTTAAAATCACCTAGATCTAGGATTGGTTTGCTTGCTTGATTATCTAAACTCAAATCTTTATGAACCTAGGAGCAAGGAATTGATACTTATCCGGTAATATGACTTGTTCTTGGGTAGTTAGTTTCGCACTTATCCGGTGGAAATTGATAAAATAAAAAGAGTTTAAGACTTTGTAGTCTTATCCGGATGCAAAGAGGGTAATTGGGAAATTAGAATAGCATCACTTATATTTGAACTTCAATACTTGCAAGGGAGGTTAGTGGTAGACAATCCAACCCCTAACTTCATCCATTATATTACTAGTTTAGTTAAGAGTAATTTAGTTTACATTTGAGTATTTAATTTAATTTGGTTCACTACTCTATCCAACAAACAATTTCACTATCACCACAATGCACATACTCACCATGAGCCTAGATTTCCTTGTGAATTTAGGTTTGTGATTGTACATTTGCATATTCTAGCTCTCCTTAGGTTAACACCCTAGCTAGTGAAAGGAATCCAATCCTCGTGGGTTTGACAACCTTTCTTACCAATCCTCGTGGGTTCAACAACCTTTCTTACCAATCCTCGTGGGTTCGACAACCTTTCTTAAATCCCTATACTATTACTTGTACCCCTTATACTTGAGGGTGGCTATTTGGCTAACAGTTTTTGGGCCTATAACTCCGACGCCCCCAAGTATAAAGCATGTTGGCCATAAATGAGTCTTTATTAGAAAGCGTAATGAGAAAAATAAGGTTGTTAGATACAAAGCCTGCCTTGTGGCGTAAGGTTTCTCACAACGCCCTAGAATCGATTACGAGGAGACATATTCTCCCGTAATGGACGTTATAACGTTCCGCTACCTTGTCAGTTTGGTAGTTTCTAAAAAACTTGACATGCAGCTTATGGATGTGGTTACAGCATATCTCTATGGGGATCTAGATTCATATATATATATATATATATATATATATATATATGTGAAGATTCCAAATGGACTTCAATTACACAAATCAAGTGGCTCTAAACCACAAAGCGCGTTTTCTATAAGATTGAAACGCTCACTATATGGATTGAAACAATCTGGACGGATGTAGTATAACCGTCTAAGTGACTACTAGATTAGGAAGAGATATGTAAATAATGAAATATTCTCATGCGTGTTTATTAAAAGGACAAGTTTCAGATTTGCAATCGTAGCAGTTTATGTCGATGACTTGAATCTAATTGGAACTCTAAATGAGTTAAGAGAAACTGCTAAATACTTGAAATCCAAATTTGAGATGAAAGATCTTGGGAAGACACAGTTTTGTCTCGGATTAGAAATCGAGCACCGTATGATGAGATTATGATCCATCAGTCAGCGTACACTCAGAAATTACTAAGGCGCTTTAATGAAGATAAAGCAAAGCCTGCGAGTACTCTCACTCTCATGATTGGCAGAAGTCTTGAGCCTGAAAAAGATCAGTTTCATCCAACGGATGAGGACGAAGAGTTGTTAGAGGCAGAAGTGCCCTACTAAGTGCATTAGGCGCATTATTGTACTTAGCTCAATGTACAAGACCGAACATCTCATTTGTAGTAAATTTGTTAGCTCGACATAATTCCCCGCCAACATGCCGCCATTGGATTGGTGTAAAGACAATATTTCGATACTTAAAAGGTACGATTGATATGAGCCTATTTTATCCCTACAGAGAGAAGAGAATGACAGAAGTTTGGAATCGGACCCCATAAGGCAAAATGCCAATTTCTGTGATATAGCCGCCGACGCCACTGCATATAGTGGCCGACGTACTACTCATCCTCCCCTCCATCAAAATGACAGTGATGTCTTGATGAGTTTTGCTGATGCAGGGTATCTCTCTGACCCTCACAAAGGTCACTCTCAAACGGGTTATGTCTATACTATGAGAAGCACTACGATATCTCGGAGGTCTACAAAGCAAACCCTTGTTGCTACTTCATCGAATCATGCGAAGATTATTGCTCTACATGAAGCCGTGCGTGAATGCATATAGCTAATGTCTGTAATTAGACACATTCGAGGAACTTGTGGTTTGAAGTCTACCATAGATGAACCTATATACATTTATGAAGATAATGCAGCATGTATTGAACAAATGAAATTAGGTTTTATCAAGGGCGACAACACTAAGCATATATCGCCTAAGTTCTTTTACAATCAGCAACAACAATCATTTCTAAAAATTGAAGTAAATCAAATTCGATCAGAGGATAATGTAGTTGACTTATTTACTAAGTCGTTATCTAAATCCACCTTAGAGAAACATGTAAAGAGTATCGGATTAAGAAAGTTATCCTAACTCCCATGATTGTAGCAATCAGGGGGACATGTCGATATCAGGGGGAGGATGATGTCTACATGTTCGATCTCGAAGAGTGAAGGACGTGTTGTGCTCTTTTTGTCTTTCGACCAGGGTTATTTTTGTCCCACTGGGTTTTTGTTACCTGGGAAGGTTTTTAGTGAGGCAACGATCAAAGTGTCATCACCAAGTTTGAGCTGCACAAGGGGGAGTGTTGAAGGATGTTGTATTCTAGTGTGCCTTTTCAAACTAGGGTTTAGTTCTAGAGTTGTAATAGGAGAAGGTTCTAGGTTCCTTTTTTTTTTATCAAATAAGAACTTCATTAATAATGAACTGCTTACAACGAGTTTTAGGCGACATTTCTAACCCATAAATGGTCTCTAGACTTCACACTGGAACTCTATAATGACTGACTCTAAACTTGCACTACAACTGTATGACAAAGACAAAAGCGCAGGAGTAGTGAATCCTTAACATCTCACCTCTCGTCTAGCCAGTAATAACTCTAAGACTAGACAACTCACTTGTGTCGACACCAAGCTCACCAACCAGAGTCCTCCTGACCAGCAATTGATTGACCAAGCCAACACTCGTTGTGACCTAAACTCAACCAAGTGGATTACCGGATACTCAGACCTGGGACTAAAAAAACCAACACCATCATCTCCCTATTGTCAACACCATCCATCCACCACTGCTCCAAAACGCCATCACCTCCGACCCGATCCCAGACAGGAAGGACCCACTAGAAGGCCAAGGATGATTGTCTATGCCAGACTTTTTCGCCATCACTGCTGACCCAACTCCAGAACAGAAACGACCCCCAAGACTGTGAAAGAGAAGATTGTCTCTGCCACACCTTTAGTAGTGTCTTATTACCAACAATAAATAAAATCAAACCCTAAAACACTAGTAACATCCAACCTCGCCACCATGGCAAACCCGATCTTATTACCAACAAAACAACTTTAAAAACAACATTAAATAAAAAGATAACCAGGGCAGGGCCCAAAATTGAGCCCAAACCCCACATCTAGCCGAAGTAGGATAGACCCATAGCCCTAGCCCAAGAAAATGGTCCAAACAGCAGTAGCCCAAAAACCCTAAGCCCATCCTCCAAGTGAAGCAGAACAATAGCAGACACGCACCACCAACCACGCAGTAGCACCGCCGCCACCGTCGCCCCTTGTTGCCACCAATGATCAGTCACCCCAGCGTACACAAGTAAGCCCCCCAGATGGCAGACCCGATCCAGATCAGATCTGGAATTCCTTCCAGCCCCAGCCGCCCATACCTCCTCCTGCGCACCATGAAAGCAGCTTTCCGATGGCCAAACAGTAAATCCATTACCGAAGCAACCATCAGACGCCTCCTTCTTCACATCCGACCACCCAATCGGACCCAGAAGATAACCGAGAAGTCCAATTGGACAACCCGCTTCATCCCTATCAGATCCCCATGCCGCCCTTTCTCCGAACCCAGAATCATACTCCTCGTAAGCACCTGCACCGCCGGGCAACTCAGCCAACCACCGGAACCTCCTAGTAACCAGACCATTTCGGATCTGGATTACAACATGCCAGCCATATACCGTTTCAACCACGTCTCCGTCCAAGCTTAGAGGTCTCACCAAGCCCCACAATCTGACAGACCCATCCGACGACGCCGTCTCAAGGACGTGCAGTCGGACGGGGAAGGAAACCCACGTAGAACTCACTCGCGCAAGGCGCTGACTCTCAAGGATTTTTTTTCGATCTAGTCTTTTACTGAGGTAAACTTTGAAATAGGTTCTAGGTTCCTAATTGTATTCAGATTCTATTACCTTGTATGTACTCTGTAAATCTCTATATAAAGGGCTCCTATTATTAATAATAAAACACACACAATTTCTCTCTAATCATATTTTCCTACAATATTACTGTTATTCTCCAACATAATCACACAAGACCAGCACCAAAGAGACAGTTTTACCACATCCTTCTAAGTTAAAAATAAACCATAAAAAAAATTAAAACTTTGGAAAAGGAAAAGATTCAGAAATTTATTAGAAGATGATTACATGTAGATACATATAGTGTCGATGAATAGGGTGTATTTGCCTATGATTGTGCAGACAATCAGAGTCTCAACAACCACCCCACTTGATCACTGCAATGGAATAAATGCAGTCAGACTTCTCAAGAACTCATATACAAATCAAAATTGCCATCAATCCATGGAGCTGATTACTAATAAGATCAAACTTCTTTCGTAGCATAACTAGAGGTACTTGCTCCTCTTACTTAAGGTTGGCTATGGTAACCATATATGATGATTAGTTGATGCAACTACCATCGTGCTAATTCCAAATGTTACTAAAGCCTAAACCCTAAACATCATCCCATCCCTCTTTAAGGTAAGGAAAGCAAGATCTCACCTAGTTTCTCTTTCTCATTAGCTATCAAATTATTGCTACGTTCATTGCTAGCTATTTTAAGCACAATTAAGACCTCCTTGTTACAACTTAATTGGTTTCAGTTTGATGACCCAAAAAGGAAAAAAACAAAAAAAGGAAAATCTGATTTAGGGTATTTTAGGAAGTGAAAAAAAATGTGAGATGAAATATCATTAAAAAAAATTGAAAGAGTGTGTGGTTTGTAAATTTAGGGTATTTTAGGATATTTTAGGATCATAACTTGCAACAAGAAGCCTCAACAAACATGCACACAAAAAACATAACAAATGGATGTTCATGATAATAGAACGCGACTCAGTTATGTTATTGTGTGAGCTTTGAAGCAGCTTCTGAAGCAGATTGTCGATTTGGGAAAGGTGATTGTGTAGGTACATAATGTTATGCAGTTATGCATCATCTACACCATGTCTACCGCAGATTTAAGGATTTTAAGAAGACTTGGCCATTCTTTCTTCAATGTTGTAGAAAGACAGGGAAGTTGAATCACATAGTTTTCAGTGTGTGTGATCAACAGGGTACTGAAATACAGAGCGTTTGCAGAAGGGAAAAGTGGAGCGAGTAATCACAATTCAATCCGCCTCAAAATTGTATTGATCAACATCACGAGCTAAACTCGTGTACTCTTCTGCTTGCTCAAATTAGATAATTATTCATCATGAGTGTGACATCGTATTGCCAAGCTTTAGAAATGATTCATTGTTTTCAGAAACTGTAAACATCGTATTTCTTGTGTTGTTGACATCTATCATCAGTGAATGAAATTATTATTTTGTTAATAAATAAATAAAATAAAATAAAAGTTCACGTTTATTCTTATTTTTCGAATAGCTAAAATCATTTTACCACCTGAACTTTATACCTAAAATCATTTGTAACCCTAAACTTCTAATATGGTAGCTCGTGCATTTGTATTCTCCAATTTGATTGGTTATAGCCAAGCTTTATCTAATCCATCAATTTCTTCATATACTGTCGCTCATACTAGTTTTTGGTGCATGAAACACATCATTTACATGTTCAAAGCTAAAAACTGACCCTAAGTGGACTCTCATCATCACAAATTTATGAAGAAATTGATGAATTAGTTTACTAATGGCTTTGGTTGATCATATTGGAGAGTGTAAGGGCATATGTAGTCAAATTAAAAGTTTGGGGACAGAAATGATTTTATATGTAAGCTCAGAGTGGTAAAATGATTTTAGCTATTTTTCGAATTACTTTGCAAGAGCCGGTAATTCAAAGAAGGGCAAATTTCATTTTACCTTCTTGATCTTTACACCCTAAATCATTTGTGCCATGCACTTTGAATTTCATCATGCATTTCAATTAGGGGAAATGATCATTTACTTGATTTTAGGCTAAAAATTGCCCACTTGCTCCACCAACTGTTTTTTAACCTCATTTACCCAAAACACTCTAAGGGATTATTTCCCCTTTACCCAATTAATTCTTTTTTATTTTTTTTGAGACTTTTTTGCCCTCTCCTTCTTTTTCACTTAGAGGGAGAAGTCATCCTCCACCTTGCCGGCCTCCGGTGACCAGTGGCAGGGCGCCGGCGACCGGTGACCGGCTACCGGAATCCGGCGAACGGTGACCGGAATCCTGCTAACGGTGACCGGAATCAGGTGACCGTGACCGGAATTCGACGACCGGTGACCGGAATCCGGCGACCGGTCCTTAATAATATCCAGTAACCATATTATTGCTCCCCAGTAATCATATTATTGCCCCCCCCCCCCAATAATCATATTATTGCCTCCCAAAAATCATATTATTGTCGTCCAGTGAATTGTATGAACTCCCAAAACCAAAATGAATACACTACAGGCACAATTGATCAATTTATAATCATATTATTGGCTCCCAATAATCATATTATTGCCCCCCAATACAAAGTCCAATGTCTCTACTGCCTCCCAATAGGCCACCAAAAATGCACCTTTTTGTAGGATTCACAGATAATTTGACTTTAATACACAAAAAACAACATGTAACTTATCAAAACACCACACTATAGTGATCCCTGTCCCTCGTATCAAAGTCTACTGGGGGCCAATAATGTGTCTACTGCCCCCCAGTATGAGGGCAATACTGTCACACACTGTTTTAGGACTTGGAGTCTCCCACAGTCTAAGTGAAGGAGGTAGTGGAGGTGGAGGAGGTGGCGGTATCGAAAGAGGCATCTTCAAAGCCCCATTAAGTCTAGATGAAGATTCTTCAATACGATTAGAGACATTGGAGACTTTCGGTGATGTATCTGAATTGTTCCCCAACTCTCTCTCCGGTGAAGAAGACACCGAAGAACCCGACGAAAAAGACTGCCTCGTTGGATCCAAATGAATAAATGATCGATCAGAAGCATTTGAAGTTCTTGGTGATGCAACTGGGCTCTTCTCCAAACCTCTCTCCGGTGACATGGACCCATCTGAAGGAGACTTGGCCTTTTCATCAAAAGCATTTGATACTCTATCCGGTGAAGACGAGCAACTTGAAGATAATAAAAACGCTGAAGCTTTTGGTGGTAAAGAAATTGGAGAACTTTGATTCGAAAAGACCGAAACTTTTGGAGACGCATCTGCCTCCTTCTCTAAATCTCTCTCCGGCGACGAAGTAAGTGAAGACACTGAAGGAGACCCGGCCGGGTTTCGATCCGAAGATGCAGATGGGTATTCCTCCACAACTCTCTCTGGCGAAGACATTGGACTCAACGAAGGAGACCGCAGATTCTGCTGCGAAACGTTCAACCTTCTCGGTGAGGATCCCAGAATATTCTCCAGTAGTCTCACCGGCGGCGACGAAGATGGGGAACGAGACACCGTTTCGAAACCAAACGGCGTCGGATAATGAGGCTCTGCTGGCTGTGGCTGTGAAGGCAGAGGCTGCATAACAGTAGACTCGGGAGATTTGGGTAGTGATGGTCTTCTCGTACTTACATTGACCGCCGGAGATAGAGAGTGTATGAGGGCAATACTGTGACACACTGTTAGATTGGGTAGATGGGGTTAAAAAACTCTTAGTGAAGTAAGTGGGCAATTTTGAGTCTAAAATTGGGTACTTGTCTAACCTTTGGCTTTTCTGCCAACTATTGTGTGATATATCTTGAAATTTTAGTCACATATGATATAATTTTTTATGCCACATTAGTGAACCGTAATCATAAAAAGGAGCCTATTAAAGCCACATTTTCAATTTATAAAATACTTAACAAAAAAAGTGAATTATTGGACATGATTGATTAAATGGAAAATTACATATAAGTGTCACTTTGAGACTTATATTAGTCATAAGGCCACCTAAATTGTTTTGTACACAATAAGGCCACTTTAGGGCCCAAAACCATCAGCTCTTTTTTATGCTCTACCTATTTTACCTTAGATGTCTCTTTCGTTCTCTACCTCTGTTTCAGTTTCAATTACAGTTAATTTCCATCTCTCTCTCTCTACCACGATGAAGCTTTCTCTCCCTCTAGCAAACCGAGATGAGCTCTCTCTCTCTCTCTCTCTCTCTCGCACGCAGACGAAGATGAAGATGAAGCGTTCTCTCTCTAGATCGCACCAGAACCTCTGTGATTTCATCTCGGATTTCCAATCAATCTCGTGACCGTCGTTGCCTAACTTGAGGATCATGGATCGGAGCTTGTCCTCCGTCACCGGGTAGTCGAGGTGTCTCACCTAGCTCTGACAACGATACAACAACTTTCTGACTCTAGCTACTGCGACGTATGCCGAGGCAAACGCTGCACCTTATGGCGTCGTCAGGCGGCGCAGTCGGACCTCGTACAAATTGTTGATTTGAATTCCATTTGAATTCCCCTGGCTGTGCAAGTTTTTGTTCGATATGATGCTCTTTGATCTTTGTCAAGTTCAAATCTATGAGATTTTGTGTAAATTGTGGATTTGAATTCCCCTGATGATCGACGCCATTACCTCCACCACAGAGAGACTCGTAAGTATCACTCTTCTCAATCTCTCTGCAATTTTCTTGAATGAGAATGAGAGAGTGAGATTGTTAGGATTGTGAATTCTAGGTCTAAATGTTTGTAGATTCTGGAAATTCTAGGGTTTATGAATTTGGATGTGAATTGGATGTTACTGTTTTCAGGTTAAGATCTATGAGGATAATGATAATGCAAGGAAGGACAAGGGTTGTTAGGAAAAAAGGAAAGAATCGCTCTCCTGCAGAGGGCTGTTAGGCCCGTCATTCTTCTCCCTCTCTTTGTAATGTGGATGGCTTATGAAGAACAATACCTGCTCTTGTTATCAGAATGAAAGTTGCCTAAACTGATTGTTTCTATGCACAAATGTTGATCTGATTTGCTTTAATTTTGAGTTCTTTTGGTACCATTTCAACCACATTTTGTAGTTCCACCTTTTGAAACTTTGGAATCTAAAAGTATAAGGTAGTTTGTTGTAACTTATGATTTGTGTATGAAGGCTTTGAATGGGAGTAGTTTTGCTAGTGGAAATTATATATCTCTCTCTCTCTCTCTCTTTTTGTTTTTTTTTTTAAAAAGACAAGATGCATTTTATGATAGATTGAAGAAGGTGGGGTATGAAGACGTGTATCTAGTCGTGCTTGGAAAGGGTTGAGTGGTTGAGAGAAAGAGTGACTGCTTTTAGTGTTACTGAGTAGCTTTTTGTGTTGATGAGAGTAATTTTTTGATAGTGGTGAGAGTAGTTTTTGTTGGTGGTGAAAGTAGCTTGTTGGTGTTGGTGACATTAGCTTTTGTTGATGGTGACAGTAGCTTTCAGGTGTTGGTGATAGTAGCGTTTGTTGCTAGTGACAGTAGCTTTTAGTTTTGAGGAGCGTATCTTTTGTTGCTGGTAGGAATAGCTTTTCTTGACCTCGTCGAAGGTTATCGGAAATCTCACCAGAGTAGCTTTTGTTGCTAGTGATAGTAGCTTTTGTTGCTGGTGATAGTAGTTTTTGTGACATCACCAGTTGTCGGAAATCTCACCAGAGTAGCTTTTGTTGCTAGTGACAGTAGCTTTTGTTGCTAGTGACAGTAGATTTTGTGACCTCGCCGAAGGTTACTGAAATTCTCACCAAAGAAGCTTTTGTTGCTAGTGACAATAGTTTTTGTGACCTCGTCGAAGGTTACTGAAATTCTCACCAAAGTAGCTTTTGTTGCTGGTGACAATAGTTTTTGTGACCTCGCTGAAGGTTACTGAAATTCTCACCAAAGTAGCTTTTGTTGCTAGTGATAGTAGCTTTTGTTGGTAAGAGTAGTTTTTGTTACTGGTGACAGTAGTTTTTGTGATCTCGCCGGAGGTTGCCGGAAATCTCACTAGAGACTATTTTGTTGCTAGTGACAGTAGCTTTTGTGACCTCACCGGAGGTTGCCGGAAATCTCACTAGAGTAGCTTTTGTTGCTGGTGACAGTAGCTTTTGTGGTCGCCTGAGTTCGCCGGAGGTCGGCCGGAGACTTGTCGGAGTTGGCCGGAGGTCGACCTGAGACCCGCCGGAGTTGGCCGGAAACCTCACCGGAGAGGAGAGAGAGGATGATTGTTGACTTTTTACTCTAATGGCATTTATGTAAATATATTGGTTTTTATATCTAAAATTTAACACATTTTTTAATCTGGTGGCCTTATGAGGGAAAAAAATGGTTGGTGGACTTATGACTAAAAAAACATTCAAAAATGCACTTATATGTAATTAACCCTTAAATAGGAGAGTACATGAGTATATGTAATGAAATTAAAAGTGCAGGGCCACAACTGATTTAACATGTAAAGGTTACGGAGGTAAAATGAAATTAGCTGTTCAAAGAGTTAGATCCTTGAATTTGGAGCTAGCATACGCTTGGCAGCCAATCGGCCGAAGCAAGGATTAATTTGTAAATAACCTTTTCAATTGGATGATGACATAAGCAAACATAGAGCAAGTGAAAGTTGAAGCAAGAAAAGCTAGATTTTGAAGCCAGCCTTAGTAACCTGAAAATTCCAAATTATTGGCGAGCCTTTAGTATTTTCTGAGCTATAAGGGTTCGAACATGACCTTCTGCTCCACCTCCACCAAGATCAATAACTAGAATGTTGTCAGATGAAGGAAGAGTGCTAATTAAATTTCCGCATCGTGTGGGAATATGCTAGTCTCAGGCATGGGCTAAACATTTTAGCAGCTAGTAGAAACAAGCTTCTCCATTTGTATTGCTTGAATGTGATCAATCTGATCTCACAATGAATATTGAAGAAAAAGACCGTCTCAGTAGGCCGGCTTTGAAAAAGGTAAATATCTGTTTCTTTCCGAGAATGGTCTGATCTTCTTTAAAGTCTTGCACATAAAGAAAATTACACATAAATTAACAAACTAAATGGAATCTGAATATATCACATTGATGCTAGTTGAAGCATTGACCAAATTTTAGTTTGGCTACCATTATAAACAAAACAAAACTACGATCTACTACGTGTAATGATCGAATGATCACCTGAAGGGAGTAGTCAACTGCAGAAGATCAATGTTTTTACATACACATGGCGGTGGATGCAAGAATTTTCTTTGTGGGACTGACATTATGAAGCAAATCATTTCAACTAGTTGTTCCTCCTTTGCTCCACAGAGAACAATAACGTATTTATTAAAATGTACTAGACTGTTGGCTTATTTTTTCCTCTTAACAGTCAACTCCATGATCTTCAGCATCTAAACTTGGAGCAAGTACAACTTCGTTCTGGCCCTGCTTCATAATATAATTGGCCAAATTAGAGTTTGGGGATTGCTTCCATTAATATGGATTTGGCATATTGGCCGAGGAACTTAGGATGAATGATAATGGACAGATGAACTGGCCACTTCTCACTATGTCGACTGAGCAAGTACTCTTTCTCCTTCTCATCAACATCAAGTAGGAAATTGTCCAAATCTGGAACATGACCAGCATCTCTCATTCTTTTGTTTATTTCTTGCAACATCAACGCGATCTGGCTTTCTCTGTCTGTGTATCCGTATCACCGCCAGAGGTAAAGTCATGGATCATTCCATTAACTTCAATTGAACATGATCCAGCTGGCACCTTCCGGATCCCTCTCTCTTTTAAACGTAGTCTCACTTTTGCAACATAAGCACATTTCCCAGCTGATGCGTATATGTCTGACAGAAGCATGAATACCAGTCTTCTAAGTGGTCTACTTAGATATCTGCACATGAATGCCGGTACAGGGATCTCAATCTACAATAGTATCTTCACATTATATATTGGTGATTTTGTAGATTGATCGTTCTCAACTGAGGCAGACATGAATCAGTATTTCTATATGCAGAATTGTGATACTCAAGATATCGATGTATTGGTATTCAAATTCAGGTATTTCAATCCTTCTCACTACCTCATAAACTCTGAGGAAGAATCAGTACAAGGACACTACAAAATAAGCTAATGTTTGAATATCTGTTGATTTTACTAAGCTAAACTTCATAACCACTGCTATGTTTGAAACAACCTCAGCATACAACACCAGCTCTGATGAACTGGTTACTTCCTTTTTGTGAGAGTCTGCGTTACAAAAGCAAGGAAAACAGAAAGATACAGGCATATATTCTTCGATGATTGCAAATACTTCCATATAAAACGGCTTTTAGAACTCAATTAAGCCTTTAATATTGGCCTGATGATATTTGGAGCTTCAAATCAGGGAAGCACTAGTATCATGCCACTTGCCTATGGCTATGTCTGCCGCAAACTCTTGATCAACCACCCCACTAGACCACTGCAATGAAAAAGTCATGCAATCAGAGTTTTTCAAACAGATGAGAAACAGAAATTGCTATTGTCCTGTTTCAATGTGCTAGAAGTCCGAAGCATTCATACGAATCATATCTTATTTTGGCACTAAGTATGTTGGAGGGAAATTGGAACAGAATATACATTTGTGTATAGAAGGGGACTCACCGCTCATTGCTTGCTCTGACAATCATAAGAGTCTCGCCACTGTCAAGGTGTACAACTGTATTTTTGCTTGTAACTTTCCAACTACATAAGCAAAGGAACATTATACCAAAAGCTTAAGAGCTAATCATGTTTTATTTAAACTACTTGACCAGAGATCATACCTTTGAAATAGGTAAAATCCATCAGTGGATAAATGTAGGTGGGGTTCATTTGATAATTAACAGCACAAACTTGCTTGCATGAATCTACAACAGTACCACATGTGCAAACTGCAAGAACAGTACTCACAGCATCAATTCCATCCTTAGAAACAAAGAAAACCAACTTTTACTTCCTCAAGGTCAGCACATGCCTGCCGCATCACCTTAAAGTGGAACTTAGCCAACGCCAGACTAGAACTCTTAGCTGATACCAAAAAATGATGTATATGACCTAATCAAATCATTGGCCAAATTTGTTTATGAATTTAGAAGTTGTGATCCATAGATGACAACTTAATCCGGCTCTGGCATGTAAATGTGCCAGGAATATTCTACTTAAATTGATAGTATCATATTCCATTTGCTTTACAACAATGACCATGCGGACAATGCAATATTGTGTCTCTTAAACATGATATGTTTCAATAACATGTAAACGATGAGATAAAGGCATTTGAGCATAGAAGCACTAGTGTCTAGTGATGCAGTAAATTCACTGCCTAGACGCCAGGATCAACAAACTCTAAGGTTTAGGGCTTTAACACTCAGGTTTTGTAGGGTAGAAAGTGAAAACTATGAACTAGGAATCCCTCCCAGGTTTCTCACTCACACAAGGCTTCACACCAACACTCCTATCTCAGGCAAACTCAGAAATACTCCGAAAATTTTTATTTATCAAGACATATCTGGCCACTTGGCACTTACACTTATTTATATTTGAGCAGATAGCTCATATTAACTACCACTGAAGACTCATTCATAGCTAGGGCTGTTACACTTCACAAAACTGAAGCATAAAAGACCTAATAAAGGAATTTAAACTCCTAAACTGAAACTTTAGACTCCCAAACTGAAACTGAAAAGACACCTGCCTAGAGACTTCTAGCATGAAAGCAATTAATCAAACCATATGGAAAGGGAATGACTAGCTGCTCTCTTTTTCCATTTCTTTCGCTCGTAAACCTTAAAAGGTTTGACTATGATGTCCTCATCAACTAGGAAAAGTATATCAGCACAAGTTATTACCAAGGGAAATAGCACATACCTCTACTTCTAGCTTATTTGCAATCGTCTCAAATTCAGTCAGATCAGCAAATACCCGTTTTGCCCGAATCTGCAACTATTCCAAGTGAATGTTTATAGTTCCCACTGCAAGCAGAAGCAACAATCAAAATGTAAACATTAATCACCCAGAAACTTTATTACCGGATAACAATAATCAAAATGTAAGTAACAAAATGAAACCAAATATTAATACTGAATCACATCAACCAATTTGCGTGCACTATGGACTACCTTGATTTGCAGTGCCTAGGTGACTGCCGCCAATATTCTCTACACAGTGGGATCAACTGATAATCAACAATGAAGATGAATATACCATTATTCCTGATCATCATGTGGCCAATCTCTGCAGCACCATGAATGTTGATTCTATCTGTCCACAATAACACAATTGTTAAATTCTTAAGACTGATTCAGATTAAACATATTCTTGCATTTCAATATGTGAACAGAATATAAATGTTTTTTTATGAATCCTACAGATTGGCTTCTAAGAAGCAGCCTCATCATAGATTCCCAGATAGTACAGCAATGTCTGTCATATCACCTGAACAAAAGAGTGCATATTATTCATGTTTCTCTAACAAATAAACCTAAATACAAACTTTAATGCGTTATGCATTATTATTGTGAAGCTGAATAGTTTTAATACTTCCTCTAAGTTAAATGAAAAAAGAAAAAGGAAAGGTATTTATTCTAAGAGGATTATACATATACACTTACTCATTGATTAGTTCTGATGAATAGACATACTTGTTGGAGAAAGCCTAATCCTGCAGCAGTCTCTAAAGACACTCATGCCACTTGCCTATGACTGTGAAAACCCTCATCAACCAATGATCGCTGCAATAGAATACAGGCAGTCAGACTGTTTCAAGAACATATTAGAAATCAAACTGCCATCAGTTAGAGGAACGGTATATTAAGCTCCAAGTTCTTGTGTAATATAAGTACTAAGTAGAAGTAGTTGCTTCTCTTTCTTACGGTGTCACTAGACCTTGTGAATGGTAATCCAGCTTGGTGCTAGCTACTGAATATGTGCTGCTAAATTGATGCAAATTTTTAATGCCTGCTTGCATGAATCTACAACAGAGGCGTACTCCAAGAAAGAGTAATTACTCACAGTATCAATTCCATCCTTAGAAACAATGAAAGCCAATTCCATTTTCCTCAAGAAGGTCAGCACACACCTGCGGCTTCACCTTGAAGCAAGATTCTTAGCCAGAGCCAGGCTAGAATTTCTGATACCAAAAAATTGTTGTATATGAGTTTGGCAAATTATTGGCAATACTTATTTATGAAATTTCAAGTTGTAATCTGTGGAGGAAAATTTAATGTGCTTGTGGCATGCACATATACTAGGAAGATTTTTGTTAAAGTGATGTTCATATTCCATGTGCCTAATCCATGGACCATGCGGACAATGCAACATCATGCCTTTTTAACATGAGATGTTTCGATAAAATTGTAAACAATAACATATGGGCACTTTGAGCCAAGAATTACTAGGAAAAGAGCCAGGCTAGAATTTCTGATACCAAAAAATTGTTGTATATGAGTTTGGCAAATTATTGGCAAACTAATTTATGAAATTTCAAGTTGTAATCTGTGGAGGAAAATTTAATGTGCTTGTGGCATGCGCATATACTAGGAAGATTTTTCTTAAAGTGATGTTCATATTCCATGTGCTTAATCCATGGACCATGCGGACAATGCAACATCATGCCTTTTTAACATGAGATGTTTTGATAAAATTGTAAACAATAACATATGGGCGCTTTGAGCGAAGAATTACTAGGAAAAGAGCATAGGCAAGAGTATAACTAGAGGAGGATAGCATATACCTTTACTTCTAGCTCATTTGTGGTAATCTCAAATTCAGCTAGATCAGCAATCACCATGTAGCCAACTTGGCCAGAGTGTGTAACCTTTCCAAGTGCAAAATCTATAGTCCCCACTGCAAATGGAAAAAAAAAAAACAAACTGCACGATATCAATCACCTAGCACAGAGTAATTACAAAATGAAAGTAAAGAAAATGAACCAGAATACAAATGTTACTAATGGATCATATCAACCAAGTTGTATGAACTACCATAATTCGCATGTCCTAGCTAGCTGATTACCGCCAATATTCTATTCTCCTACAACAATAGAATCAACTGAGGACGATAACAAACAATTTTGATACCATTATTTCACGTAGCCAATCTCAGGCTCCCACCAGATCCAAAGCATCATGCTACTAGCCATTATATTATGCTAACTATTATATTACGGAAAATTGGAGGAGTTTGTAGACAGTACACAGGTAAGTTTTAGTAACTGATAGCCATTAGTTGGCTTGAAAGAATCTCCATGATCATGGGCATCTGCATTTTCTCATATCATGTGCTAGCATCACTACATTCTTAAAGATTCACCAAGTTTTGTTCATTGTTTCTGAGTTCTAGCTAGGAAATTGCAAAGTTTATTGACATAATGGGTTTGGAGCATGCATATCCCAGAAAGAAATATATAAAAAAAGAGAGATACATGGAAAGACATTTTGTTCCCTTCTGAATGAGTTAGTCACATAGTTTAAGGATGAATTTAATTTTCTTCTCTTTTTCCTTGTATTAGCAGTTTCGGAGTATTAAAATCAACGTCAATGCTTTGTGTGCTGTAACCACTAGTCACTGCCTAAAAAAAGTGCATGGACTATACATGTTTTTGAGTTCTGACTGCCAATGCATACATCACTTTGAATGTACTATGTAGTGCTTATAGTGACTGACTTGACTGGGCCATTTGTTCAATTCTGGAATAATGGTTGGTAGGCTGAAAATGTGAGACTTGGCCTTAATCCACCTCAAAATAGGCCATAGTTAATTGTACATGATGTCCATGGTTACAAAGTATCAAATTCTAATTCAGTAACAAACAACATAGATCTGCCCATGTGCGCTAAAAGGAAAAGATGAATATATGAACTTACAATTTGATGAGTAAATAGCAGAAAAAGACAGCCTGCAGCAGCCTCAAAACAGGCTCATACCCAAGCCTGAAAAATGTTGAAATCTTATTAGTTCTTGCACACTCTGAAGCTTCAAGTCTAATAAATAGCAGGTGGGAGTTCAAACCTCTCTGTCTCACTAATAAATGGCTAAATGATGTGAATGGTAGTGTTGGTTGCTAAGACAAAGACAGACACTGGTCTTGATCACCTTTAACTGGGCCACGAGGTTTTGTTGGTTCTGAAGACAGAGAAAGCCTTAACAAGTCAGTTGGTTCCTCTTGACAAAGTCTTTTTCTCTCTTTGCCAGCCACATCACCTTGAACCGGAATTTAGCCAACGCCAGACTAGAACTCTTAGCTGATACCAAAAAATGATGTGTATGATCCAATCAGATCATTGGCCAGATTAGTTTATGTATTTAGAAGTTATAGTCTATAGATGACAACTTAATCTGCTTCTGGAATGTAAATGTGCCAGGAATATTTTTCTTAATGTGACAGTTTCACATTCCATTGGCATAACAGAATGACCATGTGGACAATGCAACATCATGCCTCTTAAATGTGATATGTTTCAAAAACATGTAAACAATGAGATAAAGGCACTTAAGCATAGATCGAAGTACTAGGAAAAGTATATGGGCACATGTACAACATGAGTACTAGGGAAATTGCACATACCCAAACTTCTAGCTTTTTGCAGTCGTCTCAAAGTCGGTTAGATCAGCATGTACCCAACTTTGCCCGAATCTGCAACCATTCAAGTGGAGAGTTTATAGTTCCCCCTGTAAACAGAAGCAAAAATCTAAATGTATAACATTAATAAGTTAATCACCCAGAAACATTTATAGTAGTAAATAACAAGTGAAACCAAAGAAATGAACTAGAAGCCAAATATTAATACTGGATCATTTGTATGCACTACCTTAAATGCAGTGCCTAACTGATTGCCATCAATATTCTCCACAATAACACAAAGAAACTCATGAAACGCCTTTAGGTTCTTCCAAATATTATATTATGCTTGTTATTGTTGTCATTTGAAATTTTTGTTAAATTCTCACACTGGTTCATATTATAATATTCTTGTATTTCTGGATATGAACAAAATATACAAGGCTTTTTACAAATCCTACAGATCGGTATTTAAGAAGCAGCCTCATCAAACATTCCTACATAGTACAGCAATGTCTGCCTTACTTACCAGAACCAAAGAGGGCATATTCTTCACTACTTGCAAAGTTGGTCAAGTATACCAATTATATAGTACAATCCTTAGGTTTGACAATCAAACTACTGATATATAAAGATAAACATGAAAATAAATATATGTTTGTCATCGAATACATAAATCAAAACAAATGACACAGAATAAAGGGGAGGAAACCAAATGTCTACAGTTTTTTTTTTTTTTGGAGAAAAAAACAAATGTCTACAAATGTCAACCCTAGTAAGCAAAATATCTGCAGATTTTAGAACAAAGAGAAAACCCTAAACCGGAAAATCTTCAAGGAAGGAAGACTCACAAAATCCTTGATTCTTGCACTTTAAAACTCGAAGTTGAAACTGCAGCAGCGTTTCAAGTGGTTGCTTCAAACCACTGTAAAAGAACACATCTAAGCGAAATTTGCTTCCCTTAATGCAGACTACCACAGGCACAAGCATTACACAGGGTGAAACAACATTTGGGATTTAATTGAAGCAATGGGTGGGATTTATTAAGGGAATTGGCTGAAAAATATAGAAAATCCATGTAATTAAGATAATGGCAAAGATGAGATACTTGAGACCTCAGTGTCGGTCTTTAAATTGAGGATACTCCAATACTTCCAACTGTTTTTCTAAATTTACAGAGGAACCTATGAGAATGAGAATTTTTTCATTTTTCTATTTATTTCATTAAACTGGTTTCTAATTGTAGGTTTATGATCAATTAAAGTCAAAATACCAACATTAATATGTACGCCCTATTCTGAAACAGAATATTTTTACTACTTCCTCTAAGTTACAAAATTTGAAAAGGGAAATGATACACGTATTTAATTATTTATTCTAACATTATTACGTATATACACTTACATCTCATTGATCAGTCTTGATGAATAGAAATGCTTTTCGGATAGAACCTGATCCTGCATCAACCTCTAAAGAGACTCACACTACTTTCCAATGAATTAGAAGACTCTCATCAACCACCACATATGATCACTGCAATGCAATACACACAATCAGACTTTTTCAAGAATACATTAGAAATCAAAATTGCCATCAATCAACAGAATACTAAGATCCAAGTTTTTCATAATATAAGTATTAAGCAGAATTAGTTGCTCCTCTTTCTTAAAGTGCCACTATACCAGATTGATGTTAACTACTGAATATATGCTGCTCGATTATAGCAAGTAATTAATGCTTGCTTGCATGAATCTACAACGGAGGCAAACTCCAAGAAGGAGTAACTACGTACATGTAACATCAACGCCATCCTTGGAAACAATGAAAACCAATTCCTTCTTCCCCAAGAAAGTCAGCATATGCCTGGTACATCATCTTGACGGAAGATATTTAGCCAAAGCCAGGCTAGAACTTCCTATATCAAAAAATGGATGTATATGAGTTTGATAAATCTTTGGCCATACTTATTTATGAATTTCCAAGTTGTAATCTGTAGAATAAAATAATAAGTTTCATATTCCATGTGCTTAATCCATGGACCATGTGGTTAATGCAACATCATGCTCTTTAAACATAATATGTTTTGATAAAATTGTGAACAATAACATATAGGCACTAGAGCATAGAAGTACTAGGAAAAGAGTATAGGCAAGAGTACAACTATGGAGACATAGCATATATCAGTACGTACCCTACTTGGCCAGAACATGTAACCTTTCAGAGTGGAAAGTCTACAGTCCCCACTGCAAATGGAAAAGCAACCAAAATGCATGATATCAATGTACTAGGAACATAGTGACAAAGTGAAAGCAAAGAAAATGAACCAGAAACCAAATATTAATAATGGGATCATATCAACCAATATGTATGGACTACCTTAATTTGCATTTCCTAGCTAGCTGACACCACCAATGTTCTGCTACAACAACTGAATCAATTGAGGATGAACAATGTGGAGGATTACAAAGCAGCTTTGATACCACTATTCCCAATCATCATGTAGCCAATCTCAAGCACCTACCAGATCCAAAGCACCATGCCTTCATTGATTCCATCTGTCCACAATAAATACAAAGCAACTCATAAAAGCCCTTTAGGTTTTGCTGCTATTATATTATGGAAATGTTTTTATCAGAGAAGTTTGTAGACAGTACATAGGTAAGGTTAGTTAGTAACAACCATTAGTTAGCTTGAAAGAATCTTCATGATCATATGCTTCTACATTTTCTAATACCATGTGGTGATATCACTGCATTCTTAAGGAATCACAAAGATTCGTTCATTGTTTCTGTAACATCTGAGTTCTAGCTGGCGGACGGGAAAGTTTAATCACATAATCAAAGTGTGATACAGAGAATACTTCATACAGAGGGTTTGGAGCATATCTAGAAAGAAAGAAAAAAGAGATAAAGTACAGAGAGCCAATTTGTTCCCTCCTGATCGATTTAATCGCACAGTTGAAAGTTGAATGTCATTGTCCTCTCTTTTTCTTATATTCACAGTTTCAGAGTATCAAAATCAATGTTAATGCTTTGTGACTGCCTAAAAAGAGTGCATGGACTATACATATTTCTGACTGCCAATGCATACATCACTTTGAATGTACCATGCAGTGCTTATAGTGAGTAACTTGACTGGGCCATTTGTTCAATTCTGGAATAACAGTTGCAAGTCAAAATAGGCCATATTTAGTTAATTGTACATGATGCACATGGTTACAAAGTTTGAAATTCTAATGCAGTAACAAACAAGATAGATCTATTGTGTAAGAAGAATATATAGTTAATTGTACATGATGCACATGATGCACACGCTAAAAGAAAAAGAATATATGAACTTACAGATTGATGAGTAAATAGCAGATGAAGACAGCCTCAAAACAAACCTGAGAAATGTTGAAATCTTTCTAAATAGGAGGTGGGATTTCAAACCTCTGTGTCTCAACTAAATGATATTATTGTCTAAACTCTGAAGTGGATGCTTCAGAGTTCAAAGAGAGCCACTGATCTTGATCACCTTTAACTGCGCCACGAGGTTTGGTTGGTTCTGAAGACAGAGAAAGCCTTAACAACTCGAGGAACCAACTTGGAGTTGAAGCTGCGGACTAATTGAGTGATGGCAGTCCGTTGGTTCCGTAGAGAGAGAAAGCCGAAACAACTCAGCCGGTGATGGTTCTTCCACGGTGCGGTGTCGCTTCGGAGTTTCGGAAGACAAAGAAAGCCATGACGACGGAGTTGGCTCTTGAATTGACGGCGGCAATTTGTCGCAGCTCCATGATTTGTCAATGTCGAGAATCTCTCCTCCAGTAATTCACAACCACTTATCCTTAGGTCAACAACGTTTGGTGGAAGCTCTGGAACTTCTCGGAGTCTCTTGCAATCCCTCAAGTCAAGCCCGTGCAAGTTGACAAATTTGGTGATGCAAGCTGGAAGACTAACGAAATTGTTTCTTGATAGATTAAGCCACTCTAATGTTTCCAGCAATCAAGAGTCATCAGGAAATCACAATCTGATAAACTACTGCATCCTGCGATACTGAACGTCTGTAGCTTAGGAAGTGATAGTGAGCAACCATCGGGATTTGTTGGAAATCTGACAAGTTTTGAGCATCCACCCAGATCAAGGAACCCTAAATTTTGCAATCCATAAATGCTGCACGGTAGAGTTGTGAGATTTTTGCATTCAGGAAGATCCAAATATTCAAGCCCAATGAGATTTCCAATTGACTCATCCAATTCTCTTATGTCACTGCCTTTAAGAGAGAGTAGTCTCAAAGAATCCATCTTTATTGGAATTTTGGGAAATGCAGCTAGTTTTGAGCATCCCATAGCACCAAGACTCTTTAGATTGTGCAACTCATAAATATGATACGGCAGCTTGGTAAGATTTTGATTGTCCCCTAGGCAAAACGTTTCCAGACTAATAAGTTCTGTAATGGACGGATGCAATTCTTTAATGCAAGTGCCTCTTAGATTCAAAAATCTCAAGAAACCCATGTCTTCCCCAACTGAAAATTCCTCAAGCTTGCAATAGCTGATAGAGATTGTTTCTACAGATTTCAAGTTGATTTTTCTTGGAAACATAGTAAGGTTAGAGCAATGGTGAACTTTCAAGGTAACAAGGTTATGAAGGAATCGAATTGAATGAGGAACCTCAACTAAATTGGTACACCTAGATTGATTCAACTCTTTCAAGTTAGGGATTCCATTGAAGTCTGGGAGTTCCTTTAGGGATGTACAACCACTTAAATTCATACATGTTAGCCTTGAAAAATTCTGTATGGCAAAAGAAAAAGGAAAATATCAACCAAGTGGATGCAGTAATTTACAACACAGTTATCTATTACTTATTTTTAATTAAAGAAGTCTTGAAATAAAATGAATTATTAGATTATAGTACCTTACATCCCTCCCATAGTCGTGTGATTTTGCAGCTATTAGTAATCTTGAGCCCCACAAGTTTGTTTGCTTGAAAATCAGATGGAAAACATTGCAACAAACATGTTTGCCAATCAAGCCACCTCAACTGGTTGGAGAGATAATCAATATCTCCAGAAAATGATTCATCTTTCATTATTTTGCTCATAGAAATATATCTAAGGCTCTTCATCTTTGAGAAGCTTTTAACATTCAAAGATATCATAGATGATCCCCACGGCACCTGAATGCCTATAACTTTATTTGTTCCCTATAGTAAAAGGAAGCAAGCTTATTAACCTAGCAAAATTTATGGTTAAAATTTCTATTCAGACAAAAAAAAAAGAAACAAAAAACAAAACAAAAAGGGGTTGTGACCAGTTACACATTTTTAGCCCAATATATGCCCAACCACTCCACCTTCATCTAATTGTGCCCACTTACCCAATTCTATAGGTTCAAGACTCATATAGGTTCTGGAAACAAATATTATTACGGTAGTGCCACTGCACTAACACCGCATGACTCGTCAGTTACCAATCCCAATCAAACGTCAAACCGTTTCAAATCTCTTCCTCCCTCCATACCCGATTCTCTCTCTCTCTGCCTCACTCCCTCTCTAACTCTCTCTCCCTCTGTGTCTCTGACCTGTATTCTCACCGTTATACGGCGACGACGCTTCAAGGTCCGGCAGTTGTGTTTCTAGTTTTTTCCGGCTTGGAAGATATCGAAACAGGTAAAAACCTATTACGACTCCGTTATCCAATTTTAGATTGATTTCTGGGGGACCTATTACAAAATCTTTCGTTTAAAGTAGATTGAAGTTACATTTTGGTTACATTTCTGTGAAATTTCTCGAACGAGTTTGCATATATTTGTGAAATCGGTGAAATATAGGGTTTCTAGTTCATAACTGTGAAAATATGATTCGAATCTTAATCAGTACTTCAAAACATTTATTTTAGATGAAATGAGGTAGGATCTGAAGCGTATTGGGGAGGCCCCTTAAAATTAGTAACATTAGTGCCCCCCAGTAGAGTACGTACTGGGGGCCAATTATCACTGATTGATTCATTGGCGGAATGAAATATGCTATTCCAAATTAAATTTTGTGTCAAACTGCAGTAGTCGATTATTGATTCAAGTTATGTTGTATGTTGCAGTTTAGTGGGGGGCAGTAGACAGTATATTTACCATCCTAGTGCGTGATTTTGGGACATTAATTTTTGTTTTCGGTGTGATTTTCTTCTATAGACCGCGAAACATAGGATGCGGGGGAATTTTTGATGCAAAATGTGAGGGGTTTGGCAGTCTAGTGGGGGGCAGTAGATAGTATATTGACCATCTAAATGTGTTAGTTTTTGGACATTAAGTGTTGTTTTGAGTGTGAATAACTTCTATAAAACGCGAAACATAGAATGCGGTGGAATTTTTGATGCAAAATGTGAGGTGTTTGGCAGTCTAGTGGGGGGCAGTAGACAATATATTGACCATCCTGATGTATTAGTTTTTGGACATTAAGTGTTGTTTTGAGTGTGAATAACTTCTATAAAACGCGAAACATAGAATGCGGTGGAATTTTTGATGCAAAATGTGAGGTGTTTGGCAGTCTAGTGGGGGGCAGTAGACAATTTATTGACGGGCTATTTCCCGTTTACCCAGATTTCTCAGGTATTTTTCCCAATTGCACACGTATTTATGTATCTTACTATTCTCTTGTGAAAAGACTAAAAGGGGGTAGTTCCTATGCTAACCTGAGCCTTAGAGTGTTTGTCTTCCTTTAAAAACTTCATAAAAAAAACAAAAACGAAAATAAGACTAGCCTTCAACATGCCCAAGTTTTTCTCCTAACGGCTCCCTGCCTAACGGATACTTTAACAGGCGGAATCACTGCTGCTTATCTTAATTTTAGTTTTTAAAACTGGTTTTTCCTGATAGACAAAGACTTTTCAGATTTCAGAATAAGTATAAGAACTAGATAATGATGGTTCTGGATGGAATGCATGAATAAGAAACAGATAGCGATAGATAGACTAAAATATGCAACACAGATTAATAAGTTGTTTACTATTGCTTCTTTTTGACAAAAAGGGATGGGCATCCTTTATTTATTCAACAGAAATACATTCTAAAAATTCAGAGCCTCATCCTCAGGTAAACAGTAAAAGGCTGTTTAGTTACCCATGAGAATGAGAACGAAAACTTACTTGTAATGAAAGCACACTACTGCACACTGAACAGGTAGGAAAAGCACACTGCTTACTATGGCTTTCTTACTTCTTGAGAGAAGACTCTTCTACTCAATTTTCTGATGCCTTACAAATGACACTTCAAGCTCTTTATATAGAGAGCGGAACTCAAACTAGAATTCAAAACATAAAAATATACAGGACAGCTCCGTGAACTTTTTCTTTTCTGAGTGCTCCTGCTGGTGGAGGTCGGATGGAGAAAAACAAAAGCATAGGTGAAATGTTTCTTCTGGTAGGTGAAATGTTTCCACTGTTTCTCTTTTGAAAAAGTAGCTTTAACTTTTCTTTAAAAGTCAAAAGGTGCTACAGTTGTTTGTTTGGAAAATTCACCTGTATCTTCACCCGTGATGCTACATATTCTCGTCTGTCTCTGAATGGTAGCCAAAGACAAAGGAGCTGTTGTCTGCCTGGGTCATTCTAAGAGTAGTAGCATTATCTTCGACGTCAGTATCGACATACATTTTATAGTGGTTGTCAATTTCAAGCTTTTCCACCCAGCGCATGCATGCCATAGTCGAATCTATCTCTTTTCTGGTGAGAGATAGGAATAGGTCACTGCTGATCACGTCAGGATGATCGTATGCTGTGATAATTATTTTTTCTCCTGCTGCCAGGAAGGTATTGCTGATGTCCTCAGAGATGATCTTCTTCATGTATTCCAGAGCCATAGCTTTCATCCAAGGAATGCTTGAATTTGGTTGACCATTGTATGCTACACAGGCTGGTTGAAGATATTTCCTTTGAATGATTCTGACATAATGATATGGTGGAATATATTCAACTTCTCCGTTTGCCTTCTGAATCCATTCTGGAGGAGTAGATCTGAACTTCAGACGAAGTGTACAGTCATTTTTCCTGATGTTTTTGACTGTGTTGACAATAATAGGGGGCAAACCTTTTAGATCATCATTAGTTTTAGTCCAAAGATTATGGACAAAACCATTTTCAACAAGCCAGAGCTTGTGTTCTTGGGGATGTTCACTCTGAACATTTACCAAGTATCTTCCAACATATGGTCCTGCGACAATGAAGAGGGTTGGAGGAACTAGGTCTTCTGAATTGTGTCTTCCTATCAGATTGTGGAATTCATGCCACTCTGATTCATTAAGTGCCATGATAGGGACCCTAGCACTTTCTGGACTTTCAATGAAGGAAAGTTTTTCTTTTCTCACAGCACTCTGCTGTGTATGAAGCTCTTCACCTTGTGGTCTACCATTTTCATAGAGTTCTTCAGCTAATGCAAAAAGAGCTGGGAACATCAAACCACTGCTTCTTTCTTGGAAGGCAAATAAGAGATTATCCAGGATTGCCTTCTGGTGGTAAGCTAGTCTCCTGCCAGTTCTGAACACAGGAGTATCAAAAGTTCTTAATTCATAATTAAAAACATTTATAACTCCAAGTGCTTCTTTCTTGGAAGGCAAATAAGAGATTATCCAGGATTGTCTTCTGGTGGTAAGCTAGTCTCCTGCCAGTTCTGAACACAGGAGTATCAAAAATTCTTAATTCATAATTAAAAACATTTATAACTCCACTTGGAGTTGGTCTGCTTTTTGGCAAAGCAGCAGCCATCAACGGTCTTGAGGTGCCTTTACCGTCTGCCATTTGAGACTGGCTAGCCAATCCTTTACCCTGGGATTGATCAGTTGTGGCCAAGCCTTTTGGACTTAGCAGAAACCTTTTAAGGATTTTTTCTTTGGTTTCTACGGGCTCTTCTTCAGGTTCATGTTCTTTCCCAGATCTTCTGCTTCTGGGATTACGACCTTCGTCGTCTTCTTTTTGGCTAAACATTGCCAATTCTCTGGTCAATGCATTTGGAAGATAGTTCTTGTTTCCTGCAATTAATTCAACATTATAATCATATTGGTTAAGAAATAATTGCCAGCTGGCTAATCTTCCTCTATCAGCAGCTTTATCAAGTTTTAAATTTTTGAAATTCTTTACTCTAGCACAATCGGTGCGGACAGTAAAAGGTTTTCCAAGAAAAGCTGGAGAGTTTAAAATTGTTTTCTTGACAGCCAAAATTTCTTTTTCCCCTGTGGGATAGTTTAGTTCTGCAGGGCTGAACTTGCCACTACAAAATTTACAGATCTTTTCAATGTTAGTTCCAGGCGCTCTCGCCAGAACAACACCGGACCAGTAATTATCACTCGCATCTGTTTGGAGGATAATTTCATCATTCTCTTCTGGTTGTTGAAGAGGAGGGAGGTTTTTGCAGAGGCTTTTTATCTGCTTTACGATCTTTTCATCATCTTCTGTGAAGTTCCATTTTCTTTTGGAACTTGTCTTGGGAGACAACATTGCTGTTAACCCTGAGATTTTAGGGATGAAATCTCTCCCATAATTTATGACACCAAGGAATCTCTCTAGACTCTTAGCATCAGGAATTCTGTCTGGGAACTTCCAGATTTTTTCAAGAATATGAGGTTGAAGCTTTATGACTCCGTTCTTGATATTTATTCCTAGGAAATCAACTTCATCAAGGATAAAGAAGATTTTCTTCTCACATAGGATAATTCTATGCTGAACTATCAGCTTTACTACCTCGTGGAGGTGTTTCATGTGTTCTTCTCTGTTTTTGGAGAAGACCAGGATGTTAGGGGTGGGCAAAAATGACCGAAAGACCGAAAGACCGGAAGGGACCGATCCGGACCGGCCGGTTCGGTCCGGGTTTTAGAAGGAAAATTAGTGTTTTCGGGCCGGTTCGGTCCCTATACACTTGGTGGCGGTCCGGTCCCGGTTCATGAAAATAAATATGTTATGGCCGGTTCGGTCCCTAAATGAATTTGGCGGTCCGGGTTCGGTTCTTGGCGGTTCTTGACTGCGTGGACCGGAAAACCGAGCTTATGTACGTGTCGTTCAATTATAGGTTTATTTTCGAAGTATATTGTGTTAGTGTGGACGCCATCACATGTGATTACTGATTCGTTAATAGACCTAAACGGCTAAACTCAAATACTCAATCTCTAACTCGGCCGACTCCGCCTCCAAGGCTCCAACTCTCTCTCTCTCCGTCTCTCACTCTCTCCTCACAAATCACAATCGATCCGGACTGCTCCTCGGCCGACTCCGCCTCCAACTCTCTCAGTCACAATCGATCCGGACTGCTCGATCTTCCTCAGCCCCCAGAAATCGCCAAATTGGTATTCCTCACCTCTGGTCTTCTCCTCGACGTCGCCTCCGGCGGTCCGGCCTCTCATTCTTGGTCTTTTCAGTCTCTCTCTCTCATTCTTTGCCTCTTTTTTGCAGGGAAGAGAAAGATCCTGCTGCACAGAGAAAGAGAGAGAGAAAGATCCGGCTGCACAGAGAAAGAGAGAGAGAGAAAGATACGCCTCCGAGCAAGCCTGGGCCGAACAAGAACAAGAGCGATCCCGAAAAGGTGAAGGTAATCGAATGGGAGGAATTCGAGCAGGAGGTTGCCAGGTTGTGGAGTCTGTCTTCTGCGCGAAGTACCGCTGAGGAGAAGAAGCAGAGTCTTCAGCAGAAGCTCGAGTCTCTCATTGAGGTACGGCCGTACGGTTTTAGTGGAGACATTCAAATGTAGGGGCTCAACTATTTGTTCATCGCTGGAGTTAGGGTTTATTAGAAATTGGAGTTATGAACACTATTTGTCAATTCTTTATTTTGATGTTATGGAATCCTTAGTCCTTACATAGATGAAGAAATTATGGGTCATGCTTGGAAACTTATACACTGAAATGTTATCGGAATCTGAGTGGCAACGTTAATTTACTAGAAGTTCTTACTGTAATCTCATGATCTGACAGTTGAAATTGCAGATGAACGGTTGAACCTGAGGAGCAGAGTAAAGAATAGTGTTGCCAATATTGTGAGTAAAGAATAGAGTACAGAATTGTGTTCTTATCTCTCTATTCTTCCAGTGAGTTGGGACTTTGGGTTAGAAGGAACATGAGAGATTAGGAAGTTCAGGAGCTTATGTGTTTCTTATCTGGGTTAAAAGGGAGTCTAATCTGAGTTGGGACAACCCAGTAGATTGTGTGGCATTATTGCATGAAAGATGCAATTTTTTGATGGCGTTATTGCACTGTAATGGCTGTATTTTAGGTTATTTGGATGGGGAGATATAAAAAATTTCGAGAATGTGAAGGGGGACGAGTTGGGGTGTTTGTTGGAAAGTGTTTGCTTTTGGGTATCTCTATGGGGCATGGCTGCATGGTTACTTTGGAATTCAGACAGAGCTCTTTCCATGCTATTCTTTATAAATAGAATGATTGTGGTTTACTATTGTTTTGCTCGATGCTATCTTTTTCTGAAGAGACTCTATCTTGAGTTG
Organism: Rosa chinensis; assembly: GCF_002994745.2. Classification (NCBI taxonomy): domain Eukaryota; kingdom Viridiplantae; phylum Streptophyta; class Magnoliopsida; order Rosales; family Rosaceae; genus Rosa; species Rosa chinensis. The sequence goes on from NC_037091.1 coordinate 2,097,142, forward strand.
TTGTCTATTTCTGTTATCTAGCATCGTTGTCTTGAGCTACTTCTTTTATTGTATTTTTCTTCCTTTTTATCAAAGTATGTTTCCGTATTATATAATATTGATATTAATAATTAAAGCAATATATGATATAAGTTCTCTGATTTTTATTTTGGCAAGAGAAAATTATTCTTGCAAGACTGTGAACGTTATGTTTTCTGCATTGGAATCATGTTTGGTTGTGCTGTCTCAATTCATGGTGTGGTAATTGCAGTTGAACGGTCGTGCACTAACGAGTTGCCAATTGAAATTGCAGTTGAACGGTTGAACCTGAGGAGCAGAGTAAAGAATTAAATCACTAACGAGTTGCCAATTGAAATTGCAGTCGTTTGTTTCCAAGGCAAAGCAGCAGAAAGTAAGGACTTCGTGTTTAGTGTGACTTTCCTGCACATCTTTATATACCCCATGCGTTCAGTTTTACTTTCTGCATGTTATGCTAATTGGTGTGTATTGTGTGAATAGAATGAGATGATTGTTCGGACCGAAGTTCAAAGTTCTCAGGTAGTATAAATGTGTATATAACTATATAATGTATAAATGTGTAATACAATGTCTTTTTAAACTGAATTGTGTAGGGAAAAAAATTTGAAGATGGAGGAATGGAGGAGCAGCTGCATGGCAGCAATAGCATGGAGCAGCTGCATGTCTTTTTAAACTGCTCTTGTTGTCTTGTTGAACATTGTTTCGATTTTTAATTTCTTATGTTGTTAAGACAATATGTGTTGGACTGTTGGTGAACTTGCTGTGTAATTGTGTTGGTTGCTTGCTTTGAATGGTTATTTGCAACCTTGCTGCTAGTGCATATTGCACTTTGCAGAATGGTTTATTGGTTTTTTTTTTTTTTCAGCATTGCAGCAATGTTGCTAGTTCATAGAATCATATTGCATTACTCTTTATACTCTCTAAACAGAAGCAGGTCAAGCAGCAAAGATTAGAAGGAACCGGAAACCCGAAAAACGGACCGGTTTTGTCCCGGTCCGGGTTTATCCCGGTCCTTGTTATATGCAACTACGGTCCCGGACCGAAGTAATATTTTCGGTCCCGGTTCCGGTCCCGGTCCCTATAAAACAATTACCGGTCCGGGCTTATCCCGGTCCCTATTTTGTGCAACTGCAAAACCGGCCCGAAGTGGAATTACCGGTCCCGGTCCCGGTCCCTGTAAAACCGGTGCCGGTCTGGGACCGTGCCCACCCCTACAGGATGTCATCTATGTAGACGACGCAGAATTCTGCCACATGCTTGAAGATGTTATCCATCTTTCTTTGGAATATTGAGGGAGCTTGCTTGAGACCAAAAGGCATTACTAGCCACTCGTAATGACCTTGTGGTGTTCCAAATGCTGTAAGAGGTACACTCTCAGGATGCATCTTTACCTGCCAGAAACCTGACTTTGCATCGAATTTCGAAAAGACTTTGGCTCCTCTGAGCTGGTTGATCAGTACTCTCACTTGAGCGATCTGATAGTCGTCTTTAACAGTTTTCTTGTTAACATCTCGGTAGTCAATTACCATTCTAGCTTTGCCTCGTAGATTCTCTGCATGATTTCTCACATAGAATGCTGGAGCATGATGAGGGCTAGTGGAGGTTTGAATTAATCTCTTTTTCAGGAGATCTTCAATATCACTTCTGAATTCTTTTTGATCTTCCTCTTTGTACTGAGAAATGGCTTTGACATGGCAGATAGCGTTCATGTCATGCAGTCTTAATTCACAGATCACTGGGTCTTTTTCCCAAAACTTCTGAGGATTTGTATCCACATTCTGCTTTAGTAATTTCTTGATTTTTTCAAGAGTGGGAATTTGCTGAGATTCAAGCTTGTTCTGAAAGTGGTTGAGGTTGTGCTCATGGATGAAACTAGTTTCTTCATCTTCACTAGTTCCTTCTTCTTCTTCTTCTTCTGAAGATTCAGATTCTTCAACAAGCAGTTCTTCTTGTTGTTTGATTTGGAGTATGGTTTCAAATTTGGGTTTGTAGGGGGTAAGAGTAAGATCACCACTATTCTGTTGCGATCTCGGATAGTGAGTAGTAAAACCGGGACCTACCACACTGAATGCATGTGTAAGTCGGTCTGCCCAGAACACCCGTTCTCCTTTCCTGAAGCCTATCGCTTCTTCATCCTGAATGAATCGTTGTTGGAGAATAAAATCATTGCCTAACAAGAAATCAGATCCTTGGCCTTCAGATTGCCAAACATTCTGGATGATAAATGTTCCTCCACCGATGGTGATATGAACATTTTTTGCTACTTTCTTCATGGTGAGATGGCTTCCTTCAAATGTAACACCAGTAGCTGACTTTTTCTTATCTTCTTTCCAGAGTTCATCTGGAATTGCAAATCTCTTTGCAACAGTAAAGCCTGATCCATTATCTACAAAAGTATGTAGATGATATTTCCTGTGATCAGGGAACTTGAGTCCGATCTCTATGTAGTTGCTGTATTTACTTGTAGAGACGACTTTCGATTGGTGAAGCTCATGTTCTTGAGCTTGTTCCTTTGGAATGAATGGTTTACATTCTTCTGGAACATTTTCCTGAGTGGGCAATTCATTATCCCAGTCTGTAGGAATTATTTCTTTGCTGTTTGGATCACTGAACCAGGATGGAGGGTCATATCTGACTTTGTAATCAAACTTGCCAGATGGTTGGCCAAGTAGATCCCATGTTTCAGTATTCGCAGCTGTCTCTTGTCTTTCCAAGAGGTGAACAGTTTCTGGTGGTTTCACCAGTTCTTCATTTTCTGGTATTTCAACCAGTTCAATATCTTCATCGATTGTTTCTTCACCGATGATTTCTTCCTTTGTTGCTGAGGAAGATGGTTCCACAGTCGTTTCTTGAGACACGGTTGTTTCAACTCTTTTTGTTTGTTCCATGGTTTCCTGGAACAGAGTTTCAACTTCTTTCGCCTTTTTCTCAGCGAAATACTCTTCATATTCTTGTTCAACCAATTGGCTAACAAGACCATTCTTGGTTTTTCTTCTTGCTTCAGCTATGAAGCATTCTTTGTGATACGTCTTTTTAGACTCTTCGCAGAACATAGGGAGACCATTCTTTTCGTGACAGAAGCAGTAGTCACAAACGAATGAACCAGGGTTCACCTGATAAGAAGACATGAAGGATTCTGTCTTGCTTTCTTCCCAATTTTTGACTTTCAACACATTCATTTGTCTGGATTCGAAGTACTCTACTTCAGAATCAATCTCAGACTCTTCAGATGAACTTTCTTCTTCTTCAGACCAGGCATAGTAGACTGACCTGTCGTCATCTTCATCATCAAAATAGGCTATTTCGTAGCCTTTCATATTTGCTACCTCTACTATTTGCTCATATTCTTCAAAGAGAGCTTTAGTAGATCTTTTACCCTTTTCCGGGCATTCATTAGCATAGTGCCCTTCAGCTTTACACAACCAACATCGGCAAGCTTTCTTGCTAGGTTGTTTATGCTGATGAGTATTCTTCTTTTTCTTGAAGAATTTCTTTTTTGGATCTTCATCCTGTTGCTTCTTGTAATTGGAACTTTTCTTGAATTTCCAATTCTTCTTCTGATTACTCTTTTTGAATTTTTTAGAGTAATATTTTTCTTTTTTCTTCTTTCTGTGGAATTTAGAGTCATGGCATCCCCAGTTTGTGGGCATATCCAGTATTCCATAACAGAAATTTTCAACTCCTTTGAGTTGCTTCTTGGCCATCTTAGCTCTAAGATTGGCTTTGCATTGCTCTTTCAGTAGTTGCCGGATTCTGTCGGCAATTCCTCCAACTGAAAATCTTTCAATTGGTTTCTCAGCTATGCTTTCTCTCACAGCTGTTCTCCATGGTTCAGGGAGCTTTCTGTGCAACAGATTAACTAGATCAGTATTTTCTAGTTCACCAATTGTACAGTAATATTCCTGAAACTCATTCAAGTATTCTTTGAAATATCTCATGTCACAGATTTTGAGAGCATAGATATTCGACTTTGCCGTTTCTTTGGCTTTCTCACTCAGATTTGAGAGATCTCCACAGAATTGATCGTACAGGGGTACTGCAAAATCATACGGAGACTTTGAATTTTTGATTTCTTCAAGCCAGTCTCTTCCTCTGGCAGTTTCTTTGAAGGATAGGTAGTACTTTTTTGCCACTCCGGTGAGAGTAGTCTCATAGTACACCTGCAAATCTGGTGCTTCAAATTTTCCAAGGGTGAGTGCGGACGCCATCATCAGGCTATCTACCCATTGGTCAATGGTTTTTCTCTTGTCTAGACTCTTGTCTAGATTCAGCCAGATTCCATAGTTGGTGATAGGAACTCTGGGCAGATTGTCCTCGGGGACGAATCTTTGAGAATTTCTTTCGTCTTTTTTACCCGTGGGGGCTTTCTGAACTGGGAGTTTTATTTCCCTTGTTTCTTTCTTTATGAAAGTTCTGGAGCTTCCTCCTTCTTCCATTTCAATATCTTGATAAGGAAAGACTTTTCTCGTCTTTCTGAATTTGAATTCTTTCATTTCTTCGATTAGTTTTTCTAATCGTTCAGGACTTTCACAATTCTTAGCTTCTTCATAAAGATCATAGAGCTTCTCAGTTCTGAGCATATGGACTGGTCTGAGTAGATCAGCTTCTAGTTCTTCTTCTGATATTGGCTCTTTAATAGTGGGTTTTGTACCACTGACACCGACTTCTCTGGTGCTGCAGCTTCTTCTTAGAAGACTGCTGTTTATCCTGATGTTCTCAGGACAGACATCACTTTGTCTGTGATCTTCAAAGTTGAGGCTGATTTCTCCAGTTCTTCTACTCTCGTAGATCTTTGCTTTTGCTCTTTCCGGTAGCTTTTTTGGACCGGATAGTTTCCATTCAAGAGGAAAAGTTACTTCTTTCCAAGCAACCTTGTGAATTTGCTATGAATGGTTCTTCTGGCTGGTGAGGAATCCAGTAGTGAGACCAGGGATGTTGGAGATCCTTGTCTTTGGTTCCACTGTGGTGCTCATCAGTTTATAGTACACTCTATATACTATTGCCAATTCTTGCATTTCTTCTTTCATTGAGATCCCGTCTGTCTTGACTCTCAGTCTGAGACAGTGGGCTGCATCCTTCAAGCTGGTTGAGAAGTTGGGGAAGCAGTTGAAATATGCTACCTGGTTACATAGTGATGCTTCTAGAGTTCCCAACAGACTAGCTTGGAAGTCTGTCAATCTGTTGTCTTGTAGGACACATAGAACTGAACAGTTGATGCCTTCTCTTGCCAACAGTTTTATGCCGACTTGGACTGCTCCAATGTGCATAAAGTGATACTGCTTTGCTTGTGCTCTGGCAACTTCAGCAGGGGTGATCATCAAGAGATCTGTTTCTCCTGTTGTTGAGGGGGTTGTGAATTCAAGTACCTTGAAGTGATGGCTATCCATCAGGTCAAACGTTCCCCGTCTGTAGATCTGTTTAAAATCTAGCTTTGGAATTGAGGCATTTTTTACCTCATGCTCGATTTCATTGTATTCAAATTCTTCGGAATTCAGGAGTTGAACTCCTTTCTTTTTTCCAAAGATGCTTAACATCTTCATTTCTCTTTTCTCCGGGTTTTCATACCGGATATTAGTCTGATCGACTAGTAGATGGTTCCAGAAAAATCATGCTAGGAACACGATTTGTGTCTGGTTTTTCTAATGGTTTGAATCCATTAGTCTTCTTTTTTACTGTAGGCAATTTCTTGTCCTTCAGTATAGAGTCTAGCGTTTTTTGCTGTTCTATGATTTTTCTACTAACACTCGTTAGTTTTTCTTCTTCCGTTTTTGGAAGTTCCTTGATATAATCCAGTTTATTTTCCAATCTTTCCAATTGGTGGATTATAGCAGGTAATTTTTCTAGATGATTTTGACATCTAGATAACTCTAGTAACAACTTCTGATTTTTCTCATCAGAAGACTTCAGTAGAGAATTTATTTTCTCTAATAACAACTCTGGCATTGTCCCCATTAAGGAGGGGTTCTCCTTGAGCTATTTTACAAGCTCTGATACCAGTGATGTGCGGATCTAACCAATGCTCAAATAATTTAGAGGTTTTTGTTCCTCTTCAAGAACATATAAGAGATTATCAACCTCTTGTTCTATTTTATAGATTCTAGTCTGTAGTCTATAAATGATATCCCAATAGTTTGGTGATTCTCTATCAAGATTATCTCTATAGGCCTTCAGCTTTCTCAATTTTTCTCTTTCTTTTTGCAGTTCTTTGCTTGTATTTTTACAAATGGCAACTAATTCGAGTCTGTCAACAATCGAAATTATGAATAAAAAGGTATACTGTTTACCTTCGAGATAGAGGATGAATATTTATCATGCTTTCTAATTAAATAAAAAATGGGCCCACCACGTTTCATCAAAAAGGAACAGAAAATATTATGCATAAAGTATCAAAGGGGTACTAAAGGAAGAGAAAAAGGAAGAGTTGGGTGAGAAGGAATGAAAGAGACAGAAGTCTGGGTGGAGAGGAACAAAAGTAGTTTAGTGGGTTTTTTGGGAAGTATTTTCTCAAAAACAGGGTGTATGAGCATTCACCCTTTATTGACCATCCTAATGTGGGGTTTTGTACATTAATTGTTGTTTTGAGTGTGAATAACTGCTAAAAACCGTGAAACATGGGATGCGGTGGAATGTTTGATGGTCTACTGGTGGGCAGTAGACTAGTTAGTGCCAACCAATAATGTTTCTCTTAGGACACAGTCATCATCTTTTGTTGATTATATAATGATCATTTTTGGTTTTCTTTGTGATATAGTGCATTACACTGTGAATCCAAAAAACTTGTCCTAGTTTTGATGGCTTAGTGGATGGCAGTAGAAACATTACTGCCCCTCAATAATAGGGTTTCTGTAGTCAGAACCCTTCTATTAGCTATTTTGGATTGATCATTGTGGTTTCATTTTCGGTGCAGGATGGGTAGACCAAAATTCACATTGATCAGTGACTCAGAGGAAGATGACCGGAATTCACAGAGTTCCGATAACTGTACTGAGACCACGTTTAACCAAACACTGCAAAAAAAGTTTGTCGAAATAAGAAAGAGGAAGCGACAACAGGCAGCACATATTTTTGACGAAGGATCCGCTGAAGAAGAAGTTAAAGAAGATTCAGGACGATCGTCTGAAGAAGAATCAGAATCAGAGGGTGAACAGACAACGAAAAGGTTTGTAATCAAAACAAGAAAACAACCAAAAAGGAAACAACTTCTAGAGGAAGTGGATACAGAAGAAGAAAAACCAAAGAAGAAAGCGAAGAAGCAAATGAAAAAGGCAGTTAAAAAAGAGGAGAAAATAGAGACAAAGAAAGCAAAGATTGAGTGGAAGCAACAGAAGTGCACGCTCAGTGCGTTCTGGAGGATGGTCAACGGACACAAAGACAGAATACCAGACCGAACGAAAGAGATTTTGATGGGCACCAACTTTGGTGAAATGATGGAGCCTTTCTGGCAGGACAAGATAACAGAGATCCAGCTGCACAAACATGAAGCGGACCTGGAGATACTCCTAAGGCACTTCGACCGTACCGACAACAAGTGGAAGTTTGGTGATATTGTTATGGAAATAACGGAGGAGGATGTCATGGCTTTGTTTCACCTCCCGGCTGAAGGAGAAGTGTTCAATGTGAACAGGAGGGTGGTAAGGGAAGAGATGGAAGACTCTCCAATATTTGGCAGCCCTTTAAAGACGCAGGCTGTCCTCAGAACAAGGGTGGAGTCAACACTGATAGATGAGTTGACAAAGCCGGCAGAAGAGAAAGATGCCAGGAAGATAGCCGTGCTAATGATGACATATCTATTCAGCACATTCTTCTTCACCCGAACCGGTGCTCAGATCACATGGGATATGGTCGCGATATGTGAACGGATTGAGACCATTAACATGTACAATTGGCCAAGATTAATTCTGAACTTCTTGATGGAAGGGTTACAAAAGTATAGGAGGAACAGTCCATCTGTTTTGAATGGATGCCTTCTTCTCATCTATTACTGGTTCCTTGAGAAAACCAAGGCAAAGACCTGGATTCCTGGAAGGCAGAATGAGACTCCACGATTCATCCGATGGTCAATAAAGGAAATTTTTAGCCTGGAGCAGTTGTACATGAACGAGAACTTAGCCGTGGTAAGAAAATTACAAAAACATTATATATTAATTTATACCTTATTTTCAATGTTGACTACACATTACTTACTTGTTAAATGTATCAGGATCTGATAAAAGCGGGACCATGGTCTGCAAAAATTAGACTGGAAGACATCGAGCTGGGTGATCAGGTGCAGGACACACCAAGCTTTGACAACTGGGTGAATGGCACAACTGAGTTTCTTACTGTGTCTAGTGGGGGGCAGTAGACAGTTTATTGACATTCTTACTGTGTGATTTTGTACATTAATTGTTATTTTGACTGTGAATAACTGCTATAAACCGTGAAACTTGTGATGCGGTGGAATGTGGGGGGCAAATTGTGATGGTTGTTCCGGGCTAGTGGGGGGCAGTAGACAGTATATTGACCTTGTCTAGTGGGGGGCAGTACTAATTGTGGGGTAATGAATACATTACTGGGAACCAGTAATATGTTAATCCAGTAATAGGCCGGTAATAGATACGTTAAACATAGTCCATGAAGCGAATTACTGATGTTTGTTGCTCAAATTTTAAATCATTGAATTGTTTACATGTAGATATGTGCTTTTATGGCAGTCTACTGGGGGGCAATAATATTGTTACTGGCCCCCAGTAAACACATTATTGGGGACCCATAATTTGATGGTTATGGTTATATTCTGTTGGCAGGTACCACTGGCAAGCCAAGCAGAAGAGCAACAAAATGAAAGGCTGACGGGGAATATCAAGGAACTGATTAGGGAGATGGAGGAAGCCATTGGTGATACAAAGCCCACAAAAGAAATGGAGGTAAAGTTAGCAAGGCTAGCCAAAGCAAATGAGGACCTGACTGCACAGAACAAGGATTTATGGGGAAAACTGAGGGTTGCCGATGAGAGAATTCGGGAGTTGGAAATTGAAAAGTGGGCCAAAAATAACCTCATCAGGGCATTGTACATACGGCTTGAAAGGGAGAAAGGAGAGGTCCCCCAACCTCAAACCCAACTTGAGATAGTTCTTTTCAAGCAAGGTGTGGTCCACCATGGTGAAGTTGAGGATGAAAATCCAAACTTTGGACCGAGCATCGGAGAGGAAACCCATCATGCAGCCAGTGCGGAAAAGTCGACGGACACGGTGACGTCAGCGTTTCCTATCGCACAGGATGTACCTGTTGAAGATAATGAAAGCCGTTTTCCTATGGGGCAGCAACAACATGGTAATGAAGATGAAGATGCCCAGCTTGACAACATTATAAGGAACATTGCTGAGACAGAAGTGATGCAATTAGTTGGAAAGGAAAAAAAGAAGGAAGGGACACATGCCGATGAGGAACAAACGAAGAAAACTCCGGAGATACATTCGATAGTGAAAAACGTGAAGACATACCGGAGGGCTGCCAAGAAAGCTAGAGAGGAGGAGTGGGAGTACGACACTCCAGAAGAGGCAAAAATTTCAAAGCGAGCTGCACCTAAGAAGGCAGGAATCATGTTGCAAGCCCATGGAAAATTTCACAACAAGATAAAGCTTAAGGGAGTCAAATGCGATAAGCAAACATGGAAGACATTGGATCCTGTAGTGGCAAGGTATTATCGAGACTTCTTCAACGTTGCTAAGAAAGACACGTAAGTACACATTGTGGTTTAAAATTGGTGTAACAATTTAATTTCCGGTTTACATACTGATAAAATATGTGTTGGAATCTAATGTTTCTGTTTCAATAGGACCGAGTACTGGATCAGCAGTGATCTTCTACGCCGGATAACGAAGCACGACCTAAGAGTAATAATCCAGGAGGGGGACATTGAAACTGACGTAAGTCTTTCAATGAGTGGATTGATTCAATTATCTACTGCCCCCCAGTAGATAGATTACTGCCCAGTGGCTCCATTCAATAATCTACTGCACCCCAGTTTAATGATTACTGCCCCCCAGTAATCTCATCAATTACTGCCCCCCAGTAATCTCATCAATTACTGCCCCCCAGTAATCTCATCAATTACTGCAATTTTCATTTATCTTGTTACTTATAAAGTTTTGATGCATAGTCCACGTACTGAATTTTGTAGGTGATCGCCGTTTACATTGACTTGCTGAAGTCTGATGCAGAAAAGCAAAATTCGCAAGTGGGATTCCTCACAGTAGACGCCTCCGTAAGTAGCATAAACCAAATCTATTGAGTTATGTGTTTATTGGGAAGCCACATTGAGTAACATGCTAAAATATGGAGTACCCTTTGTGGTTACTGGGGGGCAGTAATCTATCTACTGGGGGGCAGTAGATAGTTTATGGTCCACTTTGTGGCAATAAGTATATATAATTTTGTGTTTTGAAGATGGTCTGTATATGAATTTCATATTGAATGAAAAATAAACTGTTCTTTGTCGGCCTATTGGTGGCTCTTCGTCATATTATTGCACCCCAGTAATGTGTCAACTACCCCCACTGAATAAGCAAAATTTGAACTAGATTCAATGATAAGTTTTATTGTTAAATTGAATTAACTTGGTTACGTTCTGTTTACAGTATTATGCCATAAAGTATGAACAGACGAAAGAACAGGAAGAGGACACTCGGCCTTTTGAGTGTGGAGTCGAGACTATGATTTATGAACCCCTGTGGTCCGTCTTCCGTTTCAAAAAGGTGCTATTACCAATTCACCACATCACAAGCATGCACTACACATTACTGGTAATCGACAATGAAAAAAGGAGATTCAGCCATATGAATTCATTGAGGCCACCAATAGATGAATTCAACAATGAGGAGAAGTACCACCTGAATGCAGCTAGAGTGGTATGTAGTAATTACAGAAATTCAGTTTTATCTTTTAAATACTGTTGGCATGCTTTTGTGGAATTAAAATTCTATATCTGCTAAAAACAGGTAAAGCACATAAAGAAGTTCATACATACTGTGAACTTGACTAAGATGAGAATGCCGGGAGAAAGCCAAGATCCCAATGTCACACGAGAAAAATGCAAAGGCGAAGATGATAACGAAAACCTGATTATTGTTGAAGAAGCAATGACCGAGGAAGAAAAACAAACCAGGAACTGGATCTTACAGAATAACGTTGCGGAGACAGAATATGAACTCTATGAAGACTTTGACTACCCACAACAGAACCCATCATCGTAAGTACATTGAAGCAAAATATTTGTCATAATACTTGTATAACATTTGTCGTTGCTGCGTACATTACTAAACATGTCTAATTTTTTCTTCTTTACAGTGGTGATTGCGGTCCCTTTATGCTTCATTACATGGAGAGCATTGTAAACAACGTAGAACCAACCAAGGAAGGTGGGGACAACATGAGAAAAAGACTGCTTAAGAGGTTCATGCACCTAGTATTGGGAAGAAAGTGAGGCATGAGATTACATATTTATACATGTAGTTTTCATATCCGAAGAGTAGGGGTTGTACAGTTATCGTACTAGTCTAATCTTCAAACTATGTTGAAATAAACTGCATTATTAGATGATATAGTATACTGATGCTGACTTCAATTAGAAGCAGGCGCTTTACAAAAAATGCTCCAAATTAGACATGTTACTACCTTATATGTCCAAGTAATCATATTACTGCCCCCCAGTAACCCAATTACTGGCCCCCAGTATTGTCACCCAATAAGCAATAACCCTGATGGAAAATTGAACTTGTGTTACGTCGATGCAATTTTAATCATCCCAAAACATAAGAATCTGACATGCTAAGGGGAAAATGTTTATTTGAGCCTGAATACTAACAATTACTGCCCCCCAGTAACCCAATTACTGGCCCCCAGTATTGTCACCCAATAAGCAATAACCCTGATGGAAAATTGAACTTGTGTTACGTCGATGCAATTTTAATCATCCCAAAACATAAGAATCTGACAGTCGAAGGGGAAAATGTTTATTTGAGCCTGAATACTATCAATTACTGGCCCCCAGTAAACCAATTACTGCCCCCCAGTATTGACACCCAATAAGCATTAAACCTGTTGGAGAATTAAACTTGTGATATGTAGATGAAATTTTATACTTCAATCATCCCAACAATAAGAATCTGACATGTGAATAGGAAAAAGTTTATTTCAGCCTGAATAAAAACAATTACTGGTACCCAATAATCCAATTACTGCCCCCCAGTATTGCCACCCAATAATCACTAATCCTGTTGGAAAATTGAACTTGTGCTATGTAGATGCAATTTTTATCATCACAACAGTAAGAATCTGACATGTGAGATAAAAATGTTAATTTGAGTATGAATATAAACAATTACTGTCCCCCAATAAACCAATTACTGCCCCCCACTAGACATGTCAAACCCTAAAAACTCTCTACAGAAACATATACTACTGCTGAACTAGAGGTTCAGTGCAGCTCAACTTGTTATGAGTACCCATTTTTCCACAACGACCACAACGAATCAGCTTCTTTTCAACCTCTCCAACCGACTTGAACCGCTTCACCCTAGGCCTCCCGGGGGGCCTCTTCGCAAGGGGAGGTAATATACATTCAGAGGCAGAATCCGAAGAAGACATATCAACATTGGTTATCGGATGGATAGGAAAACTGTAGCTCTTCTTGAACATACCAACATGAAAGTACTTATTAATATAATCATATACATTTTCAGAGGCAGCTTGTAATGCAGCAAGGCCGTGAGGACAAGGAAAACAATTGATCTACCATTTAACACATGAACACGCATGATCGGAAATGTTGACAACATATGAAAAGTCAGATCGAACCTCATAAACTCCAGGACTTGAATAATGGACACTGAAACGACGAGATTTCTCCATCTGCACCTTCAACCTTTCCTCCATTTTGGGAGTTAGTTCTGTGGTCCAACGTTCTGCTTCTTCCCTCCTTTTATCCGCCATCTCCATTTGTTTAATTCTTGTCTGGTCAAGCATACAGTAGACTGGCATCAAACGCTCAATTGCAATCCAAGAGTTAAATGATTCAGCAATCCCATTAGCCATAATTCCATATCGGTAGCTAGTATAAAATGCACGGCACCAATTTTCCACAGGCAATTCAGAAAGAAAAGGGTCAATAATATCAGCACCTCCAGCTGCTCTAAGCAACCGCAAATTGAAACGGTATTCCTTCTGTGTAGACGAATATGCAACCTTAAAAAACTTCTGCTTTACATCTTCTATCAGTTTTGAATTACCTTTACCCCTATATTTACTGGCAAGGTTTGCCACCAAGTGCTTGTAACAAAACAGATGAGGATTACCAGCAAACACTACAAGAAAAAGTATTAATCATAGCACATCACTATAGCGTTTTTTCAGAAAATGCTATGAATTGTAAATTTAAAATATTTCAATAGCGTTTACAATTTATAAACGCTATGAAACGAATGCAAACGTCATAAAAAGATGCCCATCCACCGAAACCGCGAGCGGGCAACAAAAAATGAAAAGAGCGCGGAGTTGAATTTTTAAGTTGAGGTTGGAGCCTTTATCAAAATACCTTATCACAGACTAGGCCGCCAAAGAAAAAAATCTCTCTCTCTCTCTCTCTCTCTCTCCCCAGAAAATCCCAGCAACTCTTCGAATTCGATCATCTCTTCCCCAGGTAGCCCTTCTCCATTCTCTTCTATATTTATTCCCCCCTCTCTCACATCAGATACTTCATTTTGGTAATGTGATATAATTCTAGGGTTTAGTGGATGAATCAAAGTTTCAGAAATAGATTTGGGGCTATTTCTAATCTCTGCAATTTCGTGTATCCATTTTGGTGACAGGAGGTGTAGTGAATGGGTTGAGCAACGGCGTCACAGCTAGCACCATAAGCGTCGTTCTCAATCGTCTGTCGACCTTCCCGTCACCTGCATCAAAATCGGTTCTCCCTATATATCCCTTTTCTTATTTCTATTTCAATCTTTGATGACTCTAAAGTGAAAAAGATGTATTTCTCTCCCACGAAATTTTATTAAATTTGGTTCAAAAAATGAAATCAAAGATTAGATTGCATGAACTTGGATCTGGTTGTAATGGTTCTAAGATTAATGCTTTTATTTAATTACCTGTTTTATTTGACAACAGTCTGCGGATCTGTATGATGGTAATACATCTATCCTTAGATATGGTATGGCTTTTGTTCTTGAGGATGGTGTAGAGGTACTAATTCACCCACTTTAGCCTTTTCCTTTCATTATATATAGTTGCCCATATTAATAATTGACCATTGCTTCTGCATATGACTCACACTGTGTTATAGCAATACTATTATGAAGCTTTTGAGCTGAAACTTTATTCCTAACAAGTTCATTTAGACTTGCATAACAAAGTAAGCTACCATGTCAGAACAGAGGTAATATTCAACTAAAAATCTGCAGTTTTACTTCTCCTATGGCAGTGGCTGACCAATTCGCAACTTTCCATCATACATGCACAAGTCATTGTTCATGTATTGTTGGTGAACAGATGCTTCAAATTCTATAGAAGAAATACTTTATGCTGCATCCCAAACTTTTTTGCTAAGAGCCTTGGTATTTGTATAATATATAGATCAAATATATAAGTGAAGGCCAGGAAACAATGGTGGAATATTTTCACACTTTTTCATATAAAAAAATATCTCATACTTGCTTCAACACTGATGGGCATTAAAATTGAGCAAAATTAATGCTAGCTAATGAGATCATTTTTGTCTTTCTTTTAGTTGGCATTTACGGAATTGCATTCAACAAACAAGAACAACGGAATAGCATAACCTTTCACAGGTTAGGTAATCTTGGTTTTGTCCTATTTTCATTGTAGCTCTTATTTTATCTATCTGCTGACCCGTATATTTTTTTTCTATTAGCTCCTTGTGGTTGCAGTTCATTCCCCTGTAGTATTAGTTTCTTTGTGTGTATATATAATTGCTCCAGATACAAACCAACTATGTTCCTCTACTATAATTGGTAAGGCCCAAGTTGAACCTTTTGATTTATAATGTCTTATTCATCTTAAACATGCATTTCAATGCAGGTATTGATCCCAAAATGGGTCGAGACCTAGTAGCTCAGAAAATAAAAGAGTGTATTTTTTTTCTTCAATAAAAATTTATTCAATTTCGTTCAAATTGATAAAATCAAAGAATAACTCTCGAATATACTTGGGTATCTGTTTGTCATCGTAATGGGTTCCAAGATTACTGCTTTAAGTTAATTACTTTGCTTTATTTGACAGAAATATGCAAATCCATATTTGAATACGGATGCTGATCATGTCTTCCTTTGAACATGGAGTTGTTTTTGTTCTTGATAATGGTGGAGAGGTGCTTTACCCTTTAACTTTTTTCTTAATTTTTTGTAATACACCTACTTGTCTTCATAGTTTACTCACGTTAATAATTCACTTCAACTGTGGCCTCTAAACTGTCCAGTGTCCAAACTAGTAGTAAGCAGTTAGGCACCCACAGATTACCTAAGGCAAAAGGGCAATAGGCAAAAGACCAAAGGTTCTCTTTTACTCGTATAAACTTCTTTCAAGTTTCAATTATTAATGGCAAAAACAAATCCTCCTTTATAAATTTGATTATTGTTTCTTTTCTCTCAGAGAATCAAAACCCATTACATAAACATAGAGAATTACAAAACTGTAGCAAACCCAAATCCAAGACACCCATAAAGCTCAGCTCTTCAAAGCACTTGAAGACTTGAGCTACTAGCCTCTGGTACCCTTCAATCCCTAGTCAATAAAGATCATGATTTTTCTTTGTTTTTAACTTATATTCTTTCTCATAATTGTGGCTGATATTCTCTGCCGTCTATGTTTGACTGGTGGGTTTTCTTCTCTCTAGAATAAGCAGAAGGAAATCTTTCTGCCCTTTGATTGGTTTGGTAAGGTAAAGCTGGTTTTTGAGGCCTATTGGTTCCATTGTTGTTAAAGTTCAAAGCTTTAGAGGCAAATTGTTTTCTTTGGTACCAAGAAAAGGAGTCTACCTGCATTTGATTGTGTATTTTGGAAGAGGTTTTGATCTTAACTTTGTTTTTGGCATATTTGAAGGGTTTAATCCAACGAGGGAGTATGGTGGGATTTGCATATCCTCTTGGTTTCATGTCCACCAGTGGCTATGTCATCCCAAACAAAGAGTTTCACTGGTTGGCTTATGCCCTTTTTGGCATGCTTCTCTGCAAAATTGTAAGTACCAATCGCTTAGTTATTTTTTTTCCATGGTCTGAATGTCTAAGTTGGTATTTACTGTAGAAAGAAAATATCTTTGAGGCACTTGGTTATCAGTTGTTAAATCATGTTATGGAATAGTCAGAAGTGAATTAATATGTGGTTTTTCAGTTTTCCATGTTTTGACCCTTCAAATTCATATGTGGTTGACTAGTAATTCTCAGGCATAACTTCTATATCTGGGTGATGTTAAAATTTAGCAAAAGATACAATCAGCTATGAGCTTTAGAGAGAGAAAGCTTTTTGAGAAATTCTTACTGCCATTTTTTTTTTTTTGGGTGACTTCAGAGTAACTTCAGAGACTTTGATACATGTAATGTGGACTTGATTACCCACTTGTGGTTTCCATTTAGGGACTGAAAGTTAAAGGAAAACAAAATTTTGGTATGAGTTTGGAAAGAAATTTTTTTAAATGTTCATTATATGATTGAGAGGATAAATTAAATTCAGTAGTTCTGTTTCCATAGCTCCAAAATTAGGTTCTTTCTGTAAGATCATTTATTGCTGAAGAAGTTATGTGTTCTATCTATTAGAGATCCTAGTTACTCCCGGATAGAAGTAAGAATGCAACATGCATCTCTTTTACCTTGTAGTTTTGAACTTGATTAAATTCTGCTCTTGAAGGTTTACAAATTAACAGGTCTTATTAGCCTTCAAAGCTTCAAGGAATATCAGAAATTGAGCTAAGTTTCATGTGGACAATCGAAAGAAAGCCCAAGACGATTGCTGGTGGGTTAATTCTAGCAAGATTTGTATCATTAATATAGAAGGAAAATACCAGCTTGTTGGATGAGATATGAAGTGCTTGTGTAATTTAGGGATGTCACTTTGTATATTTGTTACTCTTGAGATTATTAATGAAAATGCTGCATTTTTGATGTGAAAACTTATTATTGTATTTCCAAGACATTGTGACAATGTATTGTACATATTTATGCAACAAATATAGGACAGTATCACCATAAAAATGCTATTGAATGATGAACAATAGCGTTTTTTATATGTTGTAGCATAAGCAGTTATAGCATTTCGTAAATGCTATGGATTGTTTAATATAGCAGTTCATTAAATGCTATGGAATGTTTAACATAGCGTTTATGAAATGCTATTAAAAGTCTATACAATAGCGTTTCCAAAATGCTATGAATGTTGATCTTTTCATAGCGTTTGCGGAAACGCTATGATAGACCTCAGACCTATTATAGCTGTGGCAGACATAGCGTTTACTAAAACGCTATCATATCCTACGATAGCGTTTTTTGAGCGCTATAAATGAAAGTTTATGGTGTAGTGAAAAACCTTATCGAAAGCGCTCAACAATCCAACACCTCGATCACTAATAAATGTGATAACTCTCCCTTGAGGTTCAAGCAGACTCTTCAAATGTTTGAAAAAGAATGTCCAGTTTGCATCTGTCTCTGAATCACAAAAACATATAGCTAGAGGATAGAAACCTGCATAAAACATATCACAGTAAAATCAGTCTACTGGGGGTCAATAATGTTGTTATTGCACGGCAGTACAATGTCACAACGTCGCACAGCAATGTAAAAATGATATATATCACAATGAAAGAAACTAAAACAAGAAATATTAAGTTCACAGATGAAACTATAACAAACGCCAATATTACTGGGGGACAAGAATAAATTTATGGGGGGGGGGGGGGGGAATAAACAATTCAGTTACCTTGATTCCCATTCCTTCCAGCTGCAGACAGAATCTGCCCCTTGTAAATGCTTTTACCAAACGTTCCATCAACATACAACACTGGCAAACATAATTGGAAGCCTTCTACACAACCTCCGTAAGCTACGAAAAGCCTCTGAAAATGATTTGAAGATGGTTCAACCTCCAACACAAAAGAAGAGCCGGGGACGTTACTCTGCAAAACAGCTTCCTTATACCAAGATAACTTGCTGAACGTGTCTGCATCAGAACCATAAATCGCTTCCTTGGCCCGATGCTTTGCTTTCAAGGCAACCTTGTATGAAATATCAAACCCATATGTTGATTTAAACTTGCTCATAATCTCCCTTGGCTTCAATGAAAGATTAAAACTAACATCAGAAGCAATGCAAGTCTTGACAACCTTGGACCCCAAAAGCTTGTGTTTTTGAGTCCTAACTACACCCTTGCAAGTGTGAGTATTATTCAACTCTGTGATATACAGGCAACCATTGGCAGATGATGAAAAAGCACGAAGATGCCAATCACAACCTTCCGTTCCAACATTTGCACAGACTGCATGAATACGGTCCAGATCATTTCTCAGGAATACAAACTCGAAACCAACTGCAATTGCATACTTCCTGAGCTTTTCACGGAGCTCAACAGCGCCATGAAACTTATCCCCGACATTATGGATATAAGAACTCCACTCATCAGACAAATACGTCTTGTGAACTTCAGTCCTGAATGCATCACCCAAATAATCATCTTCATCAATAACTTCCGAACCACTATCCACCGAACCGTTTCTCCTAAAACCTCCCCCAACCTTTAAAATTGAAATATCGACACACTCTAGCCTATGTATCCTGGCAGAGCAAAACAGCATCTGGAAATCACGATCATTACGCAGAAAACAGACTTCACAACCTGGGACTGAATACTGAAGCTCAACATTATCAGTTGGGAAAAACTGGAATGTACGGAAAATGTCTTCATACAACTCAGAGTAGTCCATGCATTGATTCAAAGGAATCATATAACCTTTGCCAGAGTAAAGGCACCTAGCAACCAGAGGATCAGCCATAGACCTGCGAAGAAAACACAGGCAGACGAATCTATTATTAAAACCTAAAACACATATTACTGCCCCCCAGTAAACTGAATACTGGCCCCCAATACACCGATTACTGGTCCCCAGTAATATAGTCAAAACAGCCATAAAAAATTTGTAAGACGTAATAAATTGCAATGTATCGTTGAACAAAATTATTGGCCCCCACTAGAAATATTACTGCCTCCCAAGATTATCAGTAAGCAACAATTATAGATACTAAAATATCGTTGAACAACATTATTGGCCCCCACTAGAAATATTACTGCCTCCCACTAGAATGCACTCAGAACTACCGCAACACTCCGGGTACCAGCTCAACCACAAAATCCAAACATGAATTCACCGAAAGAAACACCAAAATAATACAGAAACTCAAAACTAACACAATGCACTCAAAAACACCTGGAAGTTCAAAACCAAAATTACAAAAACAATTCATATCCAAAACAAACACCTGGAAGCTCTGATACATAAAATTCAGTTCGAAAATAAGACAACAATTCGTACAAAAAAAATCCTAAAATCAAACATATTAAACAGAGCTAAAAGCCAAACGGATTAGATAGAGGTAAAGAAACAAAAGCAAACCTCAGTGGAGGAACACAAAGAGCATCTGGATCACGATCCATGTGAAAATCACAGCAAAATTCTTCTCTATATGAATCGCAAGACTACTACCACCAGCTCTAAATATAAATCGCAGGAGGTTCACATACCAAAATCGCCGTAGAGCTTCGACAACCGGGACCAGGACGCTTCTCTCCCCTGCCTATATAAATTGCACAGTTCCTCTCTCTCTCTCTCTAAAATGATAGAGCTCCACACTCAAACCCGGAGAGCTTCTCTCTCTACATATACAGACGAACCTCTCTCACTAAAATCGGAGAGCTTCGCTCCATAAATCACGTTTCTGTTACGATTTCAAAACGAAACTTATTCAGTTATAGAGGTTTCAGTTATAGAGGGGCAAAAGCGTCCACAAAAATGAATAAAACAGCCACATGTTGAAAAAGTTGGGTAATTGGGGTTTAAAAAAGAAAACTGATGATTAAGTGGGCAATCTCTTAGAGTGTTTGGGTAAATGGGGTCAAATGTCACAGAAATGGGGTAAATGATCATTTCCCCCTAAAAAACATAGCAATTTCTATTGGAAGCACAAGTATTGTTTTAATACAGTTTTCTTCAAGGTCTCAATAAGAAATTATATTCAATAAAAAATGCTTTCCTAATTGAAAAACACAAAACATTATTAATAGACTTACTATATTATTTGTTAGAACGTCGTAG
The DNA here is from genome assembly GCF_002994745.2 of Rosa chinensis. Classification (NCBI taxonomy): domain Eukaryota; kingdom Viridiplantae; phylum Streptophyta; class Magnoliopsida; order Rosales; family Rosaceae; genus Rosa; species Rosa chinensis. The sequence goes on from NC_037091.1 coordinate 2,117,510, forward strand.
ACATCTTCTTCACTCCACACTCTGCTGCGTTTCCCAGGTTCATCAGGTGACTCTTGATGCACTATGTCTTTACCCATTTCTTCTATCAAGTCATGCATCCAAATCCAACCACCATTGTAATTCTCATCGTCAATTCTTATTAAGGCTTTTTCTTGGAGTTGTGCAATACCAATCATCATTGTTTTGTGGTCGTAGCAAGCTTCTAGTATTGGTTTCACACGGGCTACATGCTTACCTTTAAAGAAGCAAGCGATGTCAAGAAATAGTCCTTTTAAATCTGCTTCTAGAGCATCATAACTTAGTTTGAGAACGTCTTGTATCTTTGCCTGAGGGCCTCCTTTACAACTACCTATTATAGCTTTCCACTCCTCTATGCTTCTACGAAATAGATGAGAGCCTAAGACTATCAAAGCTAATGGAAGGCCTTGGGCATAGCGTATAACATGTTGTGCAAGTTTCAGATAATCGCTTGGAGGTTCAATTCTTTTGAATGCATGCAAGCTAAACAACTCCAAAGCATGATGATCATCTAACATCTTGACCTCATATACTTGATTAACTTGATGAGCAATTAGCCAACGTTTATCTCTTGTTGTTATGAGAATTCTACTGCCTGGACTAAAACAATCAGGGGATGGAACTAAGTTATGTAATTGGCTAGAATGACTCACATCATCAAGGATTAAGAGAACTTTTTTATGTTGCATCCTCGTCTTTATAAAACTTAGTCCTTCATCAACATTGTGCACCTTCAAAGTTGAGTTTAATATATGAGACAAAAGTGTCTCTTGCAGTTGGGTTATGCCTTTTGATCTAACATCCGCCAAGAAACAACTACCTTCAAACTTATGGCTAATTGAATTAAACACATCCTTCGCAATTGTAGTCTTTCCTATTCCACCAGGCCCCCATATGCCAACCATGTTATTCTCATCGGCATCTAAAAGTTTGTTGACCTCTTCTCTACAAGACTCTAAGCCAATTGGATGATCAGCAACGTGCAGCTCACATAAAGGGTTTATTACTTGGGCGAACAAATCCTCAACAATTTCCTCGATAAATTCAGTCTCGTACCTATGAAATTAAAAGCACATATAGGAAATCAAATAAAGTAGAAGATTAATATATGGATTTTTCAATATAAATAAAAAATAGGCTAACTAATCAACTAGCTAGTGGGTTGGGTTAAAAACATACCGGCCCTCCTCGAAAGTCCATCCAGACAAATTTGCTGCTTCCTCAAGAGCCTTCCTCCATTTGCCGATGCTATCCTTGTATTTGCATTGATTAAGCGTAGCACATGCGTCAAGAGCCTTCCTCCATTTGCCGATGCTATCCTTGTATTTGCATTGATCAAGCGTAGCAAATGCATCACCGAAAGCACCTGTTTGGTGTCGTACATCAGAGGGAGCCACCTTGTAGAAAACTGCTCTAAACTTCTGTCCTTTGGATTTTCTACAGTCAAGTATCTTGACCAGTTCGTCTAAGCACCACCTTGAGGAAGCATAATTTTGAGAGAAGACGACGATTAAAACTCTGGACTCCTCAATTGCTTTGAGGAGCTCTTGTGATATGTCTTCTCCTCTGCTAAGCTTATCATCTCTAAAGGTCTTGATTCCCCTCAGACACAAAGCGTTGTACAAATGATCTGTAAAATCATAGCGCGTATCCTCGCCTCGGAAACACAGGAAGACCTCGTTTGTGTAATGATTTCAGTGATCAGTGGAAGCCATATTTTGCTTTGATTTGCTTTGCCCCATCTGTTGAATGTTGGCTTCCTATTGATCTGCCTTCCTGGAGTTTGTATTGTAGATCTAAGATCTCAACTCTCAAGAAGATAGTGTCTTGGTGCCTGCTGCAATGTGAATGTGAGGTTGAAAATGGACTAAATCAGAACCTCTATGAGCCTTGTTCTTCTTTCTTTGCAATTTCTCTTTCACGTTTTCTTTTTAGACTTGGACTAAAATTATCTTGGAAGACTCTTTTTTCTTTTTTTTCAGAGGTGATGACTTTCTTGGAAAATCATTACTTTGACGCTTGATGGAGCAAGGAAACGTCTGGTCTACTGTGTACATTTTGTTTGGATTCAACGTATTTTATAGGTAGGAGATTGCAAATTAAATCATACGGCAATATTAACGGAATTATCTAGAAACTGTGTACATTTTGTTTGGATTCAATATATTTTATAGGTAGGAGATTGCAAACTAAATCATACGGCAATATTAATGGAATTATCTAGAAACTGTATACATTTTGTTTGGATTCAATGTATTTTATAGGTAGGAGATTGCAAATTAAATCATACGGCAATATTAACGGAATTATCTAGAAACTGTGTACATTTTGTTTGGATTGAATGTATTTTATAGGTAGGAGATTGCAAATGAAATCATATGGCAATACTAACGGAATTATCTAGAAACTGTGTACATTTTGTTTGGATTCAATGTATTTTGACTATTTTCTAGGTAGGAGATTGCAAATTAAATAATACGGCAATATTAACAGCTTACTTTATTGATTTTCAGGTCTGTTTTAAAGAATCTGAAAAGAAAAACAGAACGGTCAATTTTTCTTCAAATCCCTTGACCAAAAGAAATGTTAATTTTCAGAGGAAGAATCAGTTCTTATGACCCTTTAAAATATGCACTGCTATTCTTTTCAATTTCTACTTCACTAAACGGGTTTTGGGTTGAATAAAGTACTGCTATTTTGAAAGTTCAGCAAACAACGACACCAACATCATGGTAATAGACTAATAGTTTTACTACGACCTTTAAGTTACAGAAACAAGGAAAAGAGAACAATACATGTGGCTAATTCTAAATGCTTACAAATACTTGTATACCGATCCGTTTTCGAACTCAGTTAACTCTGATGCTATTTGTAGCCGTCCTGCAACAGCCTATTAAGATGGAATCCACAGCACATGGCACTTGATCACTGCGGCTGAAAACTATTCAGCAACCAACCCCGTTAATCACTTTACTGGAAAAGAAATGCAGTTGGCCCTTTTAAAGTACACTTAATTAGAATTCAAAAACCAAAAGCAAATGGCCAAATGCACACTGAATGGGAAGCAGAAAGCCAGCCAACATTGCCAAAGGAGGCCAAAGTTCATTGCTGATTTCTACCTCTTAATGAGAATTAGCATCATTTGACTCTTGTTCTAGAAACACAGTATTAATCACTTAACTAAAGAGTGATTTGGCGAATACTGTATACAGAGTTTGGAACATATTCTAGAAAGAAAGAAAAAAGAAGGACAAAAATAGAGACAGCCATTTTGTTCATTAACAATTTAGGGATTAATGTCATGTTCTTCTCTTTTTCCTTATATCAAGTGTTAGGGGATTAATATCAATGTAAATACCTTATGTGTAGCCACTAGCTAACCTGTCTCAAAATAGTGCATATATTAACTAACAAACTATACATATACTGTATACATCGTATATATCAATTTTCATTAACCTATGTAGTTCTTATCGTGTAGAGACAGAGCCATATGTTCAATTATGAAGTTAACTTGCTAGGCTAAAAGTTTGAATTTTTCTTCATTCAATGCTCATCAAAATATACAAGAGTTAATTGTACATGATCTATACGGTCATGGGAGTAACAAGGTAGCACTACTAATGCAGTAAAAATCAAGATAGATCTTTCCCCTTTCTGCTCCCAATGCAGACATGGGTGAAACAGCAGTCGGGATTCAATTGCAGTAGAAAACGTTTGGGAATTCTGAAGGGATTTGGATGCAACATTTAGATACTCCATATAAATACGATGATGGTGTAGCTGCTAGAGCTGAGATACTCAAGATCTCAGTTTATAGATCTTTAAATTGATGGTACTCCAATCCTTCCAACTACTTTCTAAATTTACAGAGGAAGAATAAGTTTGCTGAAGAATGAACCATTTTTCAATGTTCTGTTCATTTTACAAAACAGGTTCCAGAAACATGTAGAATAATGATTGAATAATCAAAGATACGTACTGTTATTCTGAAACATAACGACACAAAACCAGGACCATCTAAGTTAAAAATTAAAATTAAAAACTTGGAAAAGGAAAAGGAAAAGATTCATGTATTTATTAGAACATGATCACATTAACATACCTGCATGAAGTCAAAAGATTATTTTTAAGTCACAGCTTCAACCTTCTGTGTCTCTGAAAGAATACATCTGAATGCATGGCATTCTTGTTGAAACTCTTAAGTGGACGGGGTACGGTTGGTGATATCGATTTTCTTGGCCTACTAGGTGAACCACCTTCATTCCAGCTTCAGGCTCAAGGGCTTAATTGGTCAACGCTTGTTTATTCAGCCAAGTAGTCAATGAGTTTGAACAATGGCAATGGAAGAGATTGGGTTCTGCATATTGCCCCTGAAGTATGGCTCAATGATAATGGAGGCATACTTGGATTGTGTAATTAACACTATGATAATGGTGATGCGGCTAAAATAGCCTCACAATTTAACCCTGCAAAATGTAGTTGTTAGTATAGGATAAGCAGGGATCGTTCAGTCCGGGGATTGTAGGGTACACCTAAACAAAAAGGTCAATTTAAATTAGTAATTAATAAAACAAGTATTAACAAGTATTTATCTACAAATTTACAATCATAAAAAGGGGGCATTCAACTTTTGGTTTCTAAGTTCCTACGAAATAAAACAAAAAGACAAATATATACATGTGATCGACTTCTTCACACTCAAATCAGAATTTCCAAACCATATCAACATGCAATGAATTATTTCAATCTAAACAACCTAAAATCGTGCCAACACTAAATATCAGAAATGAATTCGAAGTACAAGTCTGAAGAGATCGAGTACCACTTTAATTCTTCTTTAATCTCCTAAGTTAGGAAAAGTCCATAACTCAAAATATTTCATATAAAACATCACGTTAATACTGAAGAGCATCCGTCAACATTAAATATGAATCATTAAGTGCAATTAGAATTCTGAATCCAAACATGTATGCATCCATAAGAAGTTACAAACACACAAACATGTAGCATATAATCTCGACCATTGTACATAGCCTTTACCACTTTAATTTCTGCCCTAAAACGATTAGGTGAATCAGAACACAAATTTGGCTTTATTAACCTGCAGATTAACATAGTTATTCAACCAAAATCATATGCTTAAAGATATAAAAGGATGGCACAAAATCAGATTATAAAGATATCATAAACAAATCAAGAACATAAAGAAACAAATCTGAAAATTACTAACATAAACTCATTCTCAACAAAAATCCAATTCCAATAACAAAGTTCATAAACAAAATCTGAAAATCAATACTAAAGAGTACGAAAACAGAAATAAGGGCCATGGATTACACTTTTTGATCTTCAAGGAAGCTTGGAGAACGTCAAGAGAACACAAGGCTTGGCCTTCAAGAACACGAACAGCCTTGGAGAAGTCCTAAAGCTCTTCACGACAAGAGGCTTTTTCTGAATATTTGGAGAGGGTTTTGGAGAGAAGAGCTAAGCTAATGAACTGAATTTTGTATGAAGAAGTGATGATTTTGGAGTAGAGAATGACTGCTATTTATAGTGGAATTTTCATCTCTTGTGATGCAATCATGGCCAATCATCTTGAGGTGATTTCTCCTCCAAATTTGCTTTATTTTCTCATGATAGAGTCTTGATTTTTCTGATCTCTTTTCCCCTAAAATGCTCATTCTCTTTTCCTTGAATAGTGACCAGATACATCCCTTATTCCTCTCCTTTGAATTGCACTAATTTCTTCTTCCAATTGTGCACATAATGAACTCCTACAATCAAGAAAAATCAGAATTTAATTAGTGTTATAATCAACAGTAAATAAGATAATCAATAATAAATATTGATTATAAACACTCCCTTTTATCTCCTTGAATTCTTCTTGATTTTTCCTTTAAGTTTTCCTTGAATTCATCACTCAAGAGTTCTTAATTTGATGGACTCTCATTAAAATAGAAAAATCAGAAATAGAAAAGTTCAAATGAAGAAAGTTTCCTAAAACAAAATAGGAAATATTTCCTAAAATGAAAGAGGAAAGTTTCTAAAATGACTTGTCATTAATTTATGCCCATTTCTGCTCTTTTTCGCTTGTTTTCTCCATTTCAATCTTTGAAGTACCTAAAAACATAAACTATGTTATAATTATTAATTTTAAGAGAACAACTTAGCCAAATGAGGGAAAATACATATTAAAAATGTCACACTTTGTGCTCTTATCAAATGGCAGTGCAGATCAAAAGCAATCAATAATGGGAGTGCAGACTAAAGAAGAATAATAATTGGGGGAGAGTTCTCTTCAATCATAATTCTATTACCAGCAATCACTGCAAGAGCAAAGCCCCTGACTAAAGAAATGGAAGCTGCTGTTATCTCAAACAGTAACTTCCCTGTCGGATATTCTTGACACTAATTTGGCAAACTTCCCTGTCGGATATTCACCACACAAATTGGCACTCCTTGCCTTGTACCTATAAGCCCAAAAGCTTTGGCCACTTTCTCACTGTGTCAACTGAGCAAGTATTCTTTCTCCTCCTCATCAACATCAAGCAGGACATTGTCCAAATCAGGAATGTGGCCAGCATCTCTGTGTCTGCTGTTTATTTCTTGCACCATCAACGCAATGTGGCTCTTCTCTGTGTGTGTATCAGTATCACCACCGAAGGTAAACTCATGAATCACTCTATTAACTTCAACGGAACTGCATCCAGGTACCTTCTGAATCCCTTCCTCTTTCAGCTGTAGCCTCACTTTTGCAACATCTGCCCATTTCCAAGCTGATGCATATATGTTTGAGAGAAGCACATGAATACCAGTCCTCTGAGTAGTCAATTTAGATACCTGTTCAGCTGCATATGCTGCAATTTCAACGTTTTTGTGGGTTCGACAAGCAGCCAAGAGAGTGCTCCAAATGACATCATTAGGTTCCATTGGCATGCTCTTTACCAGATCAACAGCTTCTTCCAAGTCCCCTGCTCGGCCAAGTAGATCAACCATGCAACTGTAATGAACAATATGAGGGGAAATGCCACGGACTGATTGCATTGACGTGAAAATGTTCCGTCCTTGTTCCGAAAGACCAACATGGCTGCATGCTGTTAGTACTGCCACAAAGACTACTTCATCTGGTTTCACCCCTTGCTTATGCATGTTATCGAAAAGCTCTAGAGCTCGCTCCCCATTTCCTTGCATGGCCATTGCTCCAATGGCTGCTGTCCAAGCAGAAACATCTCTTCTTGCCATGTTATCGAACACCTTTATTGCACTTTGAGGGTCGCCACATCTAGCAAACATGTCAACTAAAGCTGTCCCGAGCCGCATGTCACAGTTAATTTTATCTTTTCCGATATAAGCATGAGTCCACTTTGCAAGATCAATAGCTCCTAGATATTCGCAGGCAGATGCAACCTCCACCATGGTCACCATATCTCCTTTTATTCCCTCAGTCTGCATCACCCGGAAAAGTTCAATTGCTTCCTAAAACCTGCTCTCTTGGACCAGAGCACCAATCATAGTGTTCCAAGAGACAAGATCACTTTTTCGCATCTCATTGAACATTTTCCAAACTGACTTCACATCACCACTTCTTATGAAACCAGAAATCAAGGAGTTCCGTGATAGTACAGTCTTATTCGACATATTGTCAAAAATTATGCAGGCCATTTCTGGTTGGCTGCACTTCATGTACATGTCAATCATGGCATTGCAAATCGTATCCCAACCTTCTAGTCCATTCCTTAGAACATAACCATGGGAACACTTTCCAGAGAGAGAATCACTTAGTTGGCAAAAGCTGACATGGCACATAACCTTGTCGGGTCTTAAGCCCTGTTGTAGCATTTCATCCATGACCAAAACTGCTTCACTATCAAGTCCCTGGCGCACAGAATTTGACAAAATTGTATTGTAAAGGACCAAGTTTTTATCCACACATTCATCAAAAACCGCTTTGCAGCATCAGTAGCTCCACTTTTCATATGCATATCAATAAGTGAATTCAACATAAACATATTACTCTTCAATCCAGACTCCCCAATGGAAGCACAAGCCTCTCACTCAACGCCACATGCTTCAACTTTGCGTAAGCAGAAATGACACACACCATAGTCACGGAATTGGTTTAATCCCTGCAGCCACCATCTCGAAAAACAAGAAAAAAGCCTCCTTTGGCATATCCCTCCAACCATAACCGCAAATCATACTAGTCCACAACACAGTATTTCTCTCAAGAATTTCATCAAACACCTTCCAGGCATAATCCAAGTCCCCACATTCTGCATAGATACGAATCAAAGAATTCCCAATAAACACATCTTCCTCCAAACCCATCTTCACAAGCAACCCATGGACACAATCTTTGAGCACGTGCGCAATGCATACGGAGAATGTGGTTCTTTATCAGGATTCACACTTCAGAATGTTGGGGTGTAAGAAAAAGCCTTGACAAACATTCTTCACAGAGATTGTGATAAGAACAGACTGAAATCTGTAGATTATGATTGGTACTCCATTGTGGATAGATGAATGCCTTTGAGAAAATCAACCAACTAAATCCGTACCATCGAATGCCACGACAGCTTTCGACTCATCCTGTAACTCTTATAGTAAAATTGAGCTTGATAGATATAACGGCAACCCAAACCCCAGCATCTTATTCGCCCACTGGCTTCATTTCAATAAGGGAAACGACTATACTGCAGCAACATATGAGATGAGCTGACTTTGTACTATTTTGATGTTTTCATATAAAGACATGTTAGTTAGACAATTTAATATATACAAAGAATGCATGTGCATGTGTATGTGTGTTCTACTTCAGCACAGATGTGCGCACTCAATTTTTGTTCCTTCCTTCTTCTTTTTTCCCAAATACTTCTTTTCTGTGAAATGAACTCAAAATCATGCAACAAGGGTGCGAATCAAGAGAACTTCTATGTATAGAAAGGTGCTCCTAGTAAATCTCCAATACTATCCACATAAAACAATGGTGCCTGAAAAATTTCAGCTTCCGAAACGTCATCCTGTCTTGGAGAAATGCACAAGCAGCAGGACCGAACCTTTTTGTTCGCATCCAACAAACTTTTCCTACGTTAGCTGCAACAAGATCTTACAGTAACTTTTCTTAGGGCACACCATCAACCATCACTCCAAAAGTGTGATCTTGCTACCTCTCTAGTCCCTTCAACACTCAAATAGCTAGGTATGAAGCAGAAGTTGCAAGATGACTAAAAGCATCGAAAAGTAACTTTTCTTAAGGCACACCATCAATCATCTCTCCAAAAGTAAAATCTTGCTATCTCCCTAGTCCCTTCTGCTCAAATAACTAGGTATGTAGCAGAAGTTGTAATATGGTTGAAAGCATCAAAAAGCAAATGGCAACCTAGACTCCACATCAAAAAGGCTATTGGTTGCAAACTCTAGAACTAAAAGATTAATAGAATCTCTGACAAAAAGAAAAGAAAAGAAAAAATCAATAGAATCATACCATCTGCATAGGTCATCATTGTCAATATGGAAGTCAAAGTAGCGATAGGTGCCCTGTTCATATTCATCAGTGGATACTTTTGGCTCCCCGTTTCGTTGAAACCAAGTGTTATATTTCCTGTGGTAGCCAAATCTTGCTGACAAGTGTTCTGCAGAAAACAATAGACTTAAGAACCAGTTCAGAGTTCATATGATTGCATTTTAGGGGTTTAGGCACCATGTTCCCCATTGTATTCGGAAGTTTAATAATCAAGGCTTGAGGGCAGTTAATGAAGTGATATGACGTACGTGCTGATAGTAAACTGCAAAGAATACAGTGTCTTGGCCATGCGGTTCAAGACCCAACCTTTACAGAAGGCAGGATTATTAACTATAGGTAGAGGGCAAGAGGAGTTATTGCAGGGAGCCTCTGTGTGTAGAAGGCAAGAGGGAGCTGGGAAGAACAAACAAGAAGAAAAAGAAAAAGAAAAGTAAAAGATAGGTAGAGGGCAAGAGGAGTTATTCAGATTATTACCACCAATTGATCCAAGGCTACCAGAACGTTGGTTCTACTGCAATGGTCGCCCAAAGTTTGAACAGTAAAAGATATCTGGGTCCACACGGGACTAACAAAAAAAAGCTGTAAAATAAGCTGACCCTTGAATATCCCGTTAATTTTACTACACAGATTTTGGATTGGATAAGCACTAAACAATCTCAGCATACAACACCAGCACCATATTACATTTTTTATTTTTTTTTGGTCGAGCAGCACCTTATGACTTGGTTATGGTTTTAATACTTACTCTAGTTACAAAACAAGGAAAAGAATATATATTCTTATATGATTATAACTTATAAGTACTTCCATATAGATCAGATATGGACCTGCTGATATTCGGAGTCTCTAAACAGGAAAGGCCCAGCATTTTGCCACTCGCCAATGGCTATATCTGCTGCAAACTCTTCATCGATCAACACCCTACTTGATCACTGCAATGGAAAAGACATGCAGTCAGACATTTCCATGAACATCTGAGAAATCAAAATTTCCATCATCCTCATTTTCTAATGTGCTAGAAGTACTGAGCAAAGAATATTCTAATTTGGGAGGAAAGGTGTTGGAAGAACAGGGGAACAGTACATATAACTATATATATATATATACACACATCACATATAGCAGGGGACTCACCTCCAGCTTGCTGCTTGCTCTACTATCAAAAGTCTCGCCGCTGTTAAGGTACAATATGTTTGCTTGTAACCTTGAAGTTGCCATTAGTCCATGGAGTCTTTATTAACATCAAAGTTCTTTCCTAATATAACTAGAAGTCCTTGCTCCCCTTTTAAGTGCCAGTACATCTTATGAAGGTTAACACCAGATTGATGCTGTCCATATATGATTCAAATTATACCTCTGTGCAAAATCCAACTATTACTAACTGGTATAAATCAAAAGCTTAGAAAACCAACAAATCTCAACCACGGCCCTATAAAAACAATATATCTGTTAGTACACACTAGGGACACCAGACACATGATAACCAGCTTTTATGTGCAGAGAAATGATCATTTCTAGAACTTAGTTTAAATGAGCTAATGTTCCAGATTTTCTGTCAATACAACTAGAAGGAAGCCGATCTAATTTTAAAAACTTGTTTTGTACACAGTAGAGGTTGCTAATGAAATTCTCCGAAAGGTAATAAGCACAGTTAATTATTTGATCTGAAACAACCTCACCAGTCACCATACAGCAGAAGCAGTTTTGCTACTCCATCTTGAGTTACAAAACAAGGAAATGAAAACGACACATGCCCTTATTCTTAGCATCAGATTACAAATACTTACATCTCAGTTTCGGGATTCAACTAAACCTCGTTAACTGCAGAAGACTTGTTAGCAAGAGCCTTAGATATTGGCATGTTACCCTGCTGGTATTCGTAGTTATTCTGCAGCAGCCTCCAAAAAGGGAAGCCCCAGCCTCACACCACTGGTCTAAGACAATGTCCGAAAACTCTAACCCACCCCCTCGATGGCTGCAAAGGAAAGCACATGCAGTCAAGACTTATGCACGAACATGTTATTAGTTCAACATTTTCGTCATCCATGGAAAAGTTTATATCATAGAAGGAAGATCAGTTTCATATTTTCATCATCCATTTGGTAATATCACATAATATCCAACAAAAAGTACATTACTTTGTGAATTATACCATGACTGAAATGATTTAAATCCGGATGCTATAGCTCAAAGAGTAGGGCAACAAGCACTGTGCATTCATATAGGAGACTTGATTAATTACCAGCCACTGCTTGCTCTGACCATCATAGGTCTCAACACTGTTGGGGTATATCACTATTGGTCCACTAACAAAGCTTTAATCAAAAGTTTTCTATGTGGTCTGACCTTAATCAAAGGTAGAAGTTTGTGTGTATTGGATGATGTGGAAATCAATTACCTCTTTTGTCTTTTGTTAACGTTGTTGCATGGTACAAAGGTTGCTTTGCTAATCAAAGGTTTTCTTTTTCTTTGGTCTGACCTTGATCAAAGGTTTATCCGAATATGGATCCGAATACAAGCTCTCGAATGAAAACCGGGACTTGCTTATCTGGTTGGGAGGTAACTCTGTTGAACATTTTCCTATAAGATCTAACAAGGAATGTCCACAACAAGATTATGGAAGGTAATGTAGGCATTTGTTGTTATTATTAGCAGTTCAAGTTTGTTCAAGTTTGTGTTAATATGAGCTTAACATAGTTGGTTTGCATTGGACAGTGTGGATTGTGAGATTGGAGTGATATACATTGTCAAGAAATTATCAGAAGGGGGAGTGGTGGAATCTACCTTTACCAAAGGTGTAATGGCGAGTATGAGGGTAAATCTTTTAGAACGATTCTTAAATATGCCCAATGGTGCCTAGAACTATGAAAAGAAGTAAGGAGTGCAGCTTGAAGGGATTTTTTAGCATGTTGTTTATTTTAATTTTGATTAATAATGTATCCCTTTAAATTGGAGCGCAACAATTGAATTGCATGTTTTTGGGAACTACCTTTGTTTTTAGTTAATAATACTTGAAGATTGTCCTTGGTTTTTTTTGTTGCATGTGTTTTTCGTGATCTGGTGTATTTGTAGTCTGGTGCATAGATAGTGTGAAGCCATATGGAACATTGTGAAAACTATTGCAATGCTATATATGCATGACTGGATGGCTGTTAACTCGTAATAGTGTGTCGAAAAAAGGTAGTTGTTGGGAGTCTCTTACATGTAGGTAATTAGAGTGGACCTATAATATAGGAATGTTGATCCTAATGTAGAGGTATAGTAGCTGTAATATTGTCTTCAAGAAAGGTTGGTCGTTTGACCTCGTGTGTAAATTTATGTTACCTACAAAATACAATCTAGAAAGAGGTAAAATCTTAGTTGATTGTACTGAACCTGGGTATAGGAAGTATTGAACCTGGGTACATGAATCATGAATGTGTTTTTGTCAATGGCTGTGATTAGATAATATCATAATTGCGGATCACTAATTATGGAACAATTATAAAGTTTACAATTTTGGACTGAAGGTAATGTACTTTAGTTATCAATTTCAAACAAGAAATCAATGGACAATAAAATATTGCTAATATTGCTAATTTATTATGGCACGTTTACTCATTGGAAGGAAAGGGAATGATTACAGGGTAAAAACATTCCTACGTTTACTAACACATAAAGGAATCGGAATAATTTCGGGTAAAAGAATTCCTGCGTTTACTAACACATGAAGGAATCAAAATAGATGTAGGTCCCACCTCCTTATCAGGAATCGATTCCTGAATACTCAGGAATTCGATTACGAAGGGGGGAGATGGGTTTAGGAATCATTCCTCCAGAATCAATACCGATTCCTTTCTTCTCCTATTCCACTTGTCTCCGATTCATGATTATTTTTCATTCTAAGTAAGTAAACGTGCCATAATAAATGCCTTTAAAATTAGTATTTTCAGATTTGAAGATATTTAATAAGGGTATATTCGGAATGCACGAATATGAAAATTGGCAGTGTTGAGTCAGCAAAATATAAATGGAAAGAAATCCAATGTGGCAGTTGAGTCATAGGACCGTGATTAACAAAAAAAATCAACCGGACTATATCTAATAAGGGGTGTGAATTTTGGACTTAGATCTAATTAACTCTTTTTTTAAATAGGGGGAGAAGGCCTTGAAGGAAAGAAAAAAGGAAAAAAATAAAAGTTTTATCCACGGGGAGGGGGGGGGGGGCGCAATAGACTTTTTGAATTGATGTATTCTCCTCGTTTTTTTTTCTTTAATCAAAATTTTGTTTGTCTAATTTTAGGAAGATTAGTTCCCATTTCGGTGATTGAAACGTCTATTGGGGGGGCAATAGACATCTATTAGGGGCAATAAACCTTTTTGGCGACCTATGATATCTTCGACGACCTCTTTAGGACCTCCGGTGAGGTTTTCAGAAAAGTCTGTTGGGCGGCGACCGGTGACCGGAATCGGGCGAACGTTGGCCAGAATCTGACAATTGTTGGTCGGAATTCGGCGACCGGTATCCGGCGACCAGTGACAGGAATCCAGCGACATCTCCTATGGTCTCTCTCTAAGTAACAAAGGGGTGAGGGTAAAATGGTCTAAAACAAAAAACAAAACAAAAAAACTTAATGGGGTATTAGGAAAGACTTAGAGTGTTTTGAGTAAGGGAGAATTAAAAAAACTTAATAGGATAAGTGGGAAAAAAATCCCTAGAAATTGGGTAAATGGACAAAATCCCTAAGTGTACGTGTGTTTGGATGAGGGAAAATAAGATGGAATTTAATTGAAAGTGAGGATTTCATAATTCCTACAAGCTAATTCCCTCGTTTGGCATTATCAAACTGGAAATTTTGAATTCCTCTGTGGAAAAAAATGAAAGAATTCATCATTTAAATTCCTCACTTCAATTTCCACCAAAATAGGTGTCATTTACGAATTCCCTTGCAGTATTCAATTTTCATTTCCAAAACAAGGTTTTTTTATTTTTTATTTTTTTATTTGTTTTAAACTTTCTTAATTTATTACACATTTCAAATCCTAAATGGATACAATCAAACAACAGAAATTGCAATTAATGGATTTTTAGATTGATGGAGTTAAAGATTCCATCATTTATAAATTCCTATAGATTTCATAATTTTCTCATCCAAACGCACCGTAACATTAAATCTGACAAAAGAACATTACTTTGTGAATTATACCATGAATGAAATGATCTAAACCCGGATGCTATAGCTGAAAGAGTAGGGCAAGCACTGTGCATTCATATAGAAGGAGTCTTACCACCCATTGCTTGCTCTGAACAACAAATGGTTTCACCACTGTTAGTGTATATCACTATTGGTTCGCTTGTTACCTGCAAATTTGATAGGCAATGAATCATTAATTATATGAAAATGTTAAGGGGCTAAGTTACAAATGCTAGTTTTTTTTTTTTTTTTTTAATAGAAATTGATATCATTAAAATCAATAGCCGGCAAACTGCCAATGGCTAGAGTCTAACTATACTTACAACAAGATAGCCAGCAAGAAAATCCGGAAACCCTATTCTAAGCAAAACAGACTCATTACAAGTCGATGATAAGCTCGCTAAGATTAGCGAACTTATAAACAAAGAAACTCCGTGTCTTCTAGGGAAAATCATTGACTAGCATCCCCATTAGCCAGGCGCGCAATTGCGGTACCAACAAAGAGCCACTTCCTAGCAAACAAATAGGAGCAATTCCTTATCCATAAGCTGCTTGAAAAAATGTAAATCTTATTCCAGATAATTACCAACTTCCGTAGCAGTCTTGATCCGAAAATGATTGGTCATGGACCATATGCCGGCCTAACATGCCCAAGAATGTCCACCTCTTAGGCCGGGCCACTCCCATCACTAAGTGATTAATGAGGATGGCCAAGCATCCTCCCTACTGGCCCATAAAATAGAGCCCATTAGCCCAATGTTGAGCCCAGGTCTGAAAACCCAAGCCCAAACCCGAGCAAAAGGAGCAGCTGCCTCAACGCTCAGCTGCCTATCGGCCTCCGCCTCAGACCGGCCCTCCGGTGGCGGTCCTTCCCACCACCCATCAGGCTCCAATCACCCAGACTAAACCGGCCTCTGAGCAACCGCAAACAGCCGCTAAACCGCCTCCAAACAACCACTGCACCACCACAGCTGTAGCCCAAGCGACGATCTTCGGTGCTAACCCCGACTCAGAGCCTTGCGACCGTGAAACCAAACCGCCACCGCTGGATCTAACTCGCCCACTCCTCCTCTGCAGCCCAGACGATAAACGCGAAGGCAACCTTCACTCACCGCCTGGACCGAAACCCTCCACCACTGTCTGAGAAAAATCCCACGCCGCACTCACGGTCGCCGCAGAGATCCCTCCCTACGTCGCCGCAGTCCACGATCGCCGCCTTACCCAAAGGACGCCTCCGCCAGTCGAAACTTAGGTTTCGAAACCAAGGTCGCTCCGAGGAGCTCGGAGACGCCTTCTCGCTGGTTCTTTTATTCACAATAGAATAATGCTATAATCCTCGTTTTTTACAAATGCTAGTTTATTCCAACTAACCTAAGAAAAGCTATTCGTCCAGTGTTCTGTTGATTTCATTAAACCAGTTTCTGATTGTAGAATTCAATTAAAACCTAAATACAAAGCTTAATACGTATACAGTATTAATTTGAAACTGAATAGTTTTTATACTTCCTTTAAGTTACAAAGCAATTGAAAAGGAAAGGTATTTATTCTAAGAGGATTATACGTATACACTTACTCATTGATCTGTTTTGATGAATAGACATACTTGTTGGATAGAGCTTAATAGTTAATACTGCAGCACCCTCACTCATGCCACTTACTTATGACTCTAAAAACCCTCATCAACCACCACATAAGATCGCTGCATTGGAATACAAGCAGTCAGACTTTTTGAAGAACACATTAGAAATCAAAATTGCTATGAGTTAAAGGAACTGTATATTAAGATCCAAGTTTTTCATAATATAAGTATTAAGTAGTAGTAGCTGTTTCTCTTTCGTACGGAGCCACTGGACCTTGTGAATGGTAATCCAAATTGGCGCTAGCTACTAAATATGTGCTGTTGAATTGATGCAAATAATTAATGCTTGCTTGCATGAATCTACAACAGAGGCAAACTGCCAAACTCCAAGAAGGAGCAACTACTCACAACATCAATTCCATCCTTAGAAACAAATAAAACAAACTTTTACTTCCTCAAGAAGGTCAGCACATGCCTGCCACACCTTGAAGCTAGCCTATGCCACACTACATCTCTTAGCTGATACTAGAAAATGATATATATGATCCAATCAAATCACTAGCCAGATTTGTTTATGAATTTTGAAGTTGTAATCTATAGAAAACAATCAAGTTAATCTGCCTCTGGCTTGTAAATGTGCCAAGAAGGTTTTTCTTAAAGTGACAGTTCCACATTCCATCGGCTTAACAGAACGACCACATGGACAATGCAACATCGTGCCTCTTAAATGTAATATGTTTTATTAACTTGTAAACAATGAGATAAAGGCACTTGAGCATAGAAGTAATAGGAAAAGTATATGGTCACAAGTATAATCAAAGGAAATAACGCTACCTTTACTTCTAGCTTATTTGCAGTCATCTCAAATTCAGTCAGATCAGCATGTAACCCTTGTGCCCGAATCTGCAACCATTCCAAGTGAAAGTTTATAGTTCCCGCTGCAAACAGAAGCAACAATCAAAATGTATAACATTAATCACCCTGAAACATTGTTACTGGATAACATTAATCAAAATGTAAGTAACAAAGTGAAACCAAATATTAATACTGGATTATATTAACCAATTTGTATGGACCATGGACTACCATCATGCCTTTTTAACATGAGATGTTTTGATAAAATTGTAAACAATAACATATGGGTGCTTGAGGCCAGAATCACTAGGAAAAAAGCATAGGCAAGGGTACAACTAGAGGAGTAGCACATACCTTTCCTTCTAGCTCATTTGCAGTCATCTCAAATTCAGCTAGATCAGCAATCACCATGTAGCCAACTTGGCCAGAGTTTGTAACCTTTCGAACTGCAAAATCTATAGTCCCCACTGCAAATGGAAAAAACAAAATTGCATGATATCAATCACCTAGCAATATAGTAACAAAATCAAAGTAAAGAAAATGAACCAGAATACAAATGTTACTAATGGATCATATCAACCGAGTTCTATGAACTACCATAATTTGCATATCCTAGCTAGCTGATTACCACCAATATTCTCCTACAACAATGGAATCAACTGAGGACTACAATAAACAATTTTGATACCATCATTTCACGTAGCCAATCTCAGGCTCCTACCAAATCCAAAGCATCATGCTACTACTAGCCATTATATTATGATAACTACTATATTATGGAAATTTGGAGGAGTTTGTAGACAGTACACAGGTACGTTTTAGTTACTGATAGCCATTAGTTGGCTTGAAAGAATCTCCATGATCATATGCTTCTGCATTTTCTCATATCATGTGTTGGCATCACTGCATTCTTAAAGATTCACAAAGTCTGATACAGGGAGTAATTCATATCAAGGGTTTGGAGCATGCATATTCCAGAAAGAAAGAAAGAAGGATACAGAGAGATAGATGGAGAGCCATTTTGTTCCCTACTGATCGATTTAATCGCATAGTTGAAAGTTGAATGTCATTGTCCTCTCTTTTTCTTATATTCACAGTTTCAGAGTATCAAAATCAATGTCAATGCTTGGTGTGTTATAACCACTAGTTACTGCCTAAAAATAGTGCAAGGACTATACATATTAATTTCTGACTGCCAATGCATACATCACTTTTTAAATGTACTATGTAGCGCTTATAGTAAGTGACTTGACTGGGCCATTTGTTCAATTCTGGAATGACAGTTGCTAGGCTGAAAATGTGAAACTTGGCCTTAATGCACCTAAAAATAGGCCATAGTGAATTGTACATGATGTACATGGTTACAGAGTATCAGTAACAGACAACATAGATCTGCCCATGTGCGCTAAAAGGAAAAGATGAACATATGAACTTACAGATTGATGAGTAAATAGCAGACGAAGACAGCCTCAAAATAGGGTCATACCCAAACCTGAAAAATTTTGAAATCTTGATTAGCTCTGGCACACGCTAAAGTTTCAAGTATAATAAATAGGAGGTGGGATTTCAAACCTCTGTGTCTCAACTAAATGATGTTATTGTCTAAACTCTGAAGTGGATGGTTCAGAGTTCAAAGACAGCCACAGGTGTTGATCACCTCTAACTGGGCCACGGGGTTTTGTTGATTCTGAAGACAAAGAAAGCCTTGACAACTCAGTTGCTAAGGCTTGGAGTTGAAGCTGTGGAGTAGTAGTTGAGTGATGGGCGGTGTGCAGGTCAGGGAACATGGGGACTGGGGAGATAGCCATTTCATATGCAAAGTGGACCATGGATGCTTGCCCCTCGGCGGCAGTGCGTTGTCGTTTCGGAGGATTCACTGGTGTTGGTGATGGTTCTTCCGCGCTGCGGTGTCGTTTCGGAGTTTTGGAAGACAAAGAAAGACATGACGACGGAGTTGGCTCTTCAATTGACGGCGACGCTACCTCTATCATGGCTCCAGGATTTGTCAATGTTGACAATCTCTCCTCCAGTAACTCCAGTAAAGTGGTCCTTTGTATGGAAACATTTGGTGGAAGCTCCGGAATTTCGCGGAGTCTCTTGCAACCAGACAAGACAAGCCGCCGTAAGTTGACAAATTTTGTGATGCAAGCAGGAAGACTAACAAAATTGTTATATGACAGATCAAGTGAATCTAATGTTTCCCAGCAATCAAGAGTCATGAGGAAATCACAATCTGATAAACTAGTGCATCCGCTGATATCGATACTCCGTAGCTTGGGAAGTGATAGTGAGCAACCATCGACGTTCAAAATGTTGGTATTTGTTGGAAATCTAACAAGTTTTGCGCATTGACCAAGATCAAGCCGCTGCAGATTTTGCAACCCATAAATGCTCCACGGTAGAGTCGTAAGATTTTTGCAACTACTAAGGTACAACATTTCAAGCACAGTAAGATTTCCAATTGACTCATCCAATTCTCTGATGTCACTACCATCTAGAAAAAGACCTCTCAAAGAATCCATCTTTACTGGAACTTTTGGAAATATAGCCAGTTTTGAGCATCCAATCGCACCAAGACCCTTTAGATTGTGCAACTCATAAATATTATACGGCAGGGTTGTAAGATTTTGATTGTCCTGTAGGTCCAACTCTTCCAGCCTAATAAGTTTTGTAATGGACGGATGCAATTCTTTAATGCAAGTGCCTATTAGATTCAATTCTCTCAAGAAATACATCTCTTCCCCAAATTCTGAAAATTCCTCAAGCTTGCAATAGCTAACAGAAATAGTTTCTATAGATCTCAAGTTAATTTTTCTTGGAAACATAATAAGGTTAGAGCAATGGTCAACATTCAAGGTAACAAGGTTATGAAGGAATCGAATTGAATCAGGAATCTCAACTAAACTGTTACACTCATATAGATCCAACCTTTTCAAGTTAGGGATTCCACTGAAGTCTGGGAGTTCCTTTAGGGATGTACAACCAATTAAATTCATACATGTTAGCCTTGAAAAATTCTGTATGGCAAAAGAAAAAGGAAAAGATCAACCAAGTGGATGCAGTAATTTACAACACAATTATCTATTTATTTTTAATTAAAGAAGTCTTGAAATGAAATGAATTATTAGATTATAGTACCTTATGTCCCTTCCATAGTTGTGTGATTCTGCAACTCCCAATAATATTGAGATTTACAAGTTTCTTTGCATGAAAATTGGATGGAAAACATTGCAACGGACATTCTGGCCAATCAAGCCACCTCAACTGGTCAGAGAGATAATCAATATCTCTAGAAAAGGATTCATATTTCATACCTATGCTCATAGAAATATATCTAAGCTTCTTCATCTCTAAGAAGCTTTTAGCATTCAAAGATATCGTAGATGATAGCCACGGGACCTGAATGCTTATAACTTTATTTGTTCCCTACATTAAAAAAAAGCAAGCTTATTAACCTAGCAACATTTATGATTGCAATTTCTATAAAGACCAAAAAAAAAAAAGAAGCAATTTCTATTGGAAGCACAAGTACTGTTTCAATATAGTTTTCTTCAAGGTCTAATAAGAAATTGTATTCAATATAAAATGCTTTGAATTGAAAAGCACAAAACATCATTAATATACTTACTGTATTATTTGTTAGAATGTCGTTGACATCTTCTTCACTCCACACTCTGCTGCGTTCCCCGGGTTCATCCGGTGACTCTTGATACACTATGTCTTTACCCATTTCTTCTATCAAGTCATGCATCCAAATCTTATCTCTGTCAATTCTTATCAAGACTTTTTCTTGGAGATGTGCAATACCAATCATCATTGTTTTGTGGTCGTAGCAAGCTTCTAGTATTGGTTTCACACGGGCTACATGCTTACCTTTAAAGAAGCAAGCGATATCAAGAAATAGTTCTTTTAAATCTGCTTCTAGAGCATCATAACTCAGTTTGAGAACATCTTGTATCTTTGCATGAGGACCTCCTTTACAACTACCTATTATAGCTTTCCACTCCTCTATGCTTCTACAAAATAGATGAGAGCCTAAAACTATCAAAGCTAATGGAAGGCCTTGGGCATAGTGTACTGCACGTTGTGCAAGTTCCAAATTATCGCTTGGAGGTTCATTTCTTCTGAATGCATGCAAGCTAAACAACTCCAAAGCATGACGATCATTTAACATCTTGACCTCGTATACTTCATCAACTTTATGAGCAATTAGCCAACGTTTATCTCTTGTTGTTATGAGAATTCTACTGCCACGCCCAAAACAATCAGGGGATGGAACTAATTTCTGTAATTGGCTAGAATCACTCACGTCATCAAGGATTAGGATGACTTTTTTATGTCGCATCCTTGTCTTTATAAAACTGACTCCTTGATCAACATTGCTCACCTTCAAAGTTAAGTTTAAAATATGAGACAAAAGTGTCTCTTGTAGTTGGGTTATGCTTTTTGCTCTAACATCCGCCAAGAAACAGCTACCTTCAAACTTATGGCGAATTGAATTAAACACAGTTTTTGCAATTGTCGTCTTTCCTATTCCACCAGGCCCCCATATGCCAACCATGTTATTCTCCTCGGCATCTAAAAGTTTGTCGACCTCTTCTCTACAAGACTCTAAGCCAATTGGATGATCAGCAACGTGCAGCTCACATGAAGGGTTTATTACTTGGGCGAACAAATCCTCAACAATTTCCTTGATAAATTCAGTCTCGTACCTATGAATTTAAAAGCATATATAGGAAATCGAATAAAGTAGAAGATTAATATACGGATTTTTAAATATAAATAAAAAATAGGCTAACTAATCGCCTAGCTAGTGGTGTTGGGTTAAAAACATACCGGCCCTCCTCGAAAGTCCATCCAGACAAATTTGCTGCCTCCCTCCATTTGCCGATGCTATCCTTGTATTTGCATTGATCAATTTTAGCAAATGCGTCACCGAAAGCACCTGTTTGGTGTCGTACATCTGAAGGAGCCACCTTGTAGAAAACAGCTCTAAACTTCCGTCCTTTGGATTTTCTGCAGTCAAGTATCTTGACCAGTTCATCTAAGCACCACCTTGAGGAAGCATAATTTTGAGAGAAGACGACGATTGAAACTCTGGACTCCTCAATTGCTTTGAGGAGCTCTTGTGATATGTCTTCTCCTCTGTTAAGCTTATCATCTCTGAAGGTCTAATTCCCTTCCGACACAAAGCGTTGTACAAATGATCTGTAAAATTAAAGCGTGTATCCTCGCCTCGAAAACTCAGGAAGACCTCGTATGTGTAATGATTTTGGTGATCAGTAGAAGAAAGTGGGAGAGAAGAAGATGAAGAACTGGCTGCTGCTTCGTTGGTCAGAGAAGCCATATTCTGCTTGCTCTGCTCTATCCGTTGAATGTTGCCTTTCTATTGATCTGCCTTCCTGGAGTGCTTTTGTATTGTAGATCTGAGATCTCAACTCTCAAGCAGATAGTTTCTTGGTGCCTGCTGCAATGTGAATGTGATGTTGAAAATGGACTAAATCAGAACCTCTTTTTAGACTTGGACTAAAATTATCTTGGAAGACTTTTTGTTTCTTTTTCTTTTTCTTTTTTCAGAAGTGATGACTTTGAAGTTTGAAGACTTGGAAAATAATGCTTGATGGAACAAGGAAATTAACTAGTCTACTGCGGACACCTTGTTTGGCTTCCATGTATTTTCTATGGAGTAGATTGCATTTAAAATCATATGGCAATCTTAAAGACTCACTACGGAATGCTAGTAAAATGTAACTTCAAAAGGTAACAAAAACACTGTTATTAGAGTGAAACAACCTCACCAGTCACCATACAACAGCAGCACCATGGTGATAGTAATTTGCTATTTCCTTGGAGTTACAAAACAAGGAAATGAAAAAGACACATGCCCTTATTCTTAGCATTGGTTACAAGTATTTACGTCTCATTTTCAGAACTCAACTAAGCGTCGTTAACTGCAGAGGACCAGCTTGTTAGAAAGAGCCTTAGATATTGCCTTTATGGTATTTGGAGTTGTTCTGCAGCAGCCTCCGAACAGGGAAGCCCCAGCCTCACGCCACTGTGCATTCATATAGAAGGAGACTTGCCCCCCATTGCTTGCTCTGACCAACAAATGGTCTCACCACTGTTGGTCTATATCACGATTGGTTCGCTTGTGAACATTAATTATATGAAAATGTTAAGGGGCACTTTACAAATGCTAATTTATTCCAATTAACCTTAGAAAATGATCTATTCGTCCAGTGTTCTGTTCATTTGATTGAACCGGTTTCTGACCGTAGAATTATGATCAATTAAAACCTAAATACAAAACTTAATATGTATACACTATTAATCTGAAACTGAATAGTTTTAATACATCCTCTAAGTTACAAAACAATGAAAAAGGAAAGGTATTTATTCTAAGAGGATTATACATATACTCTTACTCATTGATCTGTTTTGATGAATAGACATACTTGTTGGAGAGAGTTTGATCCTGCAGCAGCCTCTAAGTACACTCATGCCACTTGCTTATGCTGCAGCAGCCTCACCAACCACCACATACGATCGCTGCATTGGAATACAGGCAGTCAGACTGTTTGAAGAACACATTAGAAATCAAAATTGCCATGAGTTAAAGGAACCGTATATTAAGATCCAAATTTTTCATAATATAAGTATTAAGTAGTAGTTGCTTCTCTTTCTTACGGTGCCACTAGACCTTGTGAATGGTAATCCAGATTGGCCCTAGCTACTGAATTTGTGCTGCTGAATTGATGCAAATAATTAATGCTTATTTGCATGAATCTACAACAGAGGCAAACTGCCAAACTCACAGCATGAATTCCATCCTTAGAAACAATGAAAACCAATTCCTTCTTCCTCAAGAAGTTCAGCACACATGCCACATCACCTTGAAGCAAGATACTTTTCCAAAGCCGGAACTTCTGATACCAAAAAATTGTTGTATATGAGTTTGACAAATTATTGGTCATATTTATGAAATTTCAAGTTGTTAACCTATAGGGGAAAATTTAATATGCTTGAACAAACCTTAATAAGCACGGCTATTCTGAAATAACCTCAGCATACAACACCAGCACCATATATGCTTATAGCTCCAGCATCATGCCACTTCCTGTGGCTACCTTTGCCGCAAACTCTTGATCAAACCCCATTAGATCACTGCAATCAGTGCAATGAAAAATACATGCAGTCAGACTCTTTTTAAGAACAGATGAGAAATCTAAATTGCCATCATCTTCTGTTTTCATGTGCTCAAAGTACCAACCATTCATTTGAATCGTTTCTTATTTTGGCAGAAGGGTGTTGGAGGAAAAGAATAAACAGAATATCATTTATATAAAGCAGGGGACTCACCATCCCTTGCTTGCTCTGACCATCAGAAGAGTCTCGCCACTATCAAGGTATATCAGTGTATGTTTGCTGGTAACCTTACAACTACACAAGCAAAGGAACATTATACGAAAATGTTTAAGAGCTAATCATGCACGTTTAATTTAACTACTTGACTAGAGATCTTACCTTTTAAATAGGTTAAACCTACTGGTGAACAAAAAGAACATTACTTTGTGAATTATACCATGAATCAAATGATCTAAATCCAGATGCTATAGCTAAAAGAGTAGGGCAACAAGCACTGTGTATTCATATAGAAGGACACTTACCACCCATTGCTTGCTCTGACCATCATAGGTCTCACCACTGTTGGGTAATATCATTATTGGTTTGCTTGTTACCTGCAAATTGATAGGCAAAGAAATACCAATATATGAAAATGTTGAGGGGCTAAATAATGTATGCTGATTTATTCCAATTAACCAAAGATCTGACCTTCCGAATAGATGAAACCAGCCACTGGACAAATCAAGGCAGTGTACTATAGATTCCAACAACAACAACTTGCTTGCATACATTAGCAATAGAGGCACACTCAAAGATGGAATGAACACTCACCACACTGATTCCATCTTTAGAAGCAAAAGTAAACCATGCTGGAAATCTAATGCTTCTTCATCAAGAAGTTCAGCACATGCCTGCGCCATAACATTTAAGCAAGGTATTTAGCCAAAGCAGAGTGGAAACAGTTGACCCAATTGATCTAAATAAAAGATGACTGAAACACCCTCATCTTAGGTTTTCTGACATTGAGCTCCGCATTATGTATGGTCCTAACACTTTCAGATGCTCATGGCATGCGAACAATATCTGTCATATATGCTAGGAAAATTTTCCCTAGGGTAATGAACTTCATTCCATTTTCTTAATCCATGTCTACAATAGGGCACAAGGCCTTATACATTAAGGCGAATAAGGCATATTACCTTTGCCTCTAACTTATTCAGTGTCGTCTCAAATGCAATTAGATGAGCAACAGAGTTGGCTAGAATCTCCCTGTGGAAATAATCGATTAAGAATCAGAATCCGAGATCAATGATGCTTATATAAAGTTATGAAAAATGTACAATAAATTAATATGCAGAGATGTCACCAATTTCTTGTTCCATGTCCAAATCATATACATTAAACATACACAAACCATATGATGAGTTAACTGACCTATACTCAGAACCATCAGCCAAATAGGCTCCAAAGCTTCCCACAGATGCTGCAAATAGAACTGGATGTCTTGAAGGCTTTCCTGTGTTCACAATTTCCCAAGAACGTTTGGTGCATTTGTCATGGTAAATTTCACGTGCCTCGATTGCAATTCTACAATTTTCCTGAATAACATAATCATAACCAGCAAAGTGCACTAATCTAATGGGTGACACAATTTGCTTCACGGTAAATATGTTGAACTTGAATAAAATCAAAAGACTGCATATAATCCTTACAACCATCCATTATTCAACTAACCTCAGAGTTATCCTCCCCTTGAAGATTCAGCGCAGCAAGCAACTGAGCACAATCACTTTCTACCTCAACATGTCTCCAACTCTGGTGAATAGCCACAAGCAAGCCTGCTGTACAAGCTTCTTCTGCCTCGCTTTGGATTGCAGGAAGATGCCTAGAGAAGCCGCCCTTCAAGCCCTCTGAAGAGTCAGAAAATCAACCCCACTCCTCCCATGCCATTCTCTTTAGCATAGGCACCATCAATATTCAATTTAAGAGAGCTTCTTGGTGGAGCACCCCACTGCACTACCCTGGCATGACTGTGATTAGTATTAGTATCACTGCATTCATCAGGATTCACAAAGATTCGTTCATTGTTTCTGTAACTTCTGAGTTTTAACTATTAGACTTGAAAGTTTAATCACATAATCAAAGTCTGATACAGAGAGTACATACAAAGGATTTGGAGCATATCTAGAAACAAAGAAAAAGGAGAGAAAGTCCAGAGAGTCATTTTGTTCCCTACTGAAGGATTTAATCACAAGCTATGTGATTAAATAGAAGTACTAAGTAGAAGTGGTTACTTCTCTTTCTTACAATGCCACTAGAGCTTGTGAATGGTAGTCCAGATTGGTGCTAGCTACTGAATATGTGCTGCTGAATTGATGTAAATAATGAATGCTTATTTGCATGAATCTACAACAGAGGCAAACTCCAAGAAAGAGTAACTACTCACAGTATCAATTTCATCCTTAGACACAATGAAAAACAATTCTTCTTCCTCACGAAGGTCAGCATACATCTGCCGCATCACCTTTAAGCAAGATACTTAGCCAAAGCCAGGCTAGAACTTCTGATACCAAAAAATTGTTGTCTGTGAGTTTGACAAATTACTGACGATACTTATTTATGAATTTCCAAGTTGTAATATGTAGAGGAAAATTTAATGTGCTTGTGGCATGCACATATACTAGGAAGATTTTTCTTAAAGTGATACATTTCATATTCCATGTGCTTAATCCATGGACCATGTGGACGATGCAACATCATGCCGTTTTAACATGAGACGTTTCGATAAAATTGTAAACAATAACATCTGGAAGCTTGATCCTAGAATTACTAGGAAAAGAGCATAGGCAAGAGTACAACTAGAGGAGAATAGCATATACCTTTGCTTCTAGCTCATTGGCGGTCGTCTTAAATTCAGTTAGATCAACAATCAGCACGTAGCCAACTTGGCCAGAGTCTGTAACCTTTCTGAATGGAAAATCTATAGTCCCCACTGCAAATGGAAAAGACAAACAAATTGCATGATATCAATCACCTAGCAACATAGTAACAAAATGAAAGCAGAGAAAAAGAACCAGAATACAAACTTTAACAATGGATCATATCAACCAAGTTGTATGAACTAATTTGCATGTCCTAGCTAGCTGATTACCACCATTATTCTCCTAAAACAAAGGAATCAATTGAGGGCGGCTACAAACAATTTTGATACCATTATTTCACGTAGCCAATCTCAGGCTTCTACCAGATCCAAAGCACCGTGCTACTAATAGCTAATAGCCATTATAGGATTATTATTTTATCAGAGGAGTTTGTAGACGGTAGACAGGTAAGTTTTAGTTGCTGATAGCCATTAGTTTGCTTGAAAGAATCTTCATGATCATATGCTTCTGCATTTTCTCATATCACGTGCTAGCATCAATGCCTCAACTCCAAGGAAAAGATAGAAAAGCCAAGAAGGATGATTTGCTTGCCCGTGCACAGGCCAATTACAAGCCAACCAACAGCTTCACCACCATTGTCTATATAAAAAAAAAAAAAACAATTTGTTGTAAATTTGGCTTGTAGCTGCTCCTCTACCTCCTAAAATCAAACGATCACAGAAAAATGAACTATTAATCAATCCTATTTTCTCAAACTAAGCCATTCTCTTTGGTTTTATGTAAAGTGCGAAAATCCTCTAATCCATCCATTCCAACTTCCGTTACGAATTCATAGAGGAGAAGTGGAGAAGGAAAAAGCACTCAGATTCGCTAGAGCTAACCCAAACCATTGTTTGAGGCTTCATAGAAAACAATGCGCAGCGAGGCCTGCGTTTGCGTAATACACTAGTCGTCGTCGTCGTCCCACCAAAGAAAGCTTTGGAATTCACCTGTAAATGACAAGCAGAAGGAACAAGATTACTTCTTTAGTCCTTCGGGTTTGAAGAAAATTGCACCGAGATTGAAGTCGCAGCAGATGGATATTCCAGAAAGAAAGGAAACAAAGAGAGAGAGAGAGAGATACATGGAGTGCCATTATGTTCCCTTCCGAATTTAGTCTCATAGCTTAAGGATGAATTTAATTTTCTTTAGTCTCATTACCCCTGAAGTATGGCTCAATGATAATGGAGGCATACATCGAATTGGGTTTAATCACGCCAACCACCATCTCCTTTGACATAACGACAAATCAAACTACTCCGCGACAGTCTTTCTCTCAAGCATTTCATCAAACACCTTCCGGGCATGATCCAAGTGCCCATTTCGGCGCATGTGCTTATGACAGAGGCCTTTCTCAGTGATGTGAACAGTGAAGTTGCTACTGTTTTATGAGTTAGAGGGGAATGAGAAGAAAGTTGAGGTGGAGATCCAGTACTCCTATCGATCGGTCAGCCCAAAATGACATTTTTAACCTTTTAAGTGGCTCTAATGAATACTTTAAGTACAGCATGATACGAATCATACTACTAAAGATCGTCTCTTTATCGTGAGTTGCACCCCAGAATGTTACGGTGTAAGAAAAGCCTCGACAAGCATTCTTCACGGAGAATTAGAACAAAGAACAACATACGCTGTGACTGGACAGACTGAAATCTTATGCTGTTTCAATAGGGTAGAGGAATATACTGCAGCAAAACTTGCTGAAATCTGTAGTGGTAGATTATGAACGGTACTATGACGTCTTGGAGAAAAATCATCCAACTAAATCAGTATAATCGAATGCCACGCCAGCTTTCTACTAATTCTGTATGTCCTATAGTGAAACAATACTTGACGGATATAAAGGCATCTTATCCGCCCGTTGGCTTCGTTTCAATAAGTTAGAGGAATATACTGCGGCAAAACTTGAGATGAGGTTGACTTTGTACTATTTGGAAAGTAATTACAACATGCATATGCATCCTTGATCCAAAGGAAAGAAATCTGGACATGTGGTTGCACAGTAGTCTGACTACTCCAAAGAAATTCCAGATTGTGTCATGACTCTAAAGTCTAAATTACAGTTGCAGACAGTGAAACTGAGGTTTAATGTAGAAATCAGATGTTCAGAACCTCATCTCAAGAGAACCATATTACAAACCAGGAATATTTGTTGAGTGTTTTAGTATCCTCTCAGCATCTTCTATTCTATAAACTCATCTTCACGACATTCAAAAGTAAACTTGGCATTGATCTTCTGACACCTGTGCGATATCATATAAAGACATGTTAGTTAGAGATACAAAGACTTCAACAAGAATGCCAGTGTGTGTGTGTGTGTTCTAACTTCGGCCCTACTATTACTTCTGCAAAAAGGCGCGCACTCAATTTTTGTTCCTTCCTTTTTTTTAAGTTTCAAATACTTCTAATCCGTGAAGTGTACTCAAAATTATGCCACAAGGGTACGATCAAGAAAAATTCTTTTGTGTATAGAAAGGTACTCCTAGTAAATCTGCACTACTATCCATAAAAACAATGGTGCCTGACAAAATGCCAGCTTCCTAAATGTCATCTTGTCTTAGAGAAATGCACAAGAAGAAGGACCAAACCTTTTTGTTAAGATAATATTTCATCCAACAAAATTTTCCTATATTAGCTGCAACAAGATGTTACAGTAACTTTTCCTAAGGCACACCGCGAAGCAAGATATCTGGCCAAAGCCAGGCTAGAACTTCTGATACAAAAGAAATTGATGTATAGGAGTTCGACAAATCTTTGGCCATACTCATTTATGAATTGTTGAACACTGTAGAATAAAATTGAATATGCTTGTGGCCTGTGCTAGGAAGATTTTGCTTAAAGTGATAAATTTCATATTCCATGTGCTCAATCCATGGACCATTTGGATAATGCAACATCATGCTCCTTGAACATGATATGTTTTGATCAAATTGTCGACAATAACAAAAAGGCACTTGAGCATAGAATTACTAGGAAAAGAGTACAAGCAAGAGTACAACTAAGGGGAGATATCATATGCCTTTGCTTCTAGCTTATTTGCTGTCAATTCAAATTCAGCTGGATCAGCATGTACCCCACTTGGCCAGAATATGTAACCTTTCAGAGTGGAAAGTCTTAAGTCCCCACTTGCAAATGGAAAAGCAACCAAAATGAATGATATCAATCAACTAGCAGGAGGCCCAACTAGCAACATAGTAAGAAAGTAAAAGAACAGAAAATGAAAAGAAACCAAATGTTAATAATGGGATTATATCGACCAATTTGTAGGGACTACCTTATTTTGCATTTCCTAGCTAGCTGATACCACCAATATTATTCTCCTATAACAATGGAATCAATTGAGAATCAACAATGAGGAGGACTACAAACAATTTTGATACCATTATTCCCCATCATCAGGTAGCCAACCTCAAGCGCCTACTAGATCTAAAGCACCATGCCTTCATTGACTCCATCTGTCCACAAGAAATACTAAGCAACTCATCAAAGGCCTTTACGTTTTGCTAACTATTATATTATGGAAGTGTTTTTATTATCAGAGAAGTTTGTAGACAGTACACAGGTAAGGTTAGTTAGTAGCAGCCATTAGTTAGCTTGAAAGAATATTCATGATCATATGCTTCTGCATATTGTCATGCCATGGGCTAGGCCATTTGAATTAGATCTAACATCAGTCAAGAAACAACTACCTTCAAACTTATGGCTAACTGAATGAAACACATCTTTCGCAATTGTGGTCTTTCCTATTCCATCAGGCTCCCATATGCCTACCATGTTATTTTCCTCGACATCTAAAAGTCTGATGACATCTTGTCTACAAGAATCTATGCCAATTGGATGTGCAGCTACATGCAACACACATGAAGGCTTTACCATTCAGGCAGACAAGTCCCCAACAATCGCCTTGATAAATTCAGCTTCGGACCTATAAATTTAATAGGATGTATACGAAATCAAATAAAGTAGAAGACTAATGATTTAAAGCTGCACGTCTTCAAAAAAATATTTAATTAACTAGCTACTGGGGGGTTGAAAACATATTGGTCTTCCTCGTAAGGCCATCGAGACAAATTTGCTGCATCTAAAAGAGCTTCCCTCCATTTGTCCATGCTATCCGTGTATTTGCATTGATCAAGTGTGGCAAACGCGTCACTGAAAGCACCTGTTTGGTGTCGTACATGTGAGGGATCCACCTTGTAGAAAACAGATAATTTTGTTGACTTGGAGAAGAAAGCATTATAATCATATGGTCATCTTATGACTTGGACGACCCTTTTTTCCTTTTTCGCTTTCTTTACTCGGAGATGACCACTTGGAAGACTTGGAAAGATCCGGGGAAATTATGCACCCTTTCCCAGCGGCACTCTTCTGATGTTTCTATACTTCTTTCCTCGCTGCAAAATCTGACTATCAGATCCTCTGCATTTGTTGAATCCTTTTACGAACAATAAAGAAAGCCAGCCAACGTACACTGAATGGGAAATAAAAAGCCAGCCAATGGTGCTGAAGGAGGCCAAAGTTAATTGCTGATTTCTACCTCTTAACTGGAAATAGCATCATCCGACTCTTGTTCTTTCCTAACATAAGTAGAGGTACTTGCTCCTCTTTCTTAAGGTGCAGTATGGTAACCCCAGATGCCATCCATATATGCTGATTAGTTGATGCAACTAATTGTGCTAATTCCAAATCTTACTAACCACTATGAACTAAAAGCTTAGAAAAACCAACCTGAGAAC
Organism: Rosa chinensis; assembly: GCF_002994745.2. Lineage (NCBI taxonomy): Eukaryota > Viridiplantae > Streptophyta > Magnoliopsida > Rosales > Rosaceae > Rosa > Rosa chinensis. The sequence goes on from NC_037091.1 coordinate 2,149,444, forward strand.
AAAGAGGAATACCAAACGTGAAATATCTTGAAATTCTGAGTAGCTCTTGCACTTGGAAGCTTGAAGTCTGAAGATTCTTTTCAAGTCTCAGCCTCAAATCTCTCCGTCTCTGAAAGAATAATACATCTGAATGTATCTCTGAATGGGATGAGGTACGGTTGGTGAATAGGAAGTACTCTTTCTCCTTCTCATCAACATTAAGCAGGACATTGTCCAAATCAGGAATGTGACTAGCATATACTTCTGCTTCAAGCTTATTTGCAGTCATTTCAAGTTTAGCTGGATCAGCATGTACCCCACTTGGCCAGAATATGTAACCTTTCAGAGTGGAATGTCTATAGTCCCCACTGGAAATGGAAAAGCAACAAACATGAATGATATCAATCAACTGGCAACATAGTAGCACAGTGAAAACTAAGAAAATGAACCAAGTATCAATAATGGATCATATCAACCAATTTGTATGAAACCATGGACTACCTTAATTTGCATTTACCAGCTAGCTGATACCACCAATGTTCTCTTACAACAATGGAATCAATTGAGGATCAACAATGTGGAGGACTAAAAAACAGCTTTGAGACCATTATTCCCCATCATCATGCATGTAGCCAATCTCAAGCACCTACCAGATCCAAAGCACCATGCCTTCATTGATTCCATCTGTCCACAATAAAAACAAAGCAACTCATAAAAGCCCTTTAGGTTTTGCTAACTATTATATTATGGAAATATTTTTATCAGAGAAGTTTGTAGACAGTACGCAGGTAAGGTTAGTTAGTAACAACCATTAGTTGGCTTGAAAGAATCTTCATGATCATATGCTTCTGCATTTTCTAAAAGCATGTGCTAGTATCACTGCATTCTTAACGAATCCAAAGATTCATTCATTGTTTCTGTAATATCTGAGTTCTAGCTAGGAGACAGGAAAGTTTAATCACATAATTAAAGTGTGATACAGAGAGTACTTCATACAGAGGGTTTGGAGCATATCTAGAAAGAAACAAAAAAGAGAGAAAGTTCAGAGAGCCATTTTTTTCTCTACTGATCGATTTAATCGCATAGTTTAAAGATTAATGTCATTGTCCTCTCTTTTTCTGATATTCACAGTTTCAGAGTATTAAAATCAATGTCAATGCCTTGTGTACTGTTGCCACTATTTACTCAAAATAATGCATAGACCATAATCATTTAAGACTGCAAATGCATATATGAATTTGAACTAACCTATGTAGTGCTTATAATGTAACTGATTTCAGAATTCGAATATTGGGTATCCCCATCCCCATCACCTTAATTATTTCCCCGAATTTTTCCCCATTAGGGTCGAATACCGGATGGGTACCCTACCCGATGTGGATTATTGCCATCCCTAGTGATCAAGTTGTTTAAATATGTAACCAGCCATATACAATGGAATAATTATCCAACAATCATAGAAAGCTCCTCTGTTCAAAAACAAAACACCTCCTCTGTTTTAACTACTCAACCATCTCCTCTGTTTCTAGTCCTAGCTCACCTTAACAACCTACACCTTGTCCTAAATTTCAAAGACCTAAACACTAATCACCTTTGTCGTCTAAAAACCTTCAAGTTTATGTTGAGCAACTTATGAAAATGAGAGCTATCCTTTCAATGTTCCATTTGCCTTATTAATCTGAGGTTTCTAAATATAGGATTACTCTGAAACTTTATGCTTTCTCTAAGTTACAAAACTTGGAAAACGAAATGACATAAGTCTAAGAGGTAATGCATATTAATACTTACACATTGTTTAGTTCTAGTGAATAGAAAAACTTGTTGGAGAGATCCTGATCTTGCAGCAGCCTCTAAAGGGCCTCATGTCACTTGCTAATACTCCGAAAACTCTTGTCAGTCATCCCACTTGATCTCTGAAATGGAATACAAGCAGTCAGCTGTAGTTTTCCAACAGAAACATTAGAAATCAAAATTGGCATTAGTGATGGAAACCTTAATTTGACACCGATGTTGTTTCCTGATTTAACCAAGTACTTTTGCTCCTGTTTCTTAAGGCGCAAGTAAACCTTGTAAATGGTGAGTTCAGATTAATATGATATGCTGATTAATTGATGCAGTTTACTCAATTCCGAATTTTGTAACTGCCTAGCAAAACATCAAATCTGCAGAACTTAAGAACAGAGAGGAAAGCCAAACCTGAAAATAGTTGAAATCTTGATCAGGTTCTCACAGTTTGAAGCTCGAAGTAAAATAAATAGCAGTTGGATTGTCAAGTTTTGGCTTCAAACCCATCTGTCTCTGAAAGAACATATCTAAATGCATGGCATTATTGTTGGAACTCTGGAGTGGCTGGTGAGGTAGGATCAAGATTCGCTAGAGTCAACTGTGAAATGGAAAAAAGATCAAGAGTTGCTTGCCAATCAGAAGTCTGGAAGATTTGATCCGGTGGACTCCACCATATATCTGAGGAATCATTCCTATTGGTTGCTCCTCCTGCTCTTGTTGATGGTGATAATCGCCGCCACTCTCGGTGGTTGGCATACGAGGTGAACCCCACAGCTTTTGATTTGAGCGGAGGAGTAAAATTCAACTTGACACTGATAAGTTAGCCCCCAACCCTCTTGATCCACCTTTCCCTTTATTTCATCAGATAATGGAATATAAGTTAGCCACATATGGTCTGCCGTCGGATAGAGCCAATTGGAACGGCGCCAACTGGGCAACTTGGCACACCGATGTATGAATACCCCATTGATGGAAATATCAACTCCATCGCGAATCATAAAACTACGTCTTTCCAGAACAGAACAAACAGCCAGTCCTATGTTCTCCCAATTCAATTTGCTAGGGATTTCAAAAGAAATTGCACATGTACTGGATGGACCTTTTTCATTAGCAGCAACCTCCTTCGAACAGTGGAACCACTTCGGAACCTCACTATCGGGTAATACAAGACCAAACCGGGTATTGTGCTGCAATAAAAATGTCAACTACGTCAATACCGCACGTATTCTTTCAGCAATAGGAATTCAGGTGAGATACCCCTCAAATGTAGGCGGGTCTCACCCCATATCTATTAATAAGGTGTATGCATCATGTCATAAAACAAAACGAGAGAGAGAGAGAATAAACAGACCTGATTATTCAGCAAAATATTTTCCATCATGTCATAGCACAGACTGTAACTAAATCTATGGCAATTCCACAAGTTCATCTCTAGCATTTTCAAAGACTTGGGCAATATCAAGAATCTCTCCAGTGATTCGCAATCCCTTGCATTTACCTTGAGTATATTTGGTGGCAGCTCTGGAATCTCTCGAAGTCTCTTGCAACAATACAAGTCAATCCTTGGCAAGTTGACAAATTTGCCAAGTGCAGGAACACTGACAAAATTGTTACTTGAGAGATCAAGTTCGGTTAATGTTTCCAAGCAACCAAGACTCCCAATGAAATCAGCAGTTGATAAATTACATCTGTTGATTCTCAGTGCACGGAGCTTGGGAAGCGCTAATGAACGACTGTCATGATCATATGAAATGCTTGCTTTTGTTGGAAATGTAATGAGATTTGAGCATCCACTCACATCTAGGATCTCTAGATTTTGTAACTCATATATGCTGCATGGTATTGTTGTAAGATTTTTACAATCTGCTAGATTCAACTCATTAAGCCCCATGAGATTTCCAATTGATGAATGCAATTCTTTAATGCTAGTGTGTGATAGGTTCAACTTTTTAAAGGAATCCATCTTTCCAATAATTTTTGGAAATTCCTCTAGCCTACAACAATCACTAAGATCCATAGCAATGAGAGATTTCAAGCTAATTTCGGTTGGCAACTTAACAAGTTTATAGCAGCCTTCAAGACTCAAGGTCACAAGCTTATCTAGGAATCCAACGGACTGATGAACCACAACTAAACTTTCACAACCATATAAATTCAGCTCTTTCAAGTTGGGTATTCCGGTGAAGTTCGGGAGTTCTGTTAGAGATTTACAACATCTTAAGTCCATAGATGTTAGAATTGGAAAATTCTGTGCGGCAAGGAAAAAAAGAAAAGATCAACCAATCTGAAGCACTAGTAATTTGCAACATTATTAATTATATAAAAAAATAAAAGAAAAACTTTCTTGAAATAAAAATAGATTATTAGATTAAAGTACCTTCAGTCCCTCCCATAATCGTCTGATAAAACGGCTGTATGGAATATGGAGCGCAACAAGTTTCCTTGGATGAAAATTTGAAGGAAATGATTGTATCGGACATCCGGACCAATTAAGCCACCTCAACTCATTGGATAGATAATCGATATTCCCAGAATAGTGTGCAAAATAATCGCTAACAAAGTATCTAAGATTTTTCATCTCTGAAAAGCTTTTAGCATTCAAACATATCGTTTTTCCTAGCTGCCCCTCTACTTCGATGCCTTTTATTTTCTTTGTTCCCTGCAAAATGAAAGAAAGCAATTATTGTTAACATATATAGCAATTTGAAAGCACAAGCTAGTAAATATGTGTTTCAAAATCTCCTAGCTTCAAGATCTCAAAAAGAAATTTTAGTTACTAGATTAGATACTTACTATATTATCTGTTAAAACATGGTCGGCATCATCATAATTCCACAATCTACTCCTTCCGCCAGATTCACCCTCTTGACGCACTATTTCTTTACCCATTTCTTCTATCAAGTCATGCATCCAAATCCTACCACCCTTGAAAGTCTCATAGTCAATTCTAATTAAGGCCTTTTGTTTGAGTTGTGCAATACCAGTCAATGATTTGAGGTCGTAGCAAGCTTCTAGTATTGGTTTCACATTGTCTACATACTTGCCCTTAAAGAAACAAGCGATATCAAGAAAATATCCTTTTAAATCTACTCCCAGAGCATCATAACTTATTTTGAGAACGTTTATTATCTCTATGTGTGGATCTTCTCCTTTACAACCATCTAATGTAGCTTCCCACTCATCCTTGCTTTTACAAAATAGATAAGAGCCTAAAACTATCAAAGCTAATGGAAGGCCCTGGGCATAGTGTACAACACGTTGTGCAAGTTCCATATAATCACCTGGAGGATCATTTCTTTTGAATGCATTCAAACTAAACAAATTCAAAGCTTGACGATCATTTAACATCTTGACCTCATATACTTCATCAACTTGATGGGCAATTAGCCAACGTTTATCTCTTGTTGTTATGAGAATTCTACTGCCAGGCCCAAAACAATCATGGGATGGAACTAAATTATGTAATTGGCTAGAATGACTCACGTCATCAAGCACTAAAAGAACTTTTTTTTTTTGCATCCCTGTCTTTATAAAATTGACTCCTTGATCAACATTGCACACCTTCAAAGTTGAGTCCCTGAAAATATCGAACAAAAGTCTCTCTTGTAGTGGGGCTAGGCCATTTGATCTAACATCTTCCAAGAAACAGCTACCTTCAAACTTATGGCGAATTGAATTAAACACAGCTTTCGCAATTGTAGTCTTTCCTATTCCACCGGGCCCCCATATGCCTACCATGCAAACAATATTTTCCTTGGCATGTAAAAGTTTGTTGACGTCTTGTCTACAAGACTCTATTCCAATTGGATGTGTAGCTATTTGCAACATACATGAAGGGTTTACTACTCGGGCGGACAACTCCCCAACAATCTTCCTGATAAATTTACCCTCATACCTATGAATTTAAAAGCATATATACAAAATCAAATACTTCAAGAATATATATATAATTAAATAGCTAGTGGAGGGGTTAAAGATATACTCGCCATCCTTGAAAGGCCATCCAGACAAATCTGTTGCTTCCTTAAGAGCTGCCTTCCATTTGTCCATGTTATCCTTGTATTTGTATTGATCAAGCGTAGCAAATGCCTCACCGAAAGCACCTCTTTGGTGTCGGACATCTGAGGGATCCACCTTGTAGAAAATCGGTCTAACCTCGTGTCCTCTTGATTTTCTGCATTCAAGTATCTTGACCAGTTCATCTAGGCACCACCTTGAGGAAGCATAGTTTTGAGAGAAGATAATGATTGAAACTCTGGACTCCTCAATTGCTTTAAGGAGCTCTTGTGATATGTCCTCTCCTCTGCTAAGCTTATCATCTCTAAAGGTCTCAATTCCCTTCTGACACAAAGCAGTGTGCAAATGATCTGTAAAATTAAAGCGTGTATCCTCGCCTCGAAAACTCAAAAACACCTCGTATGTGTAATGATTTCGGTGATCAGTAGAAGAATGTGGGAGAGAAGAAGATGAAGAACTGGCTGCTTCATTGGTCAGAGAAGCCATATTTTGCTTTTCGTTCTTTGGTTTGCTCGATCAATTGAATGTTGCATTCCTAGAGTGCTTTTGCATTGTAGGTCTCAACTGTCCAATTATATAGTTAATTCCCAATCGATAGAAAAAAAAAAGTATAAACTCACTAGGCGCACTTGCAAAGTATAGTTAATTTTATGCTTTCACTTTTTCTTTTTGACATGGACATGGATTCTTGGAAGAATCCCTTTTTCTTTTTCTTTTAGTACTGGTGATGACTTAGAAGACTTGGAAATTCATTACTTAGATGCTTGATGGAACCGAAAGTTTTCAGATGGAACAAGAAAATTGTGTATTCTCTATGGTAGAGATTGCATGCATTTAAAATCATTTGACAGTCTTAAGGGCACAGTCGGTTGATTTTTAAGGCTGTATTTTATGCAATCCGAAAAGGAAAAGGAAAAGGAAAAGGAAAAGACCTATTTTAAGGACCGCTCCTCTTGGAGTATTTACAGCCCCAGTTTTGTATTCGGTTGATAATAAATGAATTATCTGAAGAGAAAATGTAGTTTTTAGTTGTGTCGTATATTCTCAGTGCCTTTTTTTTTTTTTTTTTAAAATGGGGTTGGTGTGGCTGCCCTCAAGCCTTGAAGAATGCAAAAGGGGGATTTAGAGCCTGAACCCCATATTACAATATGTTAATGTCTGAGATGCCGCGGTAGCGGAACCTTGTTAATGCTGGTCCAAGCTCGGACCGTTATTGATGGAGTCGTAGCGTTAGCGACACTTGTCAAGTAAAATACAAAGGGGCGTCAGAGGAAGACCGCGGTTGGCAGAGACCTCGTTTTGAGAATTCTGGTAGTGAGGAGTTCCGTTAGCGGTGTTTTGCTTAGCGGAGAATTTCTCCTGTGCCGGATTCTGGAAGTGAGAAATTCCGCTAGCGGTGTGTCGCTTGGAGGAGAATTTCTCTTTTGCAAAATTTGACAAAGAGACGTTCCGCAAGCGGTGTGTCGCGTAGTGGAGACTTTGTCCTTCTGGAGATTTTGAAAGTGAGAAACTCCACTAGCGGTGTTTCGCTTAGCGGAGAATCACTATGCCAAAAAACTTATCAGACGACAGACAGAAACTGTTGTCTGATTTAGAGTGCCACCGTTGTAGAGCGAGCCGTTGTCTGATAAAAAATCAGACAACGGTGGAACACAGTTGTCTGAGAAACACACAGACAACAGATATGTGTTATAACTGTTGTGTGATGGCTCGACAGATGGCTCGGCAGATGCCAGGCACAGCTGCCCAGCAATTGAGGCGCTGCTTTCAGACAACAGAATTTATTTAAATCCGTTGTTTGTTAAGCCTTGTCAGACAATGGGGTTCTAGTGCTTTCTGTTGTGTGAGAGTAAATTAGAAGACTTATTTTTTGAAAAAAACCATTGTCTGATAAATGAGAAATCTGTTGTATGATCATTTAAACATTCATTTTACCTAATGAACAGTAGTGATCAAATGGAAATAAAATTTGATGCAAACAATCAAATGAACTAATAGTACTCCAACTCATATTTTAAACTTCAAAGTACATTGGATCCACCAAAATACAATTCGTATTATATTGTTCCACAAAATCATGAATCGGTGACAATTTATTGTTTAACATTGCATCTGGGACAAAGACACTAGTGTGCTAGAAATGGATCATATATTGTTTATTAGACTATTTATGAGATTGCTTGCCCACTTCAGCCACGACTAATGCTTGCTCCTGCAACTCCTGTTTTTTTCTTCTACTTCTGCCGCCACATCAACTTGTTTCAAGAAGCTGCATACAATACTCCTACATCAAAAGCCACACTACCCATGAGCAACATGGCAAAATGACACAAGCAAGAAGCTGCAGAGAAAGACAAAATACAAAGACTTATATTTACCTTGTATTACGAACTAAGCACTTGTGTCCACAGGATAAGATCAAATCTTTTTTCCATATGCAAATGACTACCAAAACAAACAAACGTAATAGTAAATACACTCCCAGTTTCTAAAGTGTTAAAGGGTATAGCAAAACAAAAACATGCCCTTTTAGAGTTAACTAAAACATTTCAGTCCAGCATACAAACACGGGCTCTTCTAAAAGAATGAGGTTAATTAACAACATCTATAGTTTTATGCTTTCACAACATAAATCAAAAGTTCACCGTAGTTCACAACTTTGAACTCCACTCTCACAATCATCAGTCACCACATCATGGTTATTAAACCAAGCACATCCAACATGATAACAAGAACTCAATGTAAATAGAACAATCAATATCCACTCACCTCTGTACAAGGAAGATTGTCCAAACATGTTACAGAAAACAAACGAGCTCAAGTAGCTCCCTCAACACCTAACAGAACATAAATACACCTTGAATTAGGTTTCATAATTCAAGTTATATTTCAAGAAGAAAGAAACAAAAATAGACATAATAACAAAAATTGCAATCTCCACTCGATAAGAAAATCAACTTGATTGACAATAAAGCAAACACTTAGTGTTGCATACTAACAAAGAAAATAGACGCATATGAAAGATGTGAATAACAGAACAAAGAAAGAGAGAGACTTTTGAGAAGAAAAGGATGTTAAAATACCAAAGTTATTCAAAACGTTCAATACCCAAACCAATAACAGTTACTTGTGAAGAAATTTGGGAAAACAAAGGGGAGAGGAGAACAAAGTGAGCTGTAGATAAATTATAAGTTTCAAGAGCAAAACACGACAGAAAATAAGAACTAATTTCTCAAACACCTCCAGATTATGTTGAAAAGTACCCAAGGACAGAAACTCAGAAGCTAAAGTAATTGAACTCAAAGTTAAAACTGAGATGTCAACTCAGTTTTCAATCCTCCCAAAAGATGTAAAATCCACAAAATCGATTTTACACATACGTATATGCACAACAAATGGATCGCTTACCTTTGAGACGAGTTCCCGAGCAGACTCAAGCAATATTTGCAGTCCAAGAGTTGCCATAACAGATGCAAAGACAATGATACCCTGCATGAGCAAGCATAATTAGTAGAGAACCTAGAGATATACAAAGAACAGAAACAAAGATTCATCATCCACAATGTGGACACAACTTTGCATGTCTGACACATTATACTGATTATTGCAGGTCAACGGTACTCACTCCTAGCTACTCAAACTTTTACTCAAAATGTTAATAAGATGTCATTAAGATGTCATATCGCTAACTTCTAGTACTAAAATTGGCATCTAGGAACCGAACTAACATATAGTCTTTGCTCAACCAATGCTATCTCTCTATTAACTCATCAATAGTTGTCAGAAAAAAATATAGTTATTTTCAGAATTTCCCTAGTTAGCAAGATTGATGATGCCTAACCGCTGGTTGCATACGTTTCTTTCCAATAGGATAATGAAAGCGGTTTGGCTTTCTCATGGCATGGGCAGTGAACCACAAAATAAAGCCAGACATGAGATCCAAGGGGGAATCCAAGGTAGAGGCAATAACTGCCAGTGATCTACTCATGATTGAAGCATAAACTTTTGCAGAAAAGAGCAGCAAATTTGCTACATTTGATATATGAATTGCCATCCTCTCACTCTTAGCTAGCTGCTTCATTTCATCCTGAAATTTATTCAAAACAGAGGAGAATTAAATACAATAAAATTTTGCAGAAAGGAACATATGAATTTTAATTGAGTCGAGAGTGGTACCACAGCATTACTGATGTACTTTATCTGAAAAATATCCAATTTCTTTGATTCTAAATCACTTTCAAAAATCATATTGATTAAGATTAATTAACAAACAATACTTACGCCTAAGTTTTTGATGCGAATGCAGATACAAGTGAGTTTGAGGTAGGAACTGATGATGCTTGGAGATTTATTAAAAATTCATCTGAACAGCAGTGAACTTGAAACTTTCCAGAACTAAAGCTGACATATCAAGGTACAACATACTAAAATTTCAAGAAAATTGGCGTTCGAGAAGTAAGGGAAAAGATGGATGCAAACAGCCTGAACTGTTCAGTTCTTCTTAAAAATTCCAGCTGCATTCTATCAACTTAGAAAATTTGTCAAAAATTCATTTTGACTCCGATTGACATCAAACCAGTTGGTGATGGATTCTTGACATGTCTAGGTTTATGAACTAAAATCTCAGCATAAACACAATCAAGAGCCGTATAGATTTGATAAGTAAAAGTCCAGAAGGTCAGGTTCTGATATGAATGAACTTTGAGTATGAATAAGCCATAACAAGGTTTTGATATGAGATAAAGGGAAAGACCAAGTCATAACAGGTGCAAATGGTAAGTTTAAGTATCACAAAACTTAATGAATATGAGATTCTATATGATAATTTAACTAGAAAAGATGGAATTCAACATATTGGGGCAAAACTTACCAATTGTAAAATCAATTGTGTGAACTCAAGATGGAGATGTAAACTTCATGAAGTTAACTCAAATGTCGATGGAGAAACATGACCCAATCTGAGTAGAAACAGAATTTGAAAGAGGATTGGACATACAAACACGAATTAGAATCAAATATCAGTGGTATCTTAGAACAGGATTTTCACTGAACTGTAAGCTGTCTCACCTTGATGGAGAACAAATTAACCGTTGGATTATCATGATTTTCGAGCAAGGTATAGAAAACGCAACTTCCAACAACTTTCATGAAGAAGTCGTACTGATACAAAGGCTCAAACTTGCAGTTTCTGGCACAATTTAAGGGATGATTTATTAACATGTTTAACAAAGGAAAAAAAAAAACAAACAGTCTAGTAGATAACAGTTATATAATTTCAAATGTGGCCAGAACATTAACTCAACCTAGTGCTAATCATATCATCTCCAAGCAATCATCTAAAGCATACACTAATTGTGACTTGACTTCAATGTATGCATACAAAATTAAGAACAAGTAAACAAAATATAACCTCCTACTCTACGTACCTGCATACTAGAATATATTGCAAGCTCCAACTTGTAAGACTTGGTAGGTTTGCGGGAACCACATGGCAAAACAACAACCCAACTGCAGAGAAGCCAACAGGTATAAATACAAGTGACCATTCAGACAAGTAATAATAACAAGCAAGAGCTGCATAATCTTCTTCAAAGCAGATCAAGCAATCTGTCATATGCTCATGAACTTACAAACCAGAAAATGCTGCTTAGTATACATTAGAAAACAAACTGCAATTTGAGCTCATAATACGAATAATCCTTGAGCCAAAAAATCATACCTGAAGTTCAACAAAAGGGTAATGGTATGCTGACATTCAATTTTCTTTCGAGACCCACTTTTAGAATCAGAAGCAAATTTCGACCCAGATTTGTTGTTCTTAGAACTTCGATCGATTCCTCCCTGCAACTCGAAAACCAAAACCAACTTCAGAACAACAAAAAAATCTAAACTTTATCTCAATCTAACACCTCAAAATGAAATCAGCTGTCTTAATTACTACTTCCATGGTGGATAAGCTTTTTTTTTTAAAAGAAAAAACAAAAAACAAAAAAAGGACAAGCGGTGGAATAAAGCAAGCAGACCAAGTGGTGGTGGTCCAAAACTTGCAGCAACAAAGTCATCTCCTCGTGGTCATGTCTTTTGTTGACAAGTTTTGGCGGTGGAAAGTGATCAAGACACATGAAGATAAGACTTCATATATAATTAAGCCCTACTCTATAAACTATAGCATGCTGCAGCTTCATTTTGAAATGGGAATTAAATGGCAAAATGACAAGAGCCAATGTCCAGATCATTGGAAAAGAAACATAAAGCATACAATGGAGTTGGTGATGTAGTTAAATATTCTTAATTGAAGCGTGCTGTGTTCGAGCAATTTCAATTGGTGTCACAATAACAAATATAGAAAGGAAACATTATATTATATTAAGCTGTGTCTATCTTTTTGTGTTCTATAGAGGGACGACTTAACATCAAGAAGGGTTTTGTTAGAACTTAGATAGCTGAATTGCATACCCAGCTTCCCTTGGTGTTAAAGGTTTAATCTTTCCGTCCCTAATTTATATCAAACAACTAAACTCCAAACTAACCACAGTAATATATCTAAATGCAACATAAAACATTATAATCTGTAAAGTAAAAGAGCAAGTCTCTCTCTTTCACTCTCAGTTCCATAGCAACATATATACCATTCTTTTTGGCAGCAACCATATCTCTCATGCTTCAACTCCAATTCTTCGTTGTCAGCTTGCATTCTTGTAGCACTCCTACGATGAATTGAAAACAACCCAAGTTAGAAAATAGACAAGAAAACTTAAATAAGAAGAGGAACCCAGTAACCAGAACATAAAAAAGGTTGAGAATTTACTTATAAAATGGTGGAATCTGTAAGAGGGTCCTTTTGGTTTTGAAGAAGAGCTTGAAAAATGGTTTGTTTCATATGGTAATTTGGTGGGTTTTCGTTTTTGAAAACTAGAGCACGAAATGGTGTGAGTATTCAGAGACGGAAATCCCAAAGCTTCCATTGGAGTGAGAGAATGAGAGTAAGAGTGAGCAAATTGCAGAGTCTTGGGATTTGGTTATCTTCTTCTTCGTTATCGTTTGTTGGCAATTGGCGATTATGAGGCTAATGAGATATATAAATTCCGCGCCAGTTACCAACCTGTAGATCCATGCCCAGAAATCAGAAATTACTAGAATTGTCACATACCTCTATCATTCAACTTCAGAATTCCCCAGGTAAAAAAGAATTAAATGGTGAACAAATTTAAGAGGAATAGTTACCAGAAGCAATGAATGAGATGACGAGTGTGATTGCGAAGAGAGGATGAAGAGCCGTGAAAACCCCAAATAGAGTAGCCGTGAAACCCCCAAATCGAGTAGCCCACACATCCCCAAATCGTCGTTGTAAACCTCAAGATCGAAGAACCCTAATCTAATCTAGTAGCCCAGAAGAACCCCATTTTCTTTCTCCTCATCTTCAACTTGAATCGAGTGTTTTGAGAAGATGGTGATATCGATGGCTAAGATGGGTTTTGTAAAGATGGTGATGGTGTTTTACGAAGACAGATTTTCAGAAGAAGATGGCTAAGATGGTGTTTTGCGAAGATGGTGTTGGTGTTTTGCGAAGACAGAGAAGATGAGTTTTGATCGAGAAGATGAGTTTTGAGAATAAGATGGGTTTTGTTGGAGAAGATGAGTTTTGAGAATAAGAACCCCACGAGAAGAAGATGGGTTCAATTCTTTAAGACAAGAAGATGGGTTCTGCTTTGAGAAGAAGTCTTGCTGTTTTACTCGAAGACTATCCAAGTGTTGAAAACGGCTAAGTGGGAGATAATGTGCATTAAGTCTAATTTTTTATTTTGTATAATCAATTCAGACAACGCATAAATAATTTTGGTTGTCTGATAGTCTACACTTGAAACTTCAACTTCTGAACCCAGCAAGCAAATCTCCCGCCTAGTGCGAATCACAAACTCATTTCTCCCGCCTAGTGCGAATCACAAACTCACAAACTCAATTCACACAACGAAAATAGGCCATTCCGTTATAGGATCTTACAATCATGTACCTGTATTTCACCTAAAACTTAGCCGTTTTGGCGCTAAAGACTCATTTTGGGAACATCTAATTTTCTTCCAAACTTGCACAACACAAACAAAAAAATGTGTTGTATGATATTTTGCTCATACAACATAAACAACTATACTGTTGTACAAGGTGAGTCAAAATTTCGACCCAAATTTGAGCAAGGTGGGAGGGAAATTTTTTTTCATTCAGACAACAGACAAATCCTTATAACTGTTGTACAATAATCTTGCACCAAAAAAATTTTGATTGCAGACCTCATACAACCGAATCTCACTAAACCTGTTGTATGAAGCAGTTTCAATCAACACACAACGGCAAATTTTTTTTAGTTGTCTAAAAAGTGTAGTCTGATGCAGATTTTGGCATAGTGAATTTCTCCTTTGCAAAATCTGACATAGAGAAGTTTCGCTAGCGGTGTGTCGCTTAGCAGAGACTTTCTCCCTTGGTGATTTTGAAAGTGTGATGTTCTTCTCTTTTTTCTTATATCAAGTGTTAGGGGATTAATATCAATTTCAATACCTTATGTGTAGCCACAAGCTAACCTGTCTCAAAATAGTGCATATACAAACTAGCAAACGATACATATTTAGGACTGCTATTTTATGTATCAATTTCAATTAATATATGTAGTTCTTATCGTGTAAAGACAGCCATATGTTCCAATTATGAAGTTACACTTGCTAGGCTAAAGTTTGAATTTTGCTTCATTCAATGCAGAGTTAACTGTACATGATATTTACGGCAATGTGAGTGACAAGGTAGCACTTCTAATGCAGTAAAAAATCAAGGTAGCAACTCATGATATTTGCCCTTTCAGCTCCGAATGCGGACATGGGTGAAACAACAGTCGGGATTCAATTGAAGCAGACATGGTTTGGGACTTGTGGAGGGAATTGAATGCAACATTAGATACTCGATATAAATATGATGATGGTATAGTTGCTAAAGCAGAGATACTAGACACGTCAGTTTATAGGTCTTTAAATTGAGGGTACTCCAATCCTTCCAACTACTTTCTAAATTTACAGAGGACGAATAAGTTCGCTAAAGAATGAGCCTTTTTTCAATGTTCTGTTCATTTTACCAAACAGGTTTCAGAAACATGTACAGTTATGATTGAATAAACATAAATACATACTGTTATTATGCAACATAATCACACAAAACCAGCACCATCTAACTTAAAAATTAAAAACTTGGAAAAGGAAAAGGAGAAGATTCAGGTATCTATTAGAAGATGATTACGCTTACATACTTACATATTGTAAAGTGTCGATGAATACAATACTTGTCGATGAATACAGTGTACTTGTACTCATCCTGCATCAGCCTCTAAAGAGCCTCATGCCACTTGCTTATGACTGTGCAGACAATCAGTCTCATCAACCACCCCACTTGATCACTGGAATGGAATAAATGCAGTCAGACTTTTCAAGAACACATACACAAATCAAAATTTCCATCAATCCAAGGAGCCGTTTACTAAGATCAAAGTTCTTTCCTAATATAACTATAGGTACTTGCTCCTCTTTCTTAAGGTGCCATTATGGTAACCCACTAACCTAACCCAAGATCTATGCTATCCATATACGCTGATTAGTTGATGCAACTACCATTGTGCTAATTCCAAATGTTACTAACCACTATGAATTAAAAGCTTAGGAAATCCAACAAATCTCAACCATAGCCTTATGAAAACAATATACCAGCAGAATCTGAGAACAAGAACTCTGAAGTGGATGGGGTACGGTTGGTGGTGACTGGTGAGTATTTATTCTGTTGTCATACTAGGTGAACCACTGTCATTCCAGGTTCAGGTACAAAGGATTCATGGATCTGATATATAACACTTGATTTTTCAGGCGGAGTAGTCAATGGGTTTGGACAATGGCAATGGAAGAGATTAGGTTATGCATATTGCCTCTGTAGTATGGCTCAATGATAATGGAGGCATACTCGCATTGTGTGACTAACACAATACGATAATGGCAGTGCATATTAAAAGCAATAGATGCTGGGAATGCAGACTAAAGAAGAAAAATAAGATAATTGGGAGAGAATTCTTCAAATCATAATTCTATTACCAGTAATCACGGCAAGAGCAAAGCCCCTAACTAAAGAAACGGAACCTGTTGTTATCTCGAACAATAATTTCCCTATCGTATAATTCTTGACACTAATTTGGCAAAAGGTGATAATCAAAACATATTCTCAGATTCTTCACCATGCGAATTGGCTCTCCTTGCCCTGTAACTATAAGCGCAAAAGCTATGGCCACTTTCTTACTATATCGACGGAGCAAGTACTCTTTCTCCGTCTCATCAAGATCAAGTAGGACATTGTCCAAATCAGGAACGTGAGCAGTATCTCTGAATCTGCTGTTTATTTCTTGCAACATCACTGCAATGTGGCTCTTCACCGGAGATAACTCATCAATCACTCCATTAATTTCAATGGAACTGGATCCGGGTACCTTCTGAATCCCTTTCTCTTTCAATTGTAGCCTCACTTCTGCAATGTCTGCCCATTTCCCAGCTGATGCATATATGTTTGATTGAAGCACATGAATACCAGTTCTCTGAGTGGTCAACTTTGATATATATTCAGCTGCATATGCTGCCATTTCGACGTCTTTGTGGGTTCGACATGCAGACAAGAGAGTACCGCAAATGGCATCATTGGGTTTCATTGGCATGCAGTTTACCAGATCAACAGCTTCTTCCAAGCGCCCTGCTCGGCCTAGTAGATCAACCATGCAACGATAACGAAAATTATGAGGAGAAATGCCATGGACCGGCTGCATTGAAATGAAAATGTTCCGCCCTTGTTCCAAAAGACCAACATGGCTGCACCCTGTTAGTACTGACACAAAGATTACTTCATCTGGTTTCACCCCTTGTTTAAGCACGTCATCGAAAAGCTCTAGAGCTCATTCCCCATTTCCCATAATGACCATTGCTCCAATGGCTGCAGTCAAAGCAGAAACATCTCTTCTTGCCATGTTATTGAACCGCTTCATTGCACTTTGAGGTTCACCACATCTAGCAAACATGTCAACTAAAGCTGTCCCGAGCCGCATGTCACAGTTAATTTCATTTTTTTCAAAATAAGCATGAGTCCACTTTGCAAGATCAAGAGCTCCTAGATATCCGCAGGCAGATGCAACCTCCACCATGGTCACCCTATCTCCTTTTATTCCCTCAGTCCTCATCACCCGGAAAAGTTCAATTGCTTCCCCAAACTTGCTCTCTTGGACCAGAGCACCAATCATAGTGTTCCAAGAGACAAGATCAACTCTTTGGCATCTCATTGAACACTTTCCAAGCTGACTTCACATCACCACTTCTGATGAAACCAGAAATCAACGAGTTCCATGATACTGCAGTCTTATTCGGCATATTGTCAAAAATTATGCAGGCCATCTCTTCTTGGCTACACTTCATGTACATGTCAATCATAGCATCACAAATGTTATCCCAACCTTACAGTCCATTCCTTAGAACATAACCATGGCAGCACTTTCCAGAAAGATAAGCACTTTAGTTGTGCACAAGCTGAAATTGCAGATAACATGGTAACCTTGTCGGGTCTTAGGCCCTGTCGAAGCATTTCACCCATGATTGAAACTGCTTCACTAGCAAGTCCCTGGCGCACAAAATTTGACAAAATCGTATTGTAAAGAACCAAGTTCTTTTTTACACAATCATCAAAAACCTGCTTTGCAGCATCAGTAGCTCCACATTTCATATACATATCATCAACAAGTGAATTCACCATAAGCATATTACTCTTCAATCCAAACTCCCCAATGTAAGCACACACCCTCGCACTCAACGAAGCATACTTCAACTTTGCACAAGCAGAAATGACGCACACCATTGTCACCAAATTGGGCTTAATCCCGGCAGCAACCATCTCGAAAACAAAGAAAACAGCCTCCTTTGGCATATTCCTCCTCCCATGACCACAAATCAAACTAGTCCACGACACAGTATTGTTCTCAAGCATTTCATCAAACACCTTCTGGGCATATTAACAGAAAGCCATAATCTTCGAGCCCAATAGCCTCGTCACTAAGCCCAGCACTCGAGCAACAACCGCTCATCAGAGAATTGTACATGAACAATACACCCTTTATTTCTTCTTCTTCTTCTTCTTCAAGGAACAAGTGGAAGGCTTTGGAAAGTGCTTCGTTTCCGCTGAGAGCAGAGGACTCAGCTGAAGCCATGGCTGATGGGTCCGTTGGCCTATTACTTTCGTTCCGCACAAAATGGCATTTCTAACCTTGGCACATTACCTTTTCCATTAAATATTTCTGTTAGTCTGGTTTTCTGTACCAACGGTTTCATATAGTCACTTGTGAAAGTGGAGGGTGACAAATACATTAAATTCTGATAAACAAATTACTTTTGTACATCAAAATAAGTAATAGAGAAGCTTCAAGGCTGCAGAAAATTGATATCATCAAGGAAGAAGCAATGTAATAAGGCCACTTCCTCATGACTATCTTTGATCACAACAATCTCTTTACAAAGCCTATATAACAATTACCCCCAATAAAAAAAAGAAAAAAAAAGAAGAATGGATTTGACCCTTTTGAGCTTTTTACCACCCTGGATGACTAATAGTTTCTTTGCATACCTCTACAGAATCAGCAACGTGCAGCACTTGACCTTGCACCATCTATTCAGTTTACCATAATCAAGTTATATGCTGAAAGGGGGTACGGTGTACCAACATGAACTCCACTACAGTCGAATCATTTACTCATCTACAGTACTCACTCCCTTCCTGCTGAACCTAATCAATGCCATCTGGTTTTCTAATAATATCTCATTCCTTAAACCCTGTCTTCTCACACCTATACCGACAAATGTAAATTTTGGGACCTGGGTGGTAAAGTAGGTCAGGATTGGGCTTCAGGGGTTCAATCCCCTCCAATGTGACCAAAAAAATGCGAGTTTTGCGCTGCTTCCATTGTTTGATTGTGCCAGCTTCAGGCACATGTAGGGAGCTAGAATTTGGATGCAATCTGAAAACTTGTGCTTGAAGTTTACACTTCAGAATGCCATCTACTCTCTGTAATTTCTATTCGTGAAATTGAGATTACATTGGACTCATTGGACAGAGATGACATTGGACACATATGATAAACCGGATTTTATGTGCAGAGAAATAATCACTTCTAGAAGTCAGTTTTAATGAGCTAACTTTTCAAGATTTTCTGTTAATATGACTAGTAGGATGCCACTCTAATTTCAGAACTTGTTTAGTACACACTACAGAATGTTAGTGACATTTAACTTTGCAAGGTGACAAACACTGTTATTGAATGTGAAACAACCTCACCAGCCACCATACAGCAGAAGCACCATGGTGATAGGTTTACTAGCTACTTCCTCTTGAATTACAAAACAAGGAAATGAAAAGGCACATGCACTTATTCTTAGCATCAGATTACAAATATTTACATCTCATTTTTAGAACTCAACTAAGCATCGTTAACTGCAAAAGACTAGCTTGTTATAAAGAGCCTTAGATATTGCAGTGATGGTATTTGGAGTTGTTCTGCAGCAGCCTCCAAACAGGGAAGCCCCAGCCTCACGCCACTTCTCTATCACTATGTCTGCACACACTTAATCAACCAGCCTACTTGATGACTGCAATGGGAAGCACATGCAGTCAAGACTTTTTCACAAACATGTTTATTCAACATTTTCATCATCCATCAAACAATTCATCATATACAAGGAAGATCGATTTCATACTTTTACCAACAAATGGTACAAGATTCACCATTTGGTAATATAACATTATATCTCACAAAAGAACATTACTTTGTGAATTATATCATGAATGAAAAGATCTAAAACCAGATGCTATAACTGAAAAAGTAGGGTAACAAGCACGATGCATTCATACACAAGGAGACTTACCACCCATTTGCCTGCTCTGGCCATCATAGGTCTCACCACTGTTGGGGTATATCACTATTAGTTTGCTTGTTACCTGCAAATTTGATAGGCAAAGGAACATTAATTATATGAAAATGTAAAGGGGCTAAGTTACTTTATTCCAATTAACCAAAGATCGTACACATTAAGCAAGAAAAATTAAGAAGAAAATCTTTGAAATATGTAGGAGGAGATATTTTATCTTTTATTAAACCTCTTTGAAACCTCTTTGAAATATGTAGGAGGGGCTAAGTTACTTTATTCCAAACCTCTTTGAAAATCTTTGAAAGAGTGCATCTTCTTCACTGCTTGAAGCAGCCTCATCTAGACTGCCCCATTCTGATCTGAATGCTGGCTACTACAATGCAATACACAGGGTGAAGTAACAGTCAGGATTCAATTGAAGTTAACTCCATGTAATTTAGATAATGCGAGTGAGATACTTGAGACCACAATGTATAGGTCTTTAAATTGAGGAACCTATAAATATGAGTTGCTCTTTCAACGTTCCATTTGTCTTATTAATACGCTGTTTCTGAATGTTGGATTATGATCAAATAAACCTCAGTACACATTGTCATTCTAAAACTGATTTGTATCCTCTAGGTCACAAAAGTTGGAAAAGGAAATGACACAATTCTAAGAGTAATACATATATATACTTACAGGTTGATCAGTTCTGATGAATAGAAAAACTTGCCTGAGAGAGCCTGATCTTGCAGCAGACTCTAAAGGGCCTCATGTCACTTGCTTATACTCCAAAAACTCTTGTCAATCACCACCACCCCCACACCACCCCCCCCCCCCCCCCCCCCCCCCGATTGCTGCAATGGAATACAAGCAGTCAGACATTAAAATTGGCATTAGTGCATAGAAACCTTAAATTGAAACTGATGCCGTTTCTTGATATAACCAAGTACTTTTGCTCCTTCTTAAGTTGCCAGTAAACCTTGCAAATAGTGATATGCTGATTAATTGATGCAGTTTACTGAATTCCAAATTTTGCAACTTCCTAGTAAATTCCAAAACCTCTAACCTCATTCCTATAGAAACATCAAATCTGCAGAATTTAAGAACCGAGAGGAAAGCCAAACCTGAAAATAGTTGAAATCTTGATCAGCTTCTCGCAGTTTGAAGCTCGAAGTAAAATAAATAGCAGTTGGCTTCAAACCTCTCTGTCTCTTAAACAACATATCTAAATGCATGGCATTATTGTTGGAATTCTGTAGTGAATGGTAAGGTAGATTGTAGATTCGCGAGAGTCGACTGTGAATTGGGAAGAGGATCAGATTTTCTTGCCAATCAGAAGTCAGCAAGATTTGATCAGTGGAGTGTCAGCCGCTATTACAATCTTATTTGAATATTCATTCCGACATTCGCCAACCACATGTCATTTTGAAGGAATCGTCGTTGCATCCAGACGAAAGACACGAACACCATGAATGCCAGGAGTCTGGAACATTTAATCCAGTTTTGGAACAAAACCTCATTGCAGTGTCATCAGCCGCTATTACAATCTAATATGAATATTCATTCAGTGGTTGGCATACGAAGTAAACCCCACAGCTTTTCATTTGAGCATAATGAAATTCAACTCGACACATGTAAGGCTACCAACCCTCTCGATCCACCATTCCCTTTATTTCACCAGATAATGGAATATAAGTCAGCCACTTATGGTCTGATGTTGACAACTGAAAAACCAGAAACAGAACAAAGAGCCACTCCTATATATATTCTCCCATTTCAATTTGCTAGGGATTTCAAAAGAAAACGCAGATGTACTGGACGGCCTGTTTTCATCAGCAACAACTTCCTTCGAACAATGGAACCACTTCGGAACCTCACTACCCGGCAATATGAGATCAAACCGGGAGTCCTTCAATAAAAATGTCGACTATGTCAATACCGCACTAGACGACTACAATGGAAAAGACATGCTGTCAGACTTTCTCAAGAACAGATGAGAAATAAAAACTGCCATCATCTTCTTTCTTAATGGATGTGCTAGAAGTACTAAGCATTCATATGAATCCTATCTTGTCTTGGTACTAAGGTTGTTGGAGAGAAAAAAGAAACAGACTATAAATTGGTGTATAGCAGGGGACTCACGCTCATTACTTGCTCTGATCATCATAAAAGTCTCACCACTCTCAAGGTATATCACTGTATGCATGTTTGCTGGTAACCTTCCTACCACGTAAGCAAAGGAACATTATACTTGAAGGTTAAGAGCTAATCATGTTCAATTTAAACTACTTGACCACAGATCATACCTTTGAAATAGATAACATCCATCAGTGGACAGATCTAGGTGGGGTTCAGTTGATATTTACCGCACCAACTTGTTTGCATGACTCCAAGAAGCAGTACTCACAGCATCAATTCAACTTTTACTTCCTCAAGAAGGTCAGCACATCTGCTGCATCACCTTGAGACGGAATTTAGCCAACGCCAGACTAGAACTCTTAGCTGATTCCAAAAAATGATGTGTATGATCCAATCAAATCAGTAGCCAAATCTTTTTATGAATTTAGAAGTTGTAATCTATAAATAACAACTTATTCGGCCTCTGCCATGTAAATGTGCCAGGATGATTCTTCTTAAAGTGACAGTTTCACATTCCACTGGCTTAACACAATGTCCATGTGGACAATGTAACATCGTGCCTCTTAAACATCATGTGTTTCAATAACTTGTAAACAATGAGATAAAGGCACTTGAGCATAGAAGTA
Organism: Rosa chinensis; assembly: GCF_002994745.2. Taxonomy (NCBI): domain Eukaryota; kingdom Viridiplantae; phylum Streptophyta; class Magnoliopsida; order Rosales; family Rosaceae; genus Rosa; species Rosa chinensis. The sequence continues at coordinate 2,171,945 of NC_037091.1, forward strand.
CTGGGAAAGTATATATATGGGCACAAGTATAACCAAGGGAAATAGCACATACCTTTACTTCTAGCTTATTTGCAGTCGTCTCAAATTCAATCCGATCAGCTTGTACCCGAATCTGCAGCCATTCCAAGTGGAGAGTTTATAGTTCCCACTGCAAACGGAAGCAACAATCTAAATATATAACATAAATAAGTTAATCACCCAGAAACATAGTAGTAAATAACAGGTGAAACCAAAGAAATGAACTAGAAACCAAATATTAATACTGGTTCATATGTATGTACTACCTTAATTGCAGATCTGATTGCCATGAATATTCTCCACAATAACACAAAGAAACTATGAAAGGCCTTTACGTTCATCCAAGTATTATATTATGCTTGTTATTTTTGTCATGTGAAATTTTTGTTAAATTCTTAGACTGGTTTGTAATATTCTTATATTTCTACAGATTGGCTTCTAAGAAGCAGCCTCATCATACATTCCCATATAGTACAGCAATGTCTATCTTACAACCAGAACCAAAGAGTGCATATTCTTAACTACTTGCAAGGTTGGTCAAGTAGACCAATTGTATAGCACAATCCTTAGGTTTGAAAAACAATCTACTGATATAAAGATTATCATGAAAATCATAGCTTTGCAAATCTTATTACAATCTTCCAGTCCATTCTTTAGAACATAAACATGCAATACTTTCCAGTGAGAGAATCGCTTAGTTGTGCGCAAGCTGAGATTGCAGACAAAATGGTAACCTTGTCGGGTCTTAGGCCCTGTTGCAGTATTTCACCCATCACCGAAACTGCTTCACCAGCCAGTCCATGGCGCACATATTGTAAAGAACCAAAGTTTTTATCCACACATTCATCAAAAAGGCACTTTGAAGTACTAGTATCCCCAAATTTCATATACATATCAACAAGTGAATTCACCATAAGCCCATTACTCTTCAGTCCGGACTCCCCAATGTAAGCACACACCCTCTCACTCAACGCAACATCCTTCAACTTTGCACAAGCAGAAATGACACACACCAGAGTCACCATAAGCCCAAATTGAACTAGTCCACGACACAGTATTTCTCTCAAGAATTTAATCAAACACCTTCCGAGCACGATCCAATTCCCAATAGACACGTGTTCCTCGAAACCCATCTTCGCAAGCGACCCACGGAGCTGGACCCCTTCTCAGAAAGCCACAATCTTCGAGCGCGCGCTCAATGCAACATCTGAACAATACACCCTTTGTTTTTCCATACTCTCTTTTACGAATTAGAGGGGAGCCAAGTCAGACTAGAACTTTTAGCATATTCTTCACTGCTTGCAAGTACACCAATTACATAATACAATCCTTAGGTTTGAAAATTAAAATAGTGAAAAGATTAACATGAGAATGTTTGTCCTTCAGTACATGAATGAAAACAAATGGCACAGAAAGAAGAGGAGGAAAAACTTATGTCTAGAAATGTCAACCCTAGTATGCTTACTACTGCAGTTTTCAGAACAAAGAGAAAACCCTAAATTGGAATATCTTGAAGGAAGGAATACTCATAAAAACTCTTGATTCTAATAGTTTGAAACTTGAAGTTGAGCAGCATCGTTTCAAGTTGTTGCTTTGAACCACTCTAAAAGAACACATCTCAGTGAAATTTGCTTCGGCTGATGCACCTCAAAATGGACCAGAGTAGATTGTATGCACATGATATTACATGGTAATGCATGGGAGTAACAAGGTGTCGGATTCTAATGCAATAACAGTCCATATAGATTGCCCCGTTCTGATCTGAATGCTGACTACAACAATGCATTATACAGGGTGAAACAACAATCAGGATTTACTGCACTTGAGTTTCCCTGTGCAGCAGCAAGAGCTACTAACTTACGTTGACCATCAGCCAGTTCTCCGCTTAGGGTTTGAGTCACTGATGATGCAGAGCTAATAGCTTCCTGCAATTAACATCACAATGCAGAGTCAGACATAAATACATGCAGATGAAACTGTACACCATAGTGAACCCAGAAGACCCACATAAGAAAGCAAAAGCAAAGCCAAAAAATTTCTCATTCCTAGAAAGATGTCAACCAGTGGGATCTTGACTGACCAAAAGAAAACCTTGTCTCTAGAACCCAACACAGACTCATCCTTTCAGTCATCAACTCAAAAATACTACTCTTGCAGGTGAAGAACATTAATATTTTGAGATTCAAAACATAAACACTAGTGAAACAGCATTACACATTCAAGTTCTGCTGTATCAACCTATGACCAGTTACATAAATACTAGCGCACCCCACAAGAAGTTCTACAGTCATTGTGAGCAAATAATAATTCCTAATGAGCTACCATCTTCATTCCCCTTTTTCTCATATAGAATCAAAGACCCCAAACATTACAAAACATTATAATTCTTGAAAGCATAAGTGAAGAAAATTTGTCCATAAATAAATTATTAAAAGAGAAGAAGCTGGACAGAGTACAAGCATACCCTTAAAGCATGGGCCAATGGCGAAAGTGCAGACTCATAATGCTGCTGAGCCACAGTTGCATGTTCAACCATTCCTTTCTGGAATGTGGCATCTACTTGCTCAAACATGGCTATACATGACTTCTCAAAGGCAGGTACTATTGAAGCTTCTGTGCTAGACTTGAGAGCATCCTATGTGAAAAGGTATTGTATATCATTAGTTAAAAAGGTTTACTGGAGCAAATCAAACATTGTTAGATATCCACATCACAAATGCAAAGAAATAAATCACTATGACATTTAAACATGCCTAAAGAGCTTGTTTACCCGATGTTTGAAACTGCGCCTTGATTTGCCTGGATACAGTATCTTCAAGTTTTGAATTAACTGATTTTTCCAATTGATTAAATATTGGAAATCAAACATTGTTAGATATTCAAATCACAAATGCAAAGAAATTAAGTCACTATGACATTTAGACATACCTGAAGAGCTTGTTTGCCCAATGTTTGAAACTGCGCCTCGATTTGCCTGGATACAGTATCTTCAAGTTTTGAATTAACTGATTTTTCCAATTGATTAACTGCTTTCTCTCCCACTTCTCTCTGCATCAAAAGCATCAATTAGATAACAAAAGCCAACTTTATCAAGGAACAAGCCAGATCATCAAAATTCTTACCTGAAACCAATCAGATATAGCCAAAGGTATTGTTTTCTCCGCTGGAGTGACTGCACGAACAACAGCTGGTCTAACAGCAGCTATAATTTTTTTTTTTCACGATTTTCTCTAACGTAACCGGAAAGTCCTTGTTCACAAAGTTATTGATCAAACCAGTTACTTGTTTAGCACGGTCTCACAATAATTTCTCATTCTTTGCATTCTCTTCTTGAAACTGAGCCCACAGAGCAACGTTATTGGCCTTTACAGCCTTCTCCATACTCCAACTGAGAGCCGCCTCTATTCGTTTGCCTTCCTTTGTAATAGGGACGGTAACCATAATTGTCTCTGCTTTTGCAAATCTTTTTGCATAGTCATTAGCTGCGCATAGACCAAAAGCCATACTTAATAAAAAGGATAATGGACATAAAAACAAGTTTGATTACACAAAACACAACCATAACATACACAAACATAGAACGTTTTGCTCTTGCCAAGATATAGACAGGTGAAATGGAACAAGAAAATTCATATTAATATACTGTTTCACCAAATAATAGAAGACTTGAAGACGGACTCAAATGGCAGTAGCTTAACTTTGGACAGGCTACTAAGCCTGCTTCACTAAGACTAAGCTGAAAATACTTGGTACGTCATAGACATGCAAGTTAATTGAATTTCCAAATTCTTCAGCACTCACCTGATTCATCATATCCTGCCTGGCTATAATTTGAGGAAATACAGCTTCTCCTGAGTGGGGACTTGAACTGCCACAGTGCCACCTGCTTCATTGGAGGGCTCTATTGAGTTGAGTACCCCTGGTGAGGGGGAAGATGGACCTGATGCTTGCATATTTTTCCATTTCTGTTTTCTCGACTATGCATTTGGTGTTTCTAGCTGTGACGTGGTTCTGCGGTAGCTGACCCAGATACATCTTTTGTAGAGTGATCCTGGTCTTCCTCTCCAGAATGAGGCAGGGCTAGTGGTTCTAACATGCTGGCACCATCACCATCACCTGGGCTAGTGGTCTTCCTCTCCAGCATCGGCATCACTAGTCTCCGGTGGCGATGCAACAGGTTTTGATTCCATAGACGAAGTGGTAATATCTTTTGAATTGGCAGCACCAACCGAACCAGTGCACACAGGATACCTCAAGGCAACTGCACCCTCAAAACTAGTAGCTTGTATGGTTGGTTTCAATGCTGAGTTAGTTGACACCGCCTCAGTTGCATCATGTGAAACACCGGAATCTGACTTTTCTAAACCTGAATTCTCCAATGGGGAAGGTGACCACTTGGATAAGTCCAAAGCATACTGTTGAATGGCTTGTGTTTGAACACAATAAACCTAAATGATTTGTTCACCATGAGGTGATATATTTGTCCCAGTAAAGCTCATAATAGGCATTGTAAATGCTGGCTCACCACCAAAGTCTAAGTGCATGCCATATATAGCATTCTTCTTAGAATTTGCAAGTAAAAGAAGGCCAGCTTGTAACAATGCTATGACTTGATTAAAGAATGCATCCTCAACTCGAGATTGAGCAGAGCTCTTTAACTCTAAGGTCTGGGTACACTTCCATGACTCAGCATCACTGGGAAGCAGCCAGCCTTCTTCACTCGCTGAGGACCAGATCTTCACTTCCCGATTAAGTGGGCCCTGTAAAATGGATTCATGCAATTACACTTCAATACACTAGGACATGCGAGGCCATCATCATTAGGCAACAGAATCACAGACAAAACCTTAGGATACAATGTAAACAAATATAGATGAATAAACAGGAAGGCCATCATAGGGTCTCAGTACTACAAGTGGTTGTGACTTGCGATCTTCCCAGATCTTTAACTGTATCAGAATATGACCAAATGTATGAGTCACAAAACTTATATCAATCAAGAATATTGGGAAAAAATGTTTATGCATATGTGTCTTTCTGTATAAATAAAATGTATGTGCCATAACATGCTCATGTATTAGAACCCATGACAAACTCTAACAAAATTAAAATTAAATATAACAGGCACCCTAGTTGTCCCATAAATGATGTATTACCTTCGAAGAACTTAAAATGCAGTATGGTGCAGGAAATGATTTTACAAACCCAAATTTTGTAGAAACACAACACGTTTACACAAAAGGTGTCAATTGGCAGAACTTGGCAACAAGAAATTAGGAAGAAAAGTTTCACATGTATATAAAAATATTATTCAAACCTGTACTGAATCCATACAACTCACAAGCCAAACAGTCAATCAGGAATCATAAACTAGTTGATCACCTACTTAACCTTGTTCAGAAACAATATTTGTATTGTTCATAAAGAAGATGGCCTCTTGAATGAATTTGAAATTGCACGAACCACTATTCCATTCCTAATAGTATCATACTCTGTCTAGAAAAATTGCCAATCTCCTTAAATATAGTACAGCTTACACTCTTACAATCTCTTTCAGCACTAGTGATTTTTCCTTAAACTTTAGCAAAATAAAGTTCATCTGCCATATCCAGTTCTTGTGCTGTACCATATAAAAGGGCTTTGAAGGACCAAGAACAATAATTTATCCTAATTCATATAAAATTCCCTGAAGCAGGAATAGCCAACAGAAACTTCTTCTTTTTTTGGTAACGAAAACATTAATTTAATTCACCAAAAGAAAAGGGAAAGAATCTATAAAGATGTAGAAGGGCAAGCTGGAGCCAAAGTGTTCCCACCACCCCTGATGAAAATGCACTTTAAGTTTCACTACTTGTTCCACTAAAAGGAAATATGTAACAAAGTCAGCAAAATGGTGAAGATACTTACAGTTCCATCCATAGAAGCAGAAACCAGCCAGGTGGTCATCCATTGGCACATTGATAAATCTGTCACCTCTCCATCATGTTTACCAACAAATTGGACCCCATCAATAAGGTTTTCAACAGGACACTTAATAGGATCCTCAGCAGAAGGGACTTCACCCTTTGCAACTTTAGTAGTATCAATTCGTAGAACACGCTTCCCAACCCCAACAGCCAAAACGTCCTGAGAGTATACAAGCAAAAGCATTTAGCTATAACTCTTTGACTGAAAATGGTATTAACAGAATCATTTACTTGTTTATGACAGTGCCAACAACCTCGTGGACGAACAGCTTCCCCCTCACCAACTATTTGAATGGCAATAACAATCTTTCCTGTGATTTGTGGCGTGCCTTCTTCATCTGGACCTTCAGAAATTTTCCACACAAAAAGCCATCCTTCTACACTCACACTGCAGAAAATGATGTCAGATAATGCAATCACAAACCAGAGGAAGAAAAGTATTGAGCATGGAATAAAAAAGAGCTACCTAGCCAAAAGGTGAACATCCTCGGCAAAGAAAGCCATGTTTGTGACCCCCTGACAGAACAAGACATCGGCGCATCGCTTAGGAGTATAAACAAGATAAAGCAAAAGCCCTACTAAGTTTTGCAGCCATCAGTAAAGTGCATTATAACTTTTTATTAAGAAACTAATCAAAGCATCAGCACCTACATGGCTATGATTGAGTCAAATTACATTAGTGATCATCACACTGCATCTTGCTAATCCAAACAGAGTGCATGTATATATAGAATATTCCATTTACCTGTGTATGAGCTCGAAACAACAATATCAATGCAGTGTGTATATTCAAAACCCGAATATTCCCCTGCTTCAATCCATAGCACATATATATGACTTATTCACCGCAATATGGCGGCCCAACAAAAACTGAGGATCCGAAACATACTTAGCTATGGGGTTAACTTCTAGCTGCGGCTGAAACTCCCCAGGCAACCAAACACCCACATCGTAGACCACGCTATCCCCAATCAAATGCCTGCCTTTCGGTAGCTTATTGCTCCGCATTCAAATCAGCATACCACTCTAACAGTACCAATTCCATCCTTAGAAACAATGAAAACCAATTTCATTTTCCTCAAGAAGGTCAGCACACACCTGCCGCATCACCTTGAAGCAAGATTCTTAGCCAAAGCCAGGCTAGAACTCCTGATACCAAAAAATTGTTGTAAATGAGTTTGGCAAAATTATTGGAAATACTTAGTTATGAAATTTCAAGTTGTAATCCGTAGAGGAAAATTTAATGTGCTTGTGGCATGCACATATACTAGGAAGATTTTTGTTAAAGTGATGCATTTCCTATTCCATGTGCTTAATCCATGGACCATGTGGACAATGCAACACCATGCCTTTTTAACATGAGATGTTTTGATAAATGTCTAAGTTCTAGCTAGGAGATTGTAAGTTTATTCACATAATTAAAGTCTGATACAGGGAGTAATTCATATCAAGGGTTTGGAGCATGCATATTCCAGAAAAGAAAGGGAAAAAAAAAAAAGGATAGAGAGAGATAGATGGAGAGCCATTTTGTTCCCTCCTAATCGATTTAATCGCACAGTTGAAAGTTGAATGTCATTGTCCTCTCTTTTTCTTATATTCACAATTTCAGAGTATCAAAATCAATGTCAATGCTTTGTGTGCTGTAACCACTAGTTACTGCCTAAAAAGAGTGCATGGACTATACATATTTCTGACTGCCAATGCATACATCACTTTGAATGTACCATGTAGTGCTTATAGTGAGTAACTTGACTGGCCCATTTTTTCTATTCTGGAATAACAGTTGCAAGTCAAAATAGGCCATAGTTAATTGTACATGATGCACATGGTTACAAAGTTTGAAATTCTAATGCAGTAACAAACAAGATAGATCTTCGCTAAAAGAAAAAGATGAATATATGAACTTACAGATTGATGAGTAAATGGCAGATGAAGACAGCCTCAAAACAGGGTCATACCCAAACCTGAGAAATGTTGAAATCTTGCTCTAAAGACAGAGAATGCCTTAACAACTCAGTTGGTTCCTTGTGGTGTTGAAGTTGCGGACTAATTCAGTGATGGAAACATGCTCCTGCTGCTCTTGATAATCGTCATTCGCCGACAAAATATACGAACGCCAGTCATGCCAGCCAACGTGATGGGTCTGCAGGTCAGGGATCATGGGGATTGGGGATGGTTCTTCCGTAGACGGAGTTGGCTCTTCAATTGACGGCGACGCCGCCTCTATCACAGCTCCAGGATCTGTCAATGTCGAGGATCTCTCCTCCAGTGATTCACAACCCCTGGTGTATGGTTTAACGTTTGGTGGAAGCTCCGGAATTCCTCGGAGTCTCTTGCAACCGTACAAGTTAAGATCCCGCAACCTGACAAATTTGGTGAGGCAAGCAGGCAGACTAACAAAATTGTTTCTTGACAGATTAAGCCACTGTAATGTTTCCCAGCAATCAAGAGTCGTCAGGAAATCACAATCTGATAATAAACTGCATCCTGCGATACTGAACACCCCTAGCTTGGGAAGTGATAGTGAGCAACCATCGACATTCAAAATTTTGGTATTTGTTGGAAATTTGACAAGTTTTGAGCATTCACCAAGATCAAGAAACCATAAATTTTGCAACCCATAAATGCTGCACGGTAGAGCTACGAGATTTTTACAATAAGTAAGATCCAAATATTCAAGCCCAATGAGATTTTCAATTGACTCATCCAATTCTTTTATGTCACTGCCTTTAAGAGAGAGTAGTCTCAAGGAATCCATCTTTATTAGAATTTTTGGAAATGTAGCCAGTTTTGAGCATCCACTCGCTTCAAGACTCTTTAGATTGTGCAACCCATAAATGCTGCACGGTAGAGTTGACAAATTTTTGCAATCAGTAAGATACAACTCTTCAAGCCCAATGAGATTTTCAATTGACTCATCCAATTCTCTTATGTCACTGCCTTTAAGAGAGAGTAGTCTCAAGGAATCCATCTTTACTGGAATTTTTGGAAATGTAGCAAGTTTTGAGCATCCACTCACTTGAAGACTCTTTAGATTGTGCAACCCATAAATGTTGCACGACAGAGTTGTTAGATTTTTGCAATCAGTAAGATCCAACTCTTCAAGCCCAATGAGATTTTCAATTGACTCATCCAATTCTCTTATGTCACTGCCTTTAAGATAGAATCGTCTAAAGGAATGCATCTTTACTGGAATTTTTGAAAATGTAGCAAGTTTTGAGCATCCACTCACTTGAAGACTCTTTAGATTGTGCAACCCATAAATGTTGCACGGCAGAGTTGTGAGATTTTTGCAATCAGTAAGATCCAACTCTTCAAGCCCAATGAGATTTTCAATTGACTCATCCAATTCTCTTATGTCACTGCCTTTAAGAGAGAGTCGTCTCAAGGAATCCATCTTTACTGGAATTTTTGGAAATGTAGCCAGTTTTGAGCATCCACTCGCTTGAAGACTCTTTAGATTGTGCAACCCATAAATGTTGCACGACAAAGTTGTGAGATTTTTGCAATCAGTAAGATCCAACTCTTCAAGCCCAATGAGATTTTCAATTGACTCATCCAATTCTCTTATCTCACTGCCTTTAAGAGAGAGTCGTCTCAAGGAATCCATCTTTACTGGAATTTTTGGAAATGTAGCCAGTTTTGAGCATCCACTCACTTGAAGACTCTTTAGATTGTGCAACCCATAAATGCTACATGGTAGAGTTGTGAGATTTTTGCAATTAGTAAGACCCAACTCTTCAAGCCCAATGAGATTTTCAATTGACTCATCCAATTCTCTTATGTCACTGCCATTAAGAGAGAGTCGTCTCAAGGAATCCATCTTTACTGGAACTTTTGGAAATGTAACCAGTTTTGAGCATCCAGTCGCATCAAGAGTCTTTAGATTGTGCAACTTATAAATATTATCTGGCAGGGTTGTAAGATTTTTACAATCCCGTAGTTTCAACACTTCTAGCCCAATAAGTTGTGTAATGGACGAATGCAATTCTTTAATGCAAGTCCCTGATAGATTCAAACTTCTCAAGGAAACCATCTCTTCCCCAACTTCTGAAAATTCCTCAAGCTTGCAATAGCTAATAGAGATTGTTTCTACAGATTTCAAGTTGACTTTTCTTGGAAACATAATGAGGTTAGAGCAATGGTGAACATCCAAGGCAACAAGGTTATGAAGGAATCGAATTGAATCAGGAACCTCAACTAAACTGGTACACCTAGATAGATCCAACTCTTTCAAATTAGGGATTCCACTAAAGTCTGGAAGTTCCTCTAGGGATTCACAACCTCTTAAATTCATACATGCTAGCCTTGGAAACTTCTGTATGGTAAAAGAAAAAGGAAAAGATCAACTAAGCGGAGGCCGTAATTTACAACATAGTTATATATTACTTATTTTTTTAATTAAACAAGTCTTGAAATAAAACAAATTATTAGATATAAGTACCTTATGTCCCTTCCATAGTCTTGTGATCCTGCAGCTGTAAGAAATATCGAGATATACAAGTTTGTTTGCATGAAAATCGGATGGAAAACATTGCAACGGACATTTTGGCCAATCAAGCCACCTCAACTGTTTGGAGAGATAATCAATGTCTCCAGAAAAGAATTCATAATTCACGTTGTGGCTCATGGAAATATATCTAAGCTTCTCCATCCCTGAGAAGCTTTTAGCATTCAGAGATATCGTAGAAGATCGCCACGGGAGTGACGAGACTTGAATGCCTTTAACTTCCTTTGTTCCCTACGGTAAAAGAAAGCAAGCTTATTAACCTAGCAACATTTATGGTTGCAATTTCTATTCAGACAAAAAAAAAAAGAGTTTCAATTGGAAGCACAAGTACTGTTTCAATACAATTTTCTTCAAGGTCTCAATAAGAAATTATGTTCCATATAAAATGCTTTCCGAATTGAAAAACACAAAACATCATTAATATACTTACTGTATTATATGTTAAAACATCGTTGACATCTTCTCCACTCCACACTCTGCTGCGCTCCCCGGGTTCATCAGGTGAATTTTGGAACACTATGTCTCTTCCCATTTCTTCTATCAAGTCATGCATCCAAATCTCATGTCCGTCAATTCTTATCAAGGCTTTTTCTTGGAGCCGAGCAATACCAATCATCATTGTTTTGTGGTTGTAGCAAGCTTCTAGTATTAGTTTCACACGGGCCACAGGCCAACCTTTAAAGAAGCAAGCGATATCAAGAAATAGTTCTTTTAAATCTACTTTTAGAGCATCATAACTTAGTTTGAGAACTTTCTGTATATCAGCCTGAGGACCTCCTTTACAACTATCTATTGCAGCTTTCCACTCCTCTATTCTTCTACGAAATAGATGAGAGCCTAAAACTATCAAAGCTAATGGAAGGCCCTGAGCATAGCATACTGCACGTTGTGCGAGTTCCAAATAATCACTTGGAGGTCCATTTTCTCTGAATGCATGCAAGCAAAACAACTCCAAAGCATGATGATCATTTAACATCTTGACCTCGTATACCTTCTCAACTTCATGAGTAATCAGCCAACGTTTATCTCTTGTTGTTACGAGAATTCTACTGCCCGGCCCAAAACAATCAGGGGATGGAACTAATTTCTGTAATTGGCTAGAATCACTCACGTCATCAAGGATTAAGAGAACTTTTTCATGTCGCATCTTTGTCTGTATAAAACTGACTCCTTCATCAACACTGCTCACCTTCAAAGTTGAGTTTAGAATACGAGACAAAAGTTTCTCTTGCAGTTGGACTAGGGCAGTTGATCTAACATCTGCCAAGAAACAACTGCGTTTAAACTTATCGTGAATTGAATTAAACACATCTTTTGCAATTGTAGTCTTTCCTATTCCACCAGGCCCCCATATGCCTACCATGCGAACAGTATTTTCCTCGGCGTGTAAAAGAATGTTGACATCTTGTCTGCAAGACTCTAATCCAATTGGATGCTCAGCAACGGGCAACTTACATGAAGGGTTTACTACTTGGGTGGACAACTCCTCAACAATGTCATTGATAAATTCAGTCTCGTACCTATGAATTTAAAACCATATTTAGGAAATCAAATAAAGTAGTAGATATTTGGTGTCTTCAGAAAAATAAGTCTAACTAATTAACTAGCTAGTGGCGGGTTAATAACATACCGTTCTTCCTCGTATGTCCATCCAGACAGATCTGCTGCTTCCTTAAGAGTTGCCTTCCATTTGCCCATGCTATCCTTGTATCTGCGTTCAAGCTTAGCAAATGCGTCACCGAAGGCGCCTTTTTGGTATCGTACATCTGAGGGATTCACTTTGTAGAAAACCGGTCTGACCTCTTGTCCTTCAGACTTTCTGCAATCAAGTATCTTGACGAGTTCATCCAAACACCACCTTGAGGAAGCATAGTTTTGAGAGAAGACGACGATTGAAACTCTGGACTCCTCAATTGCTTTGAGAAGTGCCGCTGATATTTCTTCTCCAATTCTAAGCTTATCAGCATCTCTGAAGGTCTCAATTCCCCTGTCACACAAAGCTTTGTACAAATGATCTGTAAAGTTGAAGCGCGTATCGCCTCGAAAACTCAGGAAGACCTGGTGTCTGTAATGATTTTGGTGATCAGTAGAAGAAAGTGGGAGAGAAGAAGATGAAGAACTGGCTGCCGCTTCATTGATCAGAGAAGCCATCTTTTGCTTGCTCAGCCCGATCTGTTGAATGTTGCCTTTCTATCGATCTGCCTACCTAGAAATCTTCTGTATTGTAGTTCTGAGATCTCAACTCTCAATTAGATAGTTTCTTAATTAGAGCCTGCTGCAATGTGAACGGTGAATGTGAGGTTGAAAATGAGCCGTGTTTATCTTTTCTTTTTAGACTTGGACTATAATTATCTTGGAAGGTTGAAAGTGATGACTTTGAAGACTTGGAAAATAATGCTTGATGGAACAAGGAAATTATCTAAGTCATCAAAAAAAAGATGGAACAAGGAAATTATCTAAGTCATCAAAAAAAAAAAAAGGAAATTATCTAGTGTACTGCGTACACTTTGTTTGGGTTCCATGTATTTTCTAGAGACTGCATTTAAAATCATATGGCAATCTTAAAGTTTCACTATAGAATGCTAGTTAAATTTAACTCCAAAATGTGACAAAAGTACTGTTATCCATTGTGAAACAACCTCAACAGTCATCATACAGCAGCAGCACCATGGTAATAGTAATTTGCTACTTCCTTGGAGTTACAAAATAAGGAAATGAAAAAGACACAGGCCCCTATTCTTAGCATTGGTTACAAGTATTTACATTGTAGAAGACTTGTTAGAAAGAGCCTTAGATATTGCCCTTATGGTATTTGGAGTTGTTCCGCAGCAGCCTCCAAACAGGGACGCCCCAGCCGCACGCCACTTCTCTATGACTATTTCTGAAAACTCTTCATCAACCGCCCACTCGATGGCTGCAATGGAAAGCACATGCAGTCAAGGCTTTTTCACAAACATGTTAATTCAACATTTTCATCATCCATGAAACAGTTTATTATACACACTTCAAGGAAGATCGGTTTCATATTTTTACCAACAAATGGTACAAGATTCACCATTTGGTAATATAACATTATATCCAACAAAAAGAACATTACTTTGTGAATTATAATGATCTAAATCTAGATGCTATAGCTGAAAGAGTAGGGCAACAAGCACTGTGTATTCATATAGGAGGACACTTACAATCCATTGCTTGCTCTGACCATCATAAGTCTCACGTCCCCTGTTGGGGTATATCACTATTGGTTTGCTTGTTACCTGCAAATTTGATAGGCAAAGGAATATCAATTATATGAAAATGTTGAAGAGCTAAGTTACGTATGCTAATTTATTCCAATTAACCAAAGATCGAACCTTCCGAATAGATGAAATGAACCCCTGGATATAACTAGGTGGTGTGCAGTTGATTCCAACAGCAACAACTTGCTTGCATGCATTAGCAATAGAGGCACACTCAAAGATGGAATCACCACTCACCACATTGATTCCATCTTTAGAAGCAAAAGTAAACCATGCTGGAATATCTATTGCCACTTCCTCAAGAAGTTCAGCATATGCCTGCAGCATCACATTTAAACAAGGTATTTCGCAAGGGCCAGAGTGGAAATTGTTGGCACAATTAATCTAAATAAAGATGACTGAAACACCCTCATCTTAGAATTTCTGACATAGACCTCAGCATTATGTATAGTCCTAACACTTTCTGATGCTCATGGCATGTGAATCTTATCTGTCATATATGCTAGGAAGATTCCTAAGGTAATGAACTTCATTCCATTTGCTTAATCCATGTCCACTATAGTGCATGAAGGCCTTATACATTAAGGCGAATAAAGTATATTACCTTCGCCTCTAGCTTATTCGGTGTCGTCTCAAATGCAATAAGATCAGCACCAGAGTTGGCCAGAATCTGAACCCTTTCCCTGTGGAAATCTTTCAATGTTTCTAGAGTCACTGCATCGCCGTAGTTGCCACTACAAAGGAAATAGTCCACAAAGAATCAGAACCCCAGTATCAATGATGCTCATATAAAGTTATAAACAATGTACAAGAAATTAATATGCAGAGATGTCACCATTTTCTTGTCACATGCTGAATTAACTCACCAATACTCGGAACCATCAGCCAAATAGGCTCCATAGCTTCCCACAGATGCTGCAATTAGAACCGGATGTCTTGAAGGCTTTCCTGTGTCCACAAAATCCCAAGAACCTTTGGTGCATTTGTCATGGTAAATTTATCGTGCCTCGATTGCAATTTCTACACTTTTCCTGAGCAGGGCTTTGGCTTCTTCTTCAGAGAAACCTTTGGCCTCAAAACCCTGAATTGTGGCCTGTATCAGACAAAACAACAAGGTTTAACAGTTTAACATCTTTAAGAAAAACTGATAGTAAATCACCAAATCATAAACAAAAAAACGGTGCAATGAATCATGAACAAAATTAACTACCTCATAAGATGCGGTTATTATGATGTTTGATCCAAAATCAAGGTAGTCCAAATGTAATCAAAATCAAAAATAAATAAAATTTGTCTCATTCATGCTCTGCGGGCCTCATGCTTTAGATTGGGCCCAACTATTTCTTCAGCAGATTTGGACACTCAGAAAGCCCATTTGCAGCTGCACAACCCTACTATTTTCTTTTCATTGTTGCATGAAAAAGACATGTGTCAATGAAAATCCTAGAGTGTTCATGAGAAATGAGACCGATTTGGAACTACTACCTTGCCATGTTACTGTCAGAAGTAGGCCTGTCAACGGGCGGGTACCGTACGGGTTCTTAATGGGCCGACCTAGTATGAACCCATTAGCTTAACGGGTTTTACGGGCTAAACCAGGCGGGTTTGTGGGTTTTCTGTTGGAACCCTTTAAAACCAGTGAATAATTTTTTTTTTTTTTTCAAACCCATTGCAAACCCATGAGCAGTTTTTTTCAAATCTAGCAAGTTTAGCATACAGAATACAGACAAAGGGTTCAGTTTTTTTTTTCCTTTCCTTTTTTGACAAAAAAAAATAATTTTTTTATTCTTTTTATTTTCATCATTGTCTTGGTCGATTGAATATTTCAAATACTTGAGACAGTGTTTAAGAAAGAAATTGTTGGTTTAGTCACGAGGAAGCAATACGTATAAAACAAATATTTATTTATGTAAAACAATTTTCACAACTTGGCGATTAAATGTAAATTAATAAAATTCGGTTTGTAAATGAACCATGTGAGATTTACTCACCTCTAAATCCCGCTGCGTCTTCTCTAACAGCCAAAATCACAAAATCATAAATGATCGTTCAATGCAATTCCGTCAAGCAACCAATCGCATACGGTCTCAACTTAGCATACAATTCACAAATCACAATTATACGACGATCCAACGGTCGGATCCTCAAGGATAGCCTAGAGGATCGTCTTTACCAATTTATACCATGATCTAACGGTCGGATCCTCACAGATCGCATTTTGAATCTTCTTTTCACAATTATATGATGATCCAACGGTCGGATCCTCACGGATCGCCCTTAGGATCATCCTCTCAAAATTATATGAAGATCCAACGGTTGGATCGTCCCCAATTGCCTGTAAAATCATCCTCACAAAATTATACAACGATCCAACTGTCGGATCCTCGCGAAATGACTTTTGAATGGTCTTTTCACAATTATATGATGATTCAACGGTTGGATCCTCACGGATCGCCCTTAGGATCTTGGATCATCCTCTCAAAATTATATGAAGATCCAACGGCTGGATAGTCCCGGATCGCCTTTAGAATCATCCTCACGAAATTGTACAACGATCTAACGGTCGGATCCTCACGGATCGCCCTTAGGATCATCATCTCAAAATTATATGAAGATCCAACGGTTGGATCGTCCCGGATGGCCTTTAGAATCATCCTCACGAAATTATACGACAATCCAATAGTCGGATCATCACAGATCGCCTTTTAAATCGTCTTTTCATAATTATATAAAGATTCAACGGTCGGATCCTCATCCAAACTCATCGGAACACTTCTACGATCAATATTGATAATCTACAAGTCGATCGGACGGCCTGATCCTCACAGAAAGAAGAGAGAGAACTAGGTTTTCGGTGACGGAAAAGAACCGTGGAGGCTACTGTTCAGCCTGTGGTCGCGTTTTTTTTGGTTGTCGAAAGACGAAAACAGTCAAAATGGGTTTTTAGGAAAGGGTTTGAGTTAACGAGTTCCAGTGGGTTTAGCACGCAAAGCCAGTTAATTTGCGGGTGTTTTGCGTGCGGGCTTTTATTAGCACGGTTTAATAAACAGGCGGATTCGTGCGGGCTTTTAGCATGCGGGTACCGTGCGGGTTTGCAGTTTACAGGTTTAAATGCCAAGCCTAGTCAGAAGATAACCTAGGATGACTCATTTCTCATAGTTAAGGCCGAGGGATGAAGTTAAATTTACTATATACGAAAGTTGAGTTCCACTGTGCCACTGTTCCTAAGGCATCAGTAAGGAACAGTGTCTGGGGCTTAGGAACAGTTCATGGGGCCGGAAAAGACCGTTCTGCTCTTTGAGAATTTTTTTGTTCTGCTGCGTATCGATCTGATGTTCTTCTCTCTTCTAGAGCCGTCTGCTCTAATCCCTCACACATCTAATCCCTCACACACCCAAGTCAAAATCGACCTCAAAACCCAAAAATCACTACAAAAAAAAAAAGAGCACTCGATATAAACTGTTTTTGTTTTTGTTTTTTATTTTATTTTTAATCCTTGATTTTAACAAGAGTACCAACCCAGCAACTACCTCATTTCAGGTGCTCTTAACTTGATACATTAATCATTTGCGTTTTAATACTTAATGGAAAGTTTTATCATGTATATTGTATTAACAATTTTGGACATGCTGTATGTTTCTCGTATCACTAGGAAATGATGATTGACTACGTTGTTGACCCTGTGGCTTCCAGTTTTGGCCTTGAAGAGGATTATAAATACTTGAGGAGATCAATCAGGGAATTTTTAACAGGTGCGTTTTCCTTGGTTTGCTTCTAGCATCATGCTTTTACCAGAAATTTTGAAATTGTTTCTGTTAGTTGAACTCTCTTTTTTCAAGGCATTTAGGCTTGGTTTAATCTGTAGTTGAGTGGATAAAAGGTACTTAAATTAAGAAATTTATGTGAATACAGGGGAGGAGTTGGAGAAGCTCGCTTTAGATGTAGGTTCTTCTGATGCAAGATATTATGATTAAAAATTAGAAAGATGAAAAAACAGAAAAGCTGGAATCTTAGTTGACTTGAATTAAAACATGATTGATTCGGTGAAGCCCAAAATGTTAAGTCGTTGAGCTTACGTTCATATTAATCCCATATGTATGTGAGCTGCATGGTTTTAAATTATAAATTAGGGGAAATGCTCATTTACCCAATTTTAACTTAAAATTTGTCCACTTGCTCCACTAACTGTTTTTTAACCCCGTTTACCCAAAACATTCTAAGGGATTATTTCCCCTTTACCCAATTAATTCTTTTTCTTCTTTTTATTTATTTTTGGGACTTTTTTGCCCTCTCTCTCTCTCTCTCTCTCTCTCTCTCTAGACGACTTCGGATTTATCTCTCCCTCCCTCCATCCCTCCAGCAGGTTGCCCACGACGCCTGCTCTCGCCATCGCGGCGCCAAAACTCGTCGTCGTGCTCTTCGCGGCCAGGCTCGACGCCAAGCCAACTGTCATCGTCGCTTAGAAGCTCGGCGAGGCCGGGGTTGACCTTCTGAAGGAATCGACGATGGACTGAAAACTGCTATCTGCTATTGTGCAGTCATAACCATAAAAGTTGTTACATTAGTGCCCCCCAGTAGACTTTGTATTGGGGGCCAATGATGACTGCTTTATTTATTGACGAACTGAAAACTGCTATTCCAAAGTAAATGTAGTGTTAAATTGCAGTAGTCGATAAATGAAAAAAATTGTGTGGTTTGTGTCAGTCTAGTGGGGGGCAGTAGACAGAATATTGACCCTCAAAATGTGGGTTTTTAGACATTATCTGTTGTTTTGAGTGTGAATAACTTCTATAATCTGTGAAACATAGGAAGCGGTGTAATGTTTGATGGTCTATTGGGGGCAGTAGACACATTAGTGCCACCCAATAATGTCTTTCTTAGGAGACAGTAATCATCTCTTGTTGATTTGTTTGTGATAAAGTGCAATACACTGTGAATCCTTGAAACTGGTGCAAGTTTTAATGGTTTAGTAGGGGGCAGTAGACACATTACTGCCCCCAAATAATGTCTTCATACGAAGTCAGAACCCTTCACTTAACTGGTGCAAGTTTTAATGGTTTAGTGGGGGGCAGTAGACACATTACTGCCCCCAAATAATGTCTTCGTTTTAAGTCAGAACCCTTCACTTAACTATCATTGACAGATTATTGTACTTTAATAAACTCAAAACAACATAAGATCGACTTATCAAAACTCTAATTTCAGTGATTAATTAACCACAGTTAAGAAATTAGTGGGGGGCAATAATCTGTCTATTACCCCCCAATAGACCACAGTTTTGAAGTCGTCCGAGACCTGCAAGGGAAGCCCAGACCCGATTCCGGCGTGGAGCTTCGGAGCTTCCCGGACATCTGACGAACAAAACCAGCGAAGCCCAGACCCGATTCCGGCATGGAGAGCTTCCCGGACATCTGACGAACAAAACCGGCGAAGCCCAGAGGGGTTGGGATCGTGGAGTTAGATGGCGTCATCCTCTGGTGGTCTGACGGTGGGACGGAGAGGCGACAGTGGAGGTCGACATCGACGGTGGAGTGGTGGGCATGGTGGCTCAGAGAGAGAGAGAGAGAAAGAGAGCCTGAGACGAGGTTAGAGAGAGAGAGAGAGAGAGAGAGAGAGAGAGAGAGAGAGAGAGAGAGAGAGAGAGAGAGAGAGAGAGAGAGAGAGAGAGAGAGAGAGAGAGAGATCGATGAGGGGGAGGAGAGAGAGATATGAGTTTAATTTGTTAATTAAAATTAGGGCAATACTGTCAAACACTGTTATATTGGGTAAATGGGGTTAAAAAACTCTTGGTGGAGTAAGTGGGCAATTTTTAGCCAAAAATTGGGTAAGTGGTCACAGCCCCTATAAATTAATCATTATGAAGCCTACTGGAAAGAAGTTATGTCGAGTGAAGTCAACAATATTTTTTTTCAACTATGAGCCTATGCATTGGTTTAGGAACAATTTACTGATCATTCAATAGAAGGATTCCACTGTATGATATACATATCTTATTAAGCGTTCTTATCTTTCAGATCAGGTCGCATATATGTGATCGACACAAAAACAGATCTAGAAGCTCCCTCTCTGCATAAAGTTGTTGACCCTGAAGACATCGTACAGAAGACTGGATTGGCATACCCACACACATCTCACTGCCTTGCATCTGGTGATTTCTTCTGCTTGACTCAGAGTTTAATGTCAAGGGAAGGTAATGCCCTCTGTTCCAGTTGTGTACTACTCTATATATCTTCGTTGGTAGGTTATTTGTTTTCATTGGTTGGTTGTTGGTTTGTCTAAAGAAATGGGGTACAATTTATGAAATAATAAAGAATGAAGCTTTTGGTTGAGTAATGCTAGGTGAACCACCTTTTAAGGAACCACCTAGAGCCCACCTTAGGTGGCAGCTGATGTGGCAGATCCATCTCATCAAAGCATAATTCCTGATTTTTATATTTCTATTTTTTTTCTTAATTACGAAAATTCCTTTTTTTTTTGTTTCTTTATTTTCTTTTTAAACGCACCCTATTTTTTTTCTTTGTGATCTGATATGCGAGACGTCTTGTTAGACGTTGTTTTCTTCTCAACTGCTCTCACCCCTCCTTCACCCTCTCACCTCCTCTTCAATTGATCAACGTCTTCTCAATTTGATTTCGGTTTCCTCACAAGCATCTTCAACAAAAGCTCTGCGTAAACGTGGTTAGTTCTTTTTTTTTTTTTTTACCCGAATAGCATAGCATGTTTGGAATTAGGGTTTAGGAGGAAGTGGATTTGAATTAGGGTTAGCATGTTTCTTGTGTTCTATTTTTATCTTCATTCCGTGGTTCAACATGTTTATAGA